>NC_070597.1:9175800-9527800 GCF_027409825.1 Scomber japonicus | reverse complement strand
GATGCAATGTGTGGATGCAGGACAGTGTGTCCCGGGACAGCTGTAGCTGTTCCGCCGCACATACTTTGGATTTGTGGACAATCTCAGAGAACCAATACCGTAACTGAACACAGTACGGGTTCTCGACAAATCCACATCTCACAAGACATATATAACACAAATCCTTCTTGACAACACACAAAATTGTAGAATTAATTATTTGTCTGTCACCCAGCGAGCTTTTCCCAGGGAACATAATTTTGTTACTCGTCGAATCAATCTGAGTTAATCTGTAGGTCTGATCTGGCTGCTGGCTGGAGAACATATGTTCTCTGTGGGCCGTTTACGCACTGTCCAGCTGCCCAAAGAGAGAGAGAGTCTATCCTTTGAAACATCTGTCTGCTATTGTCTGTAATTCATCAGAGGTATCGCTGTATCTGCTACACACATCCCATACAGATATAGACGCCTCAGTCACACGTCTCACATCTCAAACACTCTATTTTAACACTCGTCTGTATTTATAGCGCTGTGTTAAAAGGCCTGTCACCTGACCAAGCTGCCTAGTGAGGGGAAAAAAAAGAAGAAAACAGCTTTTATTAGGAGTGATGGTAACCTGCAAAAGACAGCGCTCTTTAATATTATGAAACGCCTGTCCGACAATGTGAGTGAAAGAGGAGAGGAGAGCAAAGCGAAATTGTTTGTCTCTCCTCCGCGAAATTACTGTCACAAGTAAGCCGTGAGGGGAGGAAAAAGTGAGAGGCAATCAGACAGTTCTCTCTCTCTCTCTCTCTCTCTCTCTCTCTCTCTCTCTCTCTCTCTCTCTCTCTCTCTCTCTCTCTCTCTCTCTCTCTGTCTCTCTCTCTCTCTGTTTCTCTCTCTCACACATAGATACACACTCAGCATTACTCACTACTTTGTGCTTTCAGCAGACAGACACACATGTTTATGCATGTCAACATGATTCCAGTCAATCGTTATTACTTAAAAACTACGTGTCTCTTTCTGCAGAATGAAAGTAGTAAGAATTACGGATTGATTTTTTTTTTTTTTTTTTACCCTCACCCTTTTCTCTCCTGCTTTTCAGTTTCCTCACAGGCAGATGATTGCCTCCACAATGAGCACTTTGATCCGTGAATGAGACGAGCAGCAGACAATACACAGAGACACATTTGTATGGGTGCAGCACTTCCAAGTTCATTGTGATATTTGCTCGGTTTCTTTGCTTTTACTGGCTTGTGTCTGTTGATAATCCAAAGTAAAGTGTGCTGACTTTACAGCTGTAACCAAAGATTATTTTCACTATCGTTAATGTGTTGATGATCTTTGTGATAAACCTTTCAGTCAATAAAATGTCAGTGATAGTGACATAAACGAGTTAAAAAACAGCTCAATGCAACCTGAGGAAACACAAGCAAATAAGCAAAACTTCATCACACTGACACCACATATGTTGCATTTAGATAAAAACCCACAACTAATAAATAAAACAATCACACTCAGCTTCAAGGAAATACTAACAACTGATGAGCATGCCTGTAATTAGCACACGGCTGCTGTGCTAGATGTACATCACCAATAAAATCATAAAATCGCCATAAAATTAGAGTGCTCAAACTAAGCATAATGTTCACGAGCTTTTCAGAGCTTTCAACTGCTCATAAAAAATGTTTTCCATAAACTTCCATCTTTTTGTCATGATGGTGAATGTGTTAAATAATGTGCCTGTTTTTTATTTATTTATTTGCAGCATTTTATGTTTCTAAAGTAATGCACCTCTTGTCAAACCTAAAGATAAAGAATGTTGCTATGATATAACGGATAAAAAAAAAAACATAAAATCGTCAATTTAAGAAGTTGTAAAACAGTGAATGGCATTTTTGCTCGTTAAATTACTGAAGTGAATGAAATGTACTTCCATAATAAATAGCAAAAAATGATTTTGAGGTTATTGATACTGTTTTTATTGTTGCTGTATATCCTTCTTGGCAGACATATTTGTTATTCATTTATTGTTATTTGACTTTTTCAACATTTTACTGTATTTATTGCTGTATCACTCTTGCCAGACGTCTGCTATAGTTTTTTTGCTTTTGTTTGTCATTTTATTGTCATTACTGTATATCAATATATATCAATTAATCAATTATCAAATAGTTTTTGATACATTTTCTTTCAGTTGACTAATTGATTAGAGGGTCTTGTATTTTGGCTTTCACAAAATTTGGAGACTTGCATGCGATCCTACATTTCCCACAATGCTCCTTGACAATACCTCTTGTGTGGTTGTGTGTGCTAAGACAGAATGTGAAGCAGTTTTTAAAAAAAGTTGTGCGTGTCAAATTCACAGAAGATGAAAGCTGTAGGTTAGTAGTTGGCGAGTCAAAGAAATGTCCAAAGTTTCAAGTTGAGTGGAAAATTCAGAGATTTAAAAGTCTACTGCAAGAATATACGATGTGAGGAAAATGGAGAGAAACTGGAAGGAAATGATGTAGATTTTCTGGTGAGTTCACACAAACACGCTAGCGAGCCAAAGCTACTATCTATACTATCTGTATTTGCTGTTTGGGCCAAAGAACAGAAACAGTTTTGTAGACAACTTCATGCAAATAACACAAGGAGTAAACTCACTTCCTCCAGAAAAAGCTGTTATGAGAGGTTATTTTCTTTACTTTATGAAGCTCCTCCAGAGCCATCGCAAGGGAAGCCAAACATCCTATGTAAAATGTGTGGATTGCCCCTTTAATTGACTGGTTTCAGCGCTGCCAAGTTCATTTGCTTTGTCTCTTTGTTTACAGGCGACTGGCTCGTGGGTTTTCTGTCAATAGTCTAAGGCGAATGTGATGTTTGTAGGCGTACTGACTTTGTAAAAATGTATTCACACTGATAAACACTGGACTGTGCCTGAGGGTCCCGACTGGAAAAACAATACTGTTAATGGAATTCATTTCAGACCTGTTGATGGCAAAGGAAAAGAGAAGAAAGGCAGAGAGAGGCAGTGAAACGGCGGAGCAATATGATGAGGTGATTTAGGGAAAAGAAGGCAGGATACGTGACAGGATGATGCGTGGAAAGAAGGTGAATAATACCGAGAAAACGGGAGGAAAGTGGGCTGGGAGAGGAAGAGGAGGAGGAGGGGTTGTGCTGAAGTGAGCGAGAGGGAGGAGAGGAAGGGAGGCAGGCTAAATCCTCACCATTATTATGAGGACTCACATGCAGCCCCTCAGTGAGAGGAGATAGATAGAGAAAGAGATGGAGTTAAAGAGGAAATGGAAAGCGGGATTACTGGTGTGACAGCAACCAGCAGATGAGCGGTACGACGGTGAGAGAGAAAGAGAGAGAGGGGGAGAGCGAGAGAGAGAGAGAGAGAGAGAGAGGGGGAGAAACTCTAGTGGAGAAAAAAACAAATAAACAAATCAGTGCAACAGGATGAAGACCTGCTAGTGCACAGCCGGCCCGACCCTGCAGCCCTACCATCTGTCCCGCTGTTCTCTCCGTGTTCCTGACTCTCCCACCATCTACCAACATCTGGATCACCTTGTTTCCATATGGGAAAGAGGGTGAGAGGGGGGGGCCGCAACCAAATCTTATCCTCCCCTCATCCTTTTTGATCACACAGGACCTGAGGAGGCACATCATCATCATCAACTGAGGGGATCCCTTACTGCGGAGTACCATCACCACAAAGGCAATTAACTGGACTTAAAGGAGGGAAAAACTTTTACTCCAAAGATGCGGAGAGTGTGCACAGGACCTTTCTTTATCTGTCTATGAGATTTCTTAACTTCCCATGGATCTGTGGTGTCTGTTACCCCCAAGCAGGGAGAGGGAAAAGGAGACAGAGGAGGCGGAGAGGGGGAGAAAGGAGGAGACGGCGGGGATGCGCCGCTGCTGCTGAAGTGTTACCGCCGTTTGTGCTCCTCCGCTGAAGAGGTATTTTATCACTCTTCCTCCCCCCCTTCGCTCCTCTCCTCATCCGACCAGCGGGGAGCCTGAGGGATACAGGCGGAGAGCTAAACACAGTGGGTTTACGCACATATGCACACACACACACTCATAACACACAAACACTCTGGCTGGTTGCTAGTCTAGGGGCTCCCGCACCTCTCATCGTCTGTCACCCTCCTTTTCCCTCACTTTCCGTTCCTCCTCTCTCCTCATTTTGATGTCCTGTCCTCACCTCCATGACCACTTGTAAACGCTGTCACCGTCACAGAAATAGAGAAAAAGAAGTGAGAGATGAAAAGTGAGGAGTCAGATGGAGAGAATTTGAGGAGAAACAGTGAGATCGTTGTCACGTTGTGAAGTCATCCAGGGGAGTGTGCAGACATCCAAAGCTGCCAAACACGCACACACACACACACACACACACACACATATACAGTCACTGGTTACTCACACACACACACGCTCGCTCTCACACAGAGACTTGGTCTAAATGCGTACTCCTACAGGTGCTGAGAGGGGAGAGAGGCAGGTGAAAACCGGGTGAAAAAGGAAAGAAACAGAAATAGAGAGAAAGGAGAAGGAAGGAACATTTTGGAGGAAAGCAGCCGGGGGAACGATGGAGCAGCAGGAGTTGAAGTTGGATGACAGCAGAAAGCGCAGGTAAGTCTCTTTCCCTCACACTCTCTTATTCTGTCATTTAATCTGATCCGCTGTCAGGAATTCATAGTTTATACATAAGTGGGAAGGACAGAAAAAACAAAAAGACAGAGACTATAGAATAAGAAGCTCCGAGGGGAAAAACAGGAATACAGACGCATATACGAGTGCAGTCATACTTTCAATTTTCATAAGTGAAGTGTTTCCTCGAGAGAAAGCTCCCATCTGCTGCTGACAGAAACAGCACAGCCAGTTGTTACTATTACAGGAACTACTGTAAGAGGACTTATTAGCATTTTTCACTCAGAGGTTTGGTGGTTAACTGCTGTGTGTTTGTGTATGTTTGCACAGTCCTGCCTTATCTGCACATTTACTCCAATATGACTCATTTACTTATGGATTATTGATGATACAGTCGTAGTGTTTTACTGCCGTATCAGTTATCTGGTAATGCTCATTGATTTGTCCCATAAGCCCCATGCAGCGGCTCTCATTTTTCTCCATTAGTGTAAGAAGCTTTCTGCTCTGGTTTACATATGTGTCATGTTGCAACATCATGTACCACAGTTTCCTTTACTCTACGGTTCATAGTTAAATAGAGAGTGGTTCCCAACATGGGGTACAGGGCCCCCTGATGGGTCACAAGATAAAGAAAAGGGGTCACAAGAGGATTTAAAAGGATGATAAAAGAAGCATAAAATGACCATGCAAAAATATTTTCCTTTTAGGAATTTTGTTTAAACTTTGCTTCTTGTGATGAAATATTGGATATTTTTGACCTATTCGGAGTTCTGAGAATCCTTCCATAGGCTTTTAGATGCACATTTCATAATGACATAGACAGTAGTTTCCAATATGAGGTCCCAAGTTAAACCAGAAGTGCCACAAGATGATTAAAAGGATAAAAAAATACCAAACAACATATTTCTTGTACACAAAATAGTTTTTTTTCCAGGAATGTGTCAAACTTTTGATATGAAACACTATGAAACACTGGATATATGTTTTTTTCTTTTCCTCTTCAGGCTCCTGAAAATCCTCCCTGGGGCTGCAAACTGCTCCAGTTTATGTCTATTATGTTGTAACATCATGTACCACAGTTTCTTTTAGATGCACAGCACCTGGTTACATAGACAGAAGTCACAGTATAGTGTATATATGCTACAAAAGATACTTTAATCCATTTTATATTTTTGGTGAAATACTAGATTTTCAAATTCAAATTTTAAAACTTTATTAAGGACACCGTTCATTGTGTCTATATCACAATAAAATACAATACTTTTCTTACTTTGGGACTCTGAAAATCCTGTCGGAGGCTGCAAATTGATCCAGATGTTTGTCATGTTGCAACATAATGCACCAGTTTGTTGTAGTTGCTCACAGTTACCAAAATAGGGTTTGGGGCCCCCAATGAGGTCCCAACATGAGTCCTGGTGGTCACAAGATGATTAAAGGGTTATTTAACAAAATGATGTTTATTTTAGTGACAGTTGTCTAATTTTGGTAAAATACTAGATGTCTTTAACCTTTAAGTGTGTTTCTGTAAATCCCTCCTGATGCTGCTCCAGTGTATTTATATCGTGTTACAACATTATTTACTACAATTAGTTTTAGCTTCTCAAATCACAGTTACATAGACAATTGGTTCCCAACTCGAGACTTGAGATAACTTGAGATTGTCCCTAAAGCGTCCCAAAATGATTAAAAAAGAAAAAATGTCTTTTACGCAAAATTATATCAAAGCGCTTTGAGCCACTTTGTGAAATACTGGATGCTTTTACAGCCTCAGGCTTCTGAAAAATCCATCAGATGAGACAAATTTAGCTGTTCACAACACTAAACCTGTCATTAAGGGGTTGAAAGCAGACAGTGATTTGTTTTAAGGGATCATAAGCCAAACAGGAAAACACATTTATTCCTACTTATCTATGTCAGTGGTTTCCAGCCTATGTGAATGGTTGCATATTTTGTGTGTTTGAAAGTGTGTAAAATGTGCGTTTTAAGAGAGTATGGCTTCAGATTTTTATTGCTTTACATTTGAGTGGCAGGGGGCCAAGCCGATCTAGAAATGCCCCCATCTCGTCAACGTCACTCATCTCAGCCAATACATCCGGGCTGCAACGATTTCCTGTGAAGCTGTCAAATCTTTGTGTGTGAGAGCAGGAACCCATAGAGAGATGCGGTTACAATATTAGCAGTTAAAACTCTAATTATGATAAATTTATGTGGCAGGCATTATGTGATATGTTTCATAATAAGCTCAGAGGTTAAGCATGACACACTCATTTATTCATATTGAGAGTTTAATTTGTATGTGGAGGGTTTATTAGCTGTGTGCATGTGCTTGTGTGAGCTGCATGTGTAACACTCACAAATCAACCCGTGCTTCTACAAGTCATCCATAAGGAGGAGAGACGGAGGGATGGAGGGATGAGAAGAGGAGAAGAAGGGTGGAGCAGTTGAGCTGGTTGACGTTGACAGAGTGGTTCAAGCTCCATGCCGGTTTTTATGCTGTCATATACAAAACCGTTAATGTGACTGTTTTAAAAATGACTTGAGAAATCGACTGGAGTCTCATTAATCCAGACTGACTGTTTTTTTTTTTAGACTTCTGACATTTATTGAAGTCCTAAACAATTTATAACATTTTTTTTTGCAACCACAAGCTTAACACCAAAAACCACACCTGACCGACACATTTCATGCATCTGTTGCTCATAAAGTTTGTTAATAGAGGAATGTTCAACACATAAAACAGAAACAGATGGGAAGGTGTAGCCTGATAATCAGACTGAATTGTCATTTAGTTTTCACTTTCACACAATTTGTATCGCTTACGGAAAATCTGAGATGTGGGCAGCGATGCAGACGTCTGGAAAGTGAGCTTCTTAACAACCTATCAGAGGAAACAAAAATGCCAATATCAGGCGTATTAGTGACAATTAGCAATGTTTTACTCCATCTCTCAACACTATTTTTTTTTGGCAGTGGAAACACACAACAGATCATCACCTTTTGAGTTACAGCCAACTTGTTAGCAAACAGTTGCTATTTCCACATTTATAAAATCCAGAGCAACATTTGCATTCATTTTTGAGTTGTATTTCTGCCAATCTGATGAATGTAAGTCTAAAATGTACTCTTTTAGTTCTGTGTTGCTCTCCACCAACTCCTGAGGGAAATATGTGGCTCTTTAGCTGCTAAATGCTCCGCTATGCTCATCACCTTGATGCTATATTTGTTTGTCTGCCAATTTGCTGTAACTGGAAATTATGATGATGAGAGAGGTAAGAGTGAAGCAAAATACTAAAGGTGCATGTTGTAAAAACAAGTCAATGGTATCAAAGATGCTAAAACGCAGTGTAGAGTTTAGGGGAACTGCAGAGTTAGTGATAATTTGCTGTAGGTTACCCATTACACGAACACAAGATGAGCCATTGTTAATGTAAAAATACTAATAATGCCTCCTTTAAATCTGCATTAACTGATTTATTGACCACTTGGGGCTGTGGAAACAAGACTGACATATGCTCATCTTTTAAGTTGATATGTTGAACTAATAATCATTAATTTAGAGTCATATTTCTATCCACCTAATGAATTTAAGCCTATTAGTCACTCTCTATTAGTTCTGTTATTGGTCTCCACCAACTCCTGAGGGAAATATCTGGCTCTTTAGCTGCTAGATGCTCCACTATGTTCACCATCTGGTCACTAACTTTGTCTGTTTGCCATTTGGTGCTGAGCAGGAAGTGTACAGTGAGCTTTTCTCTGAAAACAGCTGCTTGCTGCAGCCAAAAACAGCACTATGACAGCGGTTGGGGTGATTTAAACATAAAAATAATGAGCTGAAACTTGCTATGAATCTCTGTAAAGCTGAGGGGAGCTCCAGAGTCAGGTGATAATTCTTTGTAGGTTGATCACTATGAGCGACACCTCTGACTTTGGTACATTGTTTTTGCACAGATTATAGCCACTCTAAGTAAAAGAAATACAACCCACCCCCATACAGTGAATGTAAAATCCAAGATGGCGTATAATATTTGCTGTTACTGGTGAAAGATACACGTCAACAGTCATTTTTCATACATCATTAACTTACAGGCATTAAAGCCAAGCGCGTTTGCACACTTGCATTTTACATTCTTAAATAAACAGTATTGATGATGAACTCCTAGTATCAGTCAGAATACCAGTATCAGAAAATAATGAAATCATTGCTGCAGAATACATTTCCACTCTGGGATTTCTTGGAATGATGTCAAGTCTGCATAAATGAGGCTCTAGAGAATCCTGATGTTTCATGCAGCTGTCAGAGCGTCGTGCCTGCAGTAAGTTGATGAGAGGAAGGCCGTCTACTACGTTAATACCAGCCCACTAATTCAAGCTCCCTAATTAATGCAATCAAATCAGTTTCGAAGGTGCAGTTAAAACAAGGTTCAAACCAGACATGTTGATAATTCTCTGATGATGATGCTCATCCCATCAACTAGATCCTCTCTGCTCATTTCCTCCCTGCCCCCTGGGGATGCCATCATATCCCAGCTAAGCAGTTAAATGACTGTTCCCCACTGTATATACTGTATGTCCCAGGAGGTATATGAGGCTAGAGCACTGGCTGTGGTCCAACAGGTTGTCTCATAATATGCATAGTTATATTGTTTACTCTGTTTCAGTAAGGTAGAGAGTGTAGCAGTAGCACTTTGGCCTGCATCCACAATCAGTGTTAGTTTTATTTTTAACCATTTTTACGAGGGAGTTGCTTGGAGAAAACATTATTATGCCATTTTATTCTCATTATAGGCATCTGAAAATGCAGCATATTAAGTGGCTAATGGATAAACTGAACCACCTAAATTAAGACCTGCTGTAGGTTTCATAAACCAAGAGGTGAACAGTTCAATGAGTGATCTTTCTTTTTACTTTTTAGGATGTTACATACCAAGAAATTTAAAGGGGGCATCATATGCTTTTGGAAAGTTTCTGTTATTTTTATACTGTTATAATGTCAGATGTCTATGTTAAACATGGTCGAAGATCCAAAAGTTGAGGTAAATGTATGTAAAAATGTTCCCTGACAGTCAAATGCTCAGGTTTCAGTCTGCTCTGATTGCTTTGTTTGTTACCCTTAAAGCCCCGTCGAACAGACATCAGATTGTGCACAAATACCTGTAAATGTCTTTTCCATAGCCTTTGTTGCTAAGGTTGTCCCACAGGTTGTTCACATTGGCCACATGCACATTTTGGATTGGATTCAGGCTCAAAACTGTACAGATGTATATGAGAAGTTTCCATACTGAGTAAAGGAAGGGACAAAGAAGTGAAATCTGACTACTACTGTTGTCTATGTAGTCTTTTTAAGTCCACAGAGGACCAGCTCCTGGAAGCTAACCGATAATATCAGAATGGGATCTTAAAGAGACAGGATCTAAAACAGCGTGTTTCAGACAGAGGCTCAACATAGAAGATATTCCGGTCCAAGAATAAAAATATAGACCTAAGATATTATGAATTCCTAATCGAATATAAAATCCTCTTAAAGAGCTAGGATATATTTTTAGAGCAATGTGTATTTTCTTTTTAATCATTCAGTAAATCATATCTAAATAATCTTTAGAGCTGTTAATATCAACCTGCAACCAATATGAGAAGCAGTCAGTGGAGGATATGAAAAGCTGCTCAGTTGTTACAGGTTTTCCCTTTTTTCTGTCATGTCTTTGCTTCCCTCATTTGTGTGCACTGTCACACAGTAATCCCGTGATTCATCTCTTCAGTGTTCTATCTTGTCTTCAAAAACTTATCACAGCTGCATGGTAAGTTTTCATAAATAGTACACGGTTGGATGATTTTTGGATGTGTGTGCGTGCGTGTGAAGTCATGTCGATGCTGACACATGTAACAGCCCTACCTGAGTCTCAGTAAGAGAGGGAAGACTTTATCCCTCATGGCAGAGCCACACTCCATCTGGAAATCTACATAATGATAGAAATCCTGTTCATGCACTGCCACGCTCACTCACTTGATCTGTTCATGTGAATATAATTTTGGAAAATAAGAGTACAAACACAACAAGATTTAAGGATAATATGATTACACAAATATCTACCAATCCCTTTCTTGCTGCCTATGCCTGAATCTTTTTTCATATGTTTAAAATAGTTTAAAATACTGTTTTAAGGTTGACAGTCTGCCGATTGTTGTTTTTGTGTGATGTTTTTGTGTGTTACATGTATAGATCCTATTTCTATGCCATAATCACACTCTCTTATATGGCTGCAAATCTGGAGTAGACACACCCACTCAATCTGAGGCACTATCATGTTTCCTTTTCCCAGAGAATACACTGTTAAATGAACACTTGATCTGGCCATAAAATTATTTAAATCAGTCCACTGCAGTGTCTAAAATATTTATAAACCACATGGGGAATCTGCTAAAGTCTTATTTCAGATTTTGAAATGTGGGTTTATGTATGTTTACCCTCCAATAATCCCGTTTGTGTCTACATGGACTTGATAATTGACAAATGTTCAAAATCTCACTGTATGCAGACGACACTGCTCAATATGTTTCTAATATTTTAAGTGATTTTGCACAATCCAAGGGAAATCATGACATCGCTGACCTTTTGCAAACCCAAATATCATCATCCTCATAACATTTTCTACTTACTCAATTTATATTTACTCATCCAGTCACATGGTATTAATAAAACAAAATGTAAAAACAGGGAGAAAGTGCTTTTTTAAAACTCTGTTGCCCCAGTATTACCAGATCTGACAAAGAGATAATTTAAAGTAGTCTCTTTCACAGCATTTCATAGAAGTGAACGGATTTAATTTTCTTTTTGCATAAGAGATGAAGATTGAGATAATAAATCTAAAGCAGTAATCTAAGAACAAGAACTCTCTCTCTCTGTCTCTCTCTCTCTCTCTCTGTCTCTCTCTCTCTGTGTACACGTTTAATCTTGTGCTGCTGTGGTCTTTACTTTAATCTGACAGCTTTTAAGTCAGATTTGAAAGTGATGAAAGTGTTACAGAAATGTCAAGATTGCCGTTGTAACTGTTACGTAAAAGCGATTCAAATTGTTATGCAGACTCAAGACTGAAGTTGAATTGCCATCAGAATGTAAAGGAGTGTATGTCAGAAAGACTTGACAAAAACACACAGATCCATAAATTATTTCTCAAAAAATGCTGGTCCATATCGGTCATTCAAGCTTTGACCATGTGTTGACTGTATCATTCTGTCAGTAGCATCTAATGACAGGGATTGGATTGTCTTTAAAAGGTTTAAACTGTAGGTTTATTGCTATGGGCACCTAAAACCCTGGAGTTTAAAAACCTCATTAAGATGTATGATTGATATGCCAGGAGCATGAACAGTAAGGAGGGGTGGGACACATTTAACCCCGTGTTGCTTTGAAAGAAGCTTTGAATCAAAGCTGGGAGCTGCTGTTAATTATCAGGGTGTCTCTGATGGCCACAGATGAGACCGACTGTCTATATAAAACACTGTATCAAATATGTGTGTGTATGTGCAGATCTTTATTTGCTATAAGAAAGCCCACCTGCCTTTATCAAAGCTTCAAAGGTATTGATTCAGTAAGGAAGGATCTTCAAACAGCAAGGCTTTGATTGAAGTGGCTTCATCCACATGCAAATGTTGAAGGTATCATTGCTGTTAGTTGTATGGTTAATGGACACCACCAGATTTTGGAAGGCAAGGATGTTGTTTCTTTCTTCAAATTGGGTTACGGAGGTTTTAACATTTTTGGTAGATCCTCTGGGTAGGGCTTTAATGTCATAATTCCCATCTGTATGTAAGTCCCTGTGAAATGAAACTCAGAGCATCTTTAACTCCATTAATGTGACGTCTGTTTCTGACTGAAAGTGTATACGTGTGTGGTGTATAATTATAAGGTGATCGTCAAATTGATTGCTCAAATGTAAGCAGGATTTAGCATACATCGAGTCTCGGGAGAACCACAGTGGTTTGGAGCAGAATATCACTTGTTTTAATAGACTGTTCTCTCCCTCACCCACCCTATTAGGTCAGGAGGTGGGGGCCGAAGGAGAGATAGTTTGGCGTCTCTTGTTTTTAAAGTAAAGATGTTACCAAGTGATATACAAATACACAACTCAAATGCATTGTATTGCTCCATGAGCCACTACAATCCACACACTAATTAAGTCAAGTGTGGTTTTATATGACAGAAGAGGTTTGCTGGACGCCCAAAGCACATTTGACTGGACAAATTTATAATTGCCTATACCTTGAACTGCAGAGAGAGTCATCAACAGAGAGATTTAATATTTAAAAACTTGAAAATGCTTCTTAAGAATGAATGTATTTTCCATTTCACTTGGTCTTTAATGTTAAAGAGCAGGAAGGGTAGGCAGTGTTGTATTTTGCACCTTGAGGCATATTTATGATTTGTGATATTGGACTATATCAACAAAATGTACTTGACAATTGTTGTATGCTGAAGAAAATACACATTTAACTATTAGAAAAGCAACTATACTCAATATTTTTATTATAAGAATGTATCCGGTAGTGACAAACCTAAAATGATCAGTGACTCTGCAGCTCCCCTCGGGGAGAGTGGCATAGTGTTTTGGTTCACTCTCAGCACTCTCACAGTGTCATTTTCAGCTGCATCAGGTAGCTTTTGGCAGAGAAATTGCTCTAAAAAATTCACTGTACACTACCTGCTCAGAACCAAATGGCAAGGTCACACTTAGCAACTAGCTGGTGAACATAGTGGAGAAGCTTAAGAGCCAGATATTTCCCTCAGGATTGCTAGAGGTCAAACACAGAGCTAAAGGAGAGTGAATATTAGACTAACATGCAGGTGGTGGACAGAAACACGACTCCAAATGAATGATAATGTTGCTCTGTAACTGCTTGTGCTGTAAACTTGTGTTAATCCTGCCTTCACTCCAAGATTAGTGTGCGATCACCCTCATTAACATCCTCATCATCACTTTCACTGAATTTCAGTTTTGGCAACATTTGAAGTTGTAGTTAAATTCAAACCTAAAAATATACATATTTCATCAGCAATTAGTGTTGCAGCTGTTTCACTTGTTGTATTTCTGTGGCGAGGTCAGACCACATGGAGAGGGAGGTCAGCTGAAGTTAATGTAATGTAATCCCAGTGGTGAGGGTCGACGACCTGTTTGGGTTGTGTGTGTGTGTGTGTGTGTGTGTGTGTGTGTGTGTGTGTGTGTGTGTGTGTGTGCCCACTGAATCAGAGATATGTAGAGATGGGGAGGTGATTACAGTCATGACACTGGGGGTTGGATTATGGAGGATTACATGCATGCACATTTGCACACAGATACACAGTTTTACCTCATGATACCAGATTTTAAATACAAGGCTAATACTGTCATACAAAAGGGTCAGAAAGAGAGAGAGAGACAGACCAGGAGAGTGAAATAAGGGATTGATATATACTGACGGATTATGAGGAATTATGTCAAAAACATCATGAAAGCAAAGCAGCTTGTATGTTTGACTGTTGCTCTCTTTCTTTCCATTCTCCCTTCATCTGTCTCCCTCTTTCTACGCCTCCTTTCCAGGCAGTAGGCTGCCATCATGGCCATACCCAGGGGATATCCTCCCTCCTCTCCTTGGCCTCCTCTCTTCCTCCTCCTCCTCTTCCTCATGCTCCTCATCTCCTCCCCGCTCCCCCTGCATGCCCGGCCGCTCCTAATTCACCCGTCCATCAACGTGGCGGTGGTGTTCAGTGGCTCCAGCTACCAGAATGAGGTCAGAGGTCGTCTCAGTGGGGAAAACTTTGTCGACCTGCCCGTGGTGGTCAGCCCTGTGACTGTGCTGGTTAATGACACCAACCCCCGGGACCTGCTGACACGCCTCTGCGATACCATGGCAACAGAAAGGCTCCACGGCGTGGTGTTTGAGGATGATGTGGGCATGGGTGCCGGCGCTCAGGTAAAAATGATTTATGCATTTTTGAGTTTCCTGGTAAAACATCCTCTTCAGAGTCATGGTGTTCAGTCACCCACATCTAAAGCTGCACAAGGCAACATTTTTATGTTAAAAAAGCACCTGTCCTGTCTGTTTAAATCATAAAGAAGAACTAATTGAAATGCCAAGCATGTACTATCTTTGCTCAAATTAAATTATGGTGTTTGCATGCTTTCTGATCATAAAAGGGGAAAAAAGTGACATTAAATCAAAAGAAAACTATAAATAGTCCCCTCAAGACCAGGGGAAGGAACCCTTTAAAGACATTTTACTTAAGTAAAAGTAAAATGGATGCAGTTTGTTATTTCCACCTCTGACTCCCATCAAATGATAGAATTTAAGTCTGAGGGATGTTTAAAGTGACATTGCATGAGTTTTGTTTATGTCAGATTTAATACAGAACAAACAGGTCTTTTAAATTCAGCCACCTTAAAATGACTGAATACATACACTTTTTTCCCTGTTGATTAAGTAGCACTAGCTGTTCTGGAGCTCTCGACTGTCTAATGATCCTGTTGGATAGATGGTTTTTGCCCAATTGTCATGGAATCCTTACAGTTTTGCCATTGATATTAGTCCCATTTTAGAATTTAACCTGCATTTAAAGGTAGAGTCAGTGATTCTGGAGAAGGATTGTTCAATACACACTTTGTAAATTACAGCGAATAACCTCTCTCAGTCCTCTAGCTTACCATCCTTGATGCTTACCATCCTTGATGCTTACCATCTTTGATGTGCACTGAAAAAAAACAGCCTGGACTCTGTAAATGGGCATCTAATCAAAGAGGCTTGGACCGACCACGCAACACTATTCCAGCCAATCAGTGGGTGTTTGTGCTCGTGCACATGACAGAGGGAAGTCATCAGAGCAGCTGTCTGCGTGAGGCCATGACAGTCTCCCATCTCCAGCACCTGTTGAATGGTGGGTGAGGGCTGATGAACTGGAGAGAGAAGCTGTGGCCAATTCACAAAGACAGTGTTTTCTCACAGTACAGATACGCTTCCATTTTATTAAATCACCAATCCACATTGAATCTGAAAGTCTCCCAGACACCCCTCATGTTTTTTATACTCCGAGTCTATTTCTGTTGTGTTTAGTGAAGCGTAATCAGAGCAGGCAGCTGTTTAAATCACATAAATATCCCGCTGTGTGTTTTGAAATTATTAACCGTATCAATGAATCAATAAATACAAACACTGTTGATTTCTTCCCATGGAGCTGACATGCAAACTGTTTTGGTTCAGTAAATTTCCGCTGTCAGCCTGGTGAAGACACTTTGTCCGGCCGCTGTCCTCTCAGCTCCCCAGGAGCTGCACCTGGCAGACGGCTGCTTCTGTGGACAGAGACGCTAAATGCAGGTCAAGTGAGAGGTGGGGAAGCTGCAGAGAGGTTTGAGAGTGTGGATGGGCTGTTGTGCTCATATGAGATGATTTTTTTTACTGCTTGTGATACAGTGTGAGAGGGACAGAAGTGACTCTATGGCTGACACATCGCTCTAGATCCTGCTATATTCTCTTTTGGTCATTGCCTTGGCTATGCACTCCATAAATTTGGGGGGCCTGCTTCTGAACAAGCATGAGGGAAAGGTTGTATTTGTTTGGGGGTTTGGTTCAAATACCAACGGTCTTTCTCCAGAATGACTGACTATACCTTTGAGGCATTTTTCATGAATTACAACTTCACAAAAAAATGTATTGTTCTGTGAAATTTCCAACTGAATCTGTCTGTTTTGTCTTCAGGTTGCAGAAGTGGCACAGATCCTGGACTTCCTCTCCACTCAGACAGCTCTGCCAATCGTGGGCATCAGTGGCGGCTCTGCAGTTGTCATACCATACAAGGTACTGTCATAATAATGAATCAATCACTCAGCATTGGCGCATCATTACCCTGAAGCCCCAACTAGTCCGAGAGTAGTCTAGCTCTACCACTGTAATGACCCAAAAAAATATCACAAAGAGGTATTAAAATAACATTACTCATATATAATGAGCAATTAACAAGGGAAGAAAAAGATTCAAGGAGTAAGATGAACAAAAACTTGTAATGTAAACCCTGTACCCGCCCTTTGCAGACTCCTGTCTTAGTCAGAACTCTTCCACCGCCGCCATTCAGCTTAAAACAACTTAAGTAGGTCAGAGCGGTGAAACCTACTTTGGCAAGCAACTGACTGCATGCAAATATTTGGATATGAGCAATACAGATGGGTGAATTATCAGTGATGACTACAGTCATCGACCCTCATCAGCTCCTCTAATCCCTGGCTGGGAAAAGTCTGAGTTGTGGGAAAGGAAATTTTGCACGGGGAGACAAGTGCTACAGGCGATTTCTGCCTCAATCAATCATCCCAGCGCACTTGAAGAGCAGCAGGTTTTTCCTGCTATGATTTATCATGTATCTCATTGATGAATAGAGATGGAGGGCAGTGAGCTGTGTAGTTAGATTGTAAAGAGGAGATGGATGACATCAGACGGATTCTTAATCTATACTTTTTCTAGTTTTGAGTTGCAAAATGGCTCCATCCCTTCTTCCTCTCACGCTCCACGCGTTCCGCTTGTCTTCCCCTCCTTCTTTTAATCGCTTAACTGTCATCATCAACACCTTGTATTTATAGAAGCAACTCTCACACATAGAAACACACATGCAAATGAACACCCTCACATATGAGTGCATGCACAGAGCCAAATGGGTGCATTCCTACACTGATGCAGCACAAGAGGCATTGAAACTGGGCTGAGAAGTGTAGCTCTGTGGCTGTGAGTGCTGGATTTCACCCTCAGGCAACATTTTATAAACCATAGCATGTATTTATCAGCTTCCTGTTAATCAAAAGGTATGTGCAGATGTCACGGCATAGATGAGTATTAAACAGAAGGAGTTGTAGCTGCAGGAGGGTGATTGATTTGCTGTATTTTGATGGTGGAGCAGGAAAAGCAGAGCGAGTGAGTAAGAGTCGGAGAAAGGAGAAAGATGCTTCGATGAAGCTTGGCTGACAGCTGCCTGAAGGCAGTGTTTTACTGTCTCACAGATAAGTTTTCCTCTCCTCCACTTTCATGAGTAAAATAGATGTTCTTGTTTCCCCGCTCTTTTCTTTTCCTTTCCTCTTCCATCTTCTTGTGCTTTTTTGGGGGGGTATTTCCATTTCTGTCCACTTCTCCCCTTGTCTCATTTCACTTTGGCTTCTCTCCCTCTACAATTTCACCATTTTTCCCTCCATCACCTTTACTTCTTGACACATTTAACCGTTTTTTTAAACACTGTTTTTTAGCTCCTTTGTGCACCGGCTGTATCCATTAAGTAAGTGGCTAGAAGCGAGAGGTCTGTGCTCACTTCTGCTCTCGCTGAGCTCCAGGACCCCATTAAACTGTTAATTAGACCCTTCAGGAGGTTAAACCCCCCCGCAGCTCTTATCATTCACCCCAAACACCACTACTTTTCCTCCTATTTTAATATTTTGCTGCCTATTCTCATGTAACCTCCCTCTTCCCCCTATCCGTCCCTGCTGCACCTTTAAATAGCATAGAGGTGTTTATGTTTACCCCAGATGTGCTTCTAATGCTCATCTCAGACAGTACACAGTGTCTGAGCCTTTAAAATATTTTGGGCAAAGTTATCAACCATCTCTGGATTCTGATGTGCTGGAAGCTGATCATAGCTGGCTTAGTCTGGCTCATTTAACCCTTCCGCTTAACAGTGGCAAAAGACAAAGGCGCATCTAACACACAGACAAGCCCAAAAGTGTTGAATGACAGTTCTCTATATAGCACAAAGAGTAATACACTCTCCTCTGAGGTCTGCTTGTCGAAGGCCTCATTCAGCCCTCCTCCTCACACTCCCCCTCAGACTCGTTCCATCTCTTACGCACTCCTTTGTTGTCAGCAAGGAGGAAAAAAAAAGCTTGTCAGAGGTGTCTCGTACAATGGGACAGGTGGATTGGACGAAGAAAGACATATGTGTGAGTGCATGATTCTCTTAGGGGATAAAAGAGCTCAATAGTGCTTGATTATCAATAGCCTGATGATGATGAATATCTTTGATGGCAGGTTTAAAAAGAAGCAGCAGCCGCCCGGGCCGCCTATTTATGGTTCCTGTCTCAGTGATCTCTCCATGGCAAACAACAAGGAAGGAGTGAATGAGACAAAGATGAAAAGATTGAAGGGAGGAGAGGAAGTGTGTCTTTTGTCAGACAGCACATGTATGAAGCAAAGGTGAAGAGGAGGAAATGAGAAAGCGTGAAGAAGGGCTGTGAGAAGTGCTATAAAGACTATTCAATAGGGCCCGCAAGGGAAAGAGGAAAAGAACATTGTAACGTGTCTCTCGGAGGAGTTTATAATCAGACTTTTGAGTGCGTTTTCTCTTTTTGTGTGTGTTCTTTGCAGTCTGGCTGTGAGTCATTGCAGTGTGCTTGGTGATCATTAGAGGGTGCTGCATCCAGATGTTGAGTCATGGGAGTAGCAGAGCAGGAGACAACAGGGAGGAAAAGGAAAGGAGACAAGGGAGGGTGAGAGGGGGGAGAACGTTGAAAGGCTGCAACACATACAAACAGGATGTCAAGGGTAGAAGAGAGGACCAAAAACTAGAGATAACATGCTTTTTATGATTTTCTGTCATATATGTATATATGTAGTGTTACAATGTCAGATGTCAGTGTTAAATATGGTCAGAGGTAGACATATGTAAAAATGCTCTCTGAAAGTCAAAAGCGAGGGCTTCAGTCTGCTCTCAACGCTTTTTACCTCTACTTCCTCCTCCTGATGACATTAGATTGTTCTCATATGTGTACAAATGTCCGTCTGTTGTGTAGTCTTTGCCACTAAGGTTGGTTGTGTTGGCCATGCGCATATTTTGGATTTAATTCCAGCTCAAACGTGTAGAGATTAAGAAAAAGAAATTAAATCCTAATTAATTTTTGTTTAAAGAGGCTGAACTGAGGAGCCAGTATAAGATAAAAGAGTTTTTAAAAAACTGTAAATCAAGATATTTCTGTTGAGCCCCATAATAAGACCATAAACCAGGAAATGTTCATGATATGTCCACTGTGCAGTTTATTTGGCACACATTTTCATTTTGATTATGTTTCATGTTTTATGTTTTTTCTACCTTGAGAAAACTATAAATCTAGTGTTTTTTAATATTTGGATAGACTACATGGCTCAAATATCAGGGTTGGCCACAGTTGTTGGGTGATAAAAGCTGGCTTGCCCAAAAGGTGTTGGATGAGGTGAAAGTCAGGGCTCTTTCAAGGCCAGTCTTTCACAACAGACTGGGAAAAATGTTTCTGTATTGATGGTGCTTAGTGCAGGGTTGTGTTGTGTTGAAAAAGGAAAAGTCCTTCCTTAAACTGTTGAGTTACCTAATGAGATCAGCAGTGTCTAAATGTAAGAGTGCATTAAACTATGTGGACAGGAGGATCTTTGGATTACTTTTACTAGTAGCAGAGTTGTAGAGAAAAGTATATAAAAGCTGTAAAGGATAAGTCTGGTGAGTCAGTCAAAAATAACAATAATCCTACTGACGAGTCTGTGTAGCGAAAGCCTGATATAGCTTATTCCTTTGTGCTGCTTCATTGATGTCCAAAAACTATTAATAACACATCAATGAGTAACACTGTTGCGCTGTGTGACGTGCTCTTTCGTTAACATGAAAACACACACACATACACACACACACACACACACACACACACACACACACACACACACACACACACACACACACACACACACATACTCCTGTTTTTGTCACATTGGCTAAAAACTACCATGCCCAGGTATGTTAGCAAGCATGTAGCAGGCCGAATTTGTATTAAACAAGATTGAAGTACAAGTTTTAGGGAGGTTAAGATTAAGATTAAGATTAAGACCGTCTTCATTGTCATTTCTCAGGGCGGCTGTGGCTCAAGGAGGTAGAGCAGTCATCCTCCAATGGGAAGATTGGCTGTTCGATTCCCGGCTCCTCCAGTCATGTCGATGTGTCCTTGGGCAAGACACTTAACCCCAAATTGCTCCCGTTGCTGCGCCAATGTGAATGAATGGTTAAATTCCCCCTGATGAGCAGGTTGGCACCCTGTGTGGTATGGGTGAATGACAAGTAATGTAAAGCACTTTGAGTGGTCGCAAAGACTAGAAAGGCGCTATATAAGTACAGTCCATTTACCATTTAGCACTCACATATAAAACAAAATGTATCCTCTGCATTTCACCCATCTCTTAAACTATGAGCAGTGAGCAGCTGTGGTGCAGTGCCGGAGGACCAACTCTAGCTCTTTTGCCAGTGCCAGCAGTCAGGTGCACCAACAGGAGTATAAAACCTAACATACATGTCTTTGATGAGGTAAAACGTCTTCCCTAGTGGAATCAAAATGAACTTCATGTGTAAAAGCTGCTGGAAGTCCAATAAATCATGAGTTTTCCATGGCTGTGACGTGAGATCATTCAAATTGGCACCGGTGACTTTGTGGTGCTGAGAAATTTCATCTACCTCCTACGCTCATCCATAGATACATAAAACTCTTTCAAAACCCACTGAGCTATCTCAAAAATGCTTTATCACCAAGTTTCAGGGCGGAGTTTCTGAAAAGGTGATATTTTGGAGATAAATTATTTTCACAGGACATTTAAATGAGAGTAATTGCTTCTGTAAAAGCGGTGCGTTTACTTGTTGGTAGTTGTTCAATAATGAGGGTGTAGTAAAACAGAAAAAAGATGCTCATTAATGAAAAATGACAACTCTTGCTATAGTGAGAAACTATTACTCCTAGCTGTTTTTTTTAGGGAATACATAGTGAATATTTGATCACTCACTAACCAGTTTTTGTTTATTACAGTTACATTACGACATCAAATCATGAGCGATCGTGGTTGTAGTCGATGATTAAGTCCGGAATAAACAAAGCCGACAGCTTTATGTGTTTGCCAGTAAACACGGACAAAAGTACCTTTTAAGTGTGCACATGATGGATTTTTGAGGCAAAGAAAACGTTGAGCAAGAGTATTCGAGCGTATAGCATCATTTATTACAATTTGAAGCTGTCAGTAGAAGATTATATTTTAGGAGTTACAGTCTCATTTCTTGCTGCAGTCTGAGGTCACACTCTGATATTGGACCGAAGTGATGCAATGAGCCAGACGTCTCTCATTGGATCACGGTTTAGTTTCTTTTTTTGGGGGGTTTAGGGGTTTTTGTGTCCAGCCAGACTGACCCGCTTTCTCTGTTTGTTCTTCTACACTTCTGTCTGTACTCTGCACACCCTCTCACTTCTGGCTCTCATTTGGCCTCATGGTCCAGAAAACTAGACACTCCATAAACAGGTCATGAAAAGCCCAGAGCCGACACACAGTATTCCTGCTGGAAAATGTGTTTTATCGCTGGGAATGAAACTTCGTTAATAGCCAGGCCACCTCAGAGCATCACAGCATGGCCCAATAATTTCAGTAAGGCAGTCAGTCAAATTACTAACACTGTGGCATTAAGGTCCAGATTTATTAAGAAAGTAGATCTGTGGTGGCAATCTGTGTGCATTTAGCTTCTTATTTACCAAGGCAGCAACTCATAACTGAGCAAAATTCAAACTCTAACTGTAAACATCTGATTAAAATAAAGTGCAGTTGCAGCTTTAAGTGATTTCACAGTTGATGGTCAAGTTAAAATTCAAGATTATTTAATTAACATAAACCACAACACCCTGTTCCCTGTTTGTTTGATCTTACAGTAATCTGATATTATGCCCATTAATTATTATTGCCTCCCTTTCCCTATAGTAATTGTTTTCAACGCTCATATTTGATTCATGTTTCTTTTCATCAACACAACATTCCTTCTGGCTCACGTAAATCCCATTTGTATCATGTTTACGCTTGCAAATCTGACAGTTCGCAAATTGCGTGACGTTAGAAGAATGCATAATCAACTTCTTGTTAACTTGTCCACCCATTATTTGTGAAATCCTCCTTTTTAAATGCATGTGCAATCAGTAACAGTCACAACATGACAACCCAAACTGTGACTCCAGCCTGCTGTGACTGCTTGATGAATTCATCACATTAAGGTTGATGATGTAACTGGTTGAAAACTCATCAGTTAAGTACTTCTGCCAATGAAAAGACGACATGAAACATACACATGACATGACATAACCATGGAAATAGTTTTGGTTTGATGTGCTAAGGTTTTGATAGATATCTGTCCTAGATTTCTGCCACCATGAGGTTGGTGGTTACAGTGGAGGTGAATGAAAATGTTATCAATGATACTTAAAGCATCAAAAGTACTTTGGAAATACTGCTAGAACTGCTTTCTGTGTGAAGAAATAGTCCAATGTAATTAATCAACAAATCTTTAACCCTCTGTAAATGCCACGCTAGTCAGCTAATGAACGTTAACCCCGCTAGTCTGCTAATAAACGTTAGCCCCGCCCCCAGTCTGCTGATCTAGTCTACGATCTACGTAATCGGCTCTCGCTTTAGACCAGCAAAGAGTTGGTACTTGCTCTGGCTCCCGTTCTGAGGCTCGGGGCTGGAGCTTTGGCGGTGGAAAAGCAAAAAAAACGTGCTTAGTCAGGCTCTGGCTCCGAACCAGCACCAGCTCCAGCTCGGTGGAAAAGGGGTATGAAGTGATCTCAGTTTGGGTTTGAAGACTTCAAATCTTTAATAGAGAACATTGAAGGATCAGTGCATTTAAAAGGCAGACAGGGTCTATAAAGTTGCATTATTGAAAGTGTTAGATACAGTGTTGTTGTTTGACACATGGGGACTAATATCTGCTGTCTTATTTATGACTGTAAGTACTTTATATATTGCTGGCATTGGCTTTGTATGCAAAAACTCAATTTAAAAGTCCATCAGATGAATGTTGTGGACTAGGAGTACAATAATCGCCTGTGATACCATCCTTGAGATGGGAGCTTGCATATGTGCAGCCTTTAGAGAGTTTAGTGTGACAAATACATGTTGGATGTATTGGAGCACATATTGTGTGTGAGTGTGTGACCTGCTTCTTGTTTGACCGGCACCCGTCTTTCTGCTGAGGGGAAGTACGGCACAGAGTCCTTCCCGTGGGAGGAGAGGAGTGTGTGAGCAACCGCCATGTCCACCGTCCTCCTGTCACATTACCATACGCTCCTGCAGTAGGACTGCTAATTACGTCTGTGTGTGACAGCCACACTGCCAAGGCGGTGCGAACAAGACGGCTGGGAAGTGGAGGATGAAGGTGGGGGAGGGTGAACTTTGTCTTCTCGTGAGTGCGTGTCTGTATGTGTGCGAGAGGGTGAGACATGGAAAAGAAGGTAATTTCGTTGTAATTTTTGCTTGATTTCACTGTGATAAGGACGCCGGATGTCTCTCAACACATTTGCTTCTGATTTTGTTTGATTTTTCACAATTTAACTACTAATTGGATAGTGATGCAACACTGATTGGCCCAAGGGAGGGGGTGTCTTCACATTATTTGTTTGTTTAATAGCTCAGACACAACTAATTGGATTTTAATGATACTTCTTCAAATGATGCATCTCACCTCTCCTCCGTCATATCAGCTGAAGTGGGACGCTACAGTTAACCAGGGCTGCCATTCAAGCGCCATTTTTTATTTATTCAGTGACAGCCTGACATGGTTGTGTACTGCTATTTTTATAGCTATTCTGGTGCGTAGCCCAGTCAGTGGTCTAGTAGAGTTTCAGCCTCCGGAGGTGAGACTCAAACAAGTCCAATCTGAGATAAAACTGGTAAAATGGAGTGAAGAAGAGCCTGGCTGCGATATTCCCGTGGTACTCCTCCGGCTCATAGCTCTCTGGGGGCCTCGCGGAGCCTCTGAGCTGTGGGAGAACGAGGAGCAACGGGAAGGAGAGATGACAGTTAGTCACCTCTGAGACAAGAACAGACTGAGAAGATCTGAGACCTGGTCCCAATTGGCACTTGACAGTTTAACGGTGTCTGCTCTCTTAAGTATGATATCTGCATACATGTGTGTCGCTGTATTTTGAGATTACCTCGACTTGTACGCCCATTTCTTCTCTCTCCAGTTTGTTTATGGCGATGCTGTACAAAAAAGAGATAATATTACCCCAATATGTACCCTCTTGCACCAGCTCCCTGTCTGTTATCAAATCAAATTCAGAGTATTACTACTTCTATTAAAACCCTGCATCATTTTGCACCTGCTTACATCACAGGTTTACTGTTGGTCCCCTTAGATCTCCAAACTCCAAACTATTACAGAGTTTTGTCTAAGTTATGTTTCAATATGTACTAGAACCTACTTCACATTAAAATACAGTCATTTAAATGCTGTTGAAACATCATGATACCATATGTAACCTAGATCTTAAAAAAAAACCCATCCAATTTCAACCAAATTTGACCCAATTTTGTCACAGACATCCAGACATACAGTACTTGACCTGCAAACAACAAAAACAGTGCTTACTGATTATACACTTCATTCTCTTGTGACTATTATAATTAATTGGAACAGTAAGGTCATTCACATTCTCAAGTATTCCTCCTCTTCTCAACCTACCTTATCTGAATGCTGTTTCAAGGACATAGGTGCTGTGAACTTTCCGTCTTATCTGTTAACACACATGCACACAGAGAGTAGGTATGCAAATGTATGCCAACACACACACAGACACACACACAGACACACACACTCTCACACAGAGATACAACATCGGACCGCCCCTTCTTGACAGAAAGAGAGCAGCAGGAGTGAGCGTTTGCAGTTCAGAGACACTTGTACCAGACTGAGACTGAATATAGACAATCAAAGCTCTGTTGTAAAATGCAAGCATCTGTAAAGGTACAAACTGCTAGATGAATATTCATGGTAACTCTTCCCTATAAGACACTCTGCATCTTTATTGCAGTAGGTTGCAAGTGCATCTGTGACAGCTGCGTTACTTCTAGTAGAGCCAAGTTTTAATGCTTTATCGTTCATATGTTTGCTGTAAACTATTATGGTCTTTCAATTGCAGTTTTTTAGAACATTGTGGATATTTATGAAGATTTTTAAACATCTCATAAAGCTTCAAACACACCTCACTCCCCATTTTAGTCCTTTCTTATTTCCTTTCATCAACTTAATTGGTTTGGGAAGGTTGTTACGCTCTCTTGCTTATGTGAACTTTAACAGTGGCAGTTTCACAAGTGATAGTAAGCCTATTTAACTTTTTACAGGATAAATGATCTACATGCACTGGTAAAGTTTCATGAAAAATTCAAATGTTCCACAGCAGTAACAATGTTAAAGGTGCTTCTAAAATGAGGAGCGGCAGACCAGTTAATTTGGACAGTGCGTGTCTGTTGTGACAGAAAGTTCAACGCTGTTCTTGAGTGTTCGTTTGGTGATTTTCTCGAGATATTTTACTTGAGTAAAGCTCTCACAGGCAAAGAATATTTCATGACCTGAGAAGCCATGGAATACATTTCTGGAAGATATTCTAGGGCATAAAGGCAGAATGTAGACACCAATTAAAACCCCTGTGAAAGCAAGTGTCCACCCTGCTGAAGTGTCTTTGAGCAAAACCAGCTCTGGAGATGCTGTTAGGTCATTTAAATTTCACCCCATGAAAGACAATCCATGCCCGCATCCTTAAATGAGAATCTTTTACTCTCTTCACAGGCCGAGGGATCGTCCTTCCTGCAGATGGGAGCCTCTCTCGAGCAGCAGATCGTCTGCATGTTCAAGGTACAGAAATGTGGTTCAATGTTAACTGTCGATCAAGCCTCATTTTAAAGTGTACATGTTATGCATTTTCTGGTTTGTTGTTATTTATTTACCGCTATGATGTTGGCTATCTATGTTAAACATGGGTAAAGTTCCAAAAGTTGAGGTTAAAATATGTAGAAATGCTCCCTCCAAGTCAAAAGCAACTTGCCCTGAATGATTCGTTTTCCAGCAATTTGTTCCACTTTGTTGCACATGCCCATAAATGTTTGTCCGTTCCAAGTGTTCGCACTATTCACTCTCATATTTTGGATTGGTTTCTGGCTTGAACATGTACGGATGTATTTGAGAAGTGGATATTTTGAGTAAAGAACGAGAATAAATAGTGAAATCCTTTGTCAAAAGCTTCAGAAATGTGGCCAATCAGAACAGTGTGGGCTCTTTGGGAGGAGGGCTTTAAAGAGATAGGAGCTAAAGCAGCGTGTTTCATGTAAATATATTCCAGTAAATCCCCAGAGTAAGAATACAGACCTGTAATATAATAAGGAAATACAGACTTTTTCACCCTTAGTTTGTGCTACCAAACAGTTAGAGGGTAAAGCCTTTGACTGACACAGTCTGAGGCCGGGCAGACTGTTTAATACCATAATGAGATATACTGACAATTAGCGAGAGAGACTGATTCATGATGGATTGCACAAATTCCCACCAGATTAGAGAGTCTGACATAACTGATGTTTTGGGAGTCAAAAGGATAATCTCAGTTATGTTTTTAAATCTGTGGTTTGCCAATTTTCCCTCATGAGAGACAAATCTGGTAAATTGACCAGTATACCAATGTGTTTTTTGAAAATCCACATCTTAAAACAAAGTCAGAGACATTTTAACCTATTCTAATGCTGAGCAGGAATAGTTTGGTATTTTAGGAGGTAATATTATTTGCTTTATTGTGAGTTACATGAGAATATTGATACCACTTCCATGTTTTTATGGTAAATATGTAGCTGGAGCAGTAGTGGAAGTGGTATTGATCTCCTCGTCTAACTCTTGGCAAGAAAGTGAAAGCGCTTATTTCCCAAAATATCCTTCACAATTTATATTCCCGATGATTCTTTACAACCACATTTAATAACCTCATTACGTTGAATATTATTTGTTCAATTCTGTATTTCTATATTTCTCTGTTTCAGCTCATGGAGGAATATGACTGGGGCGAGTTTGCGGTCATCACCAGCTTGTTGCCAGGATACGACACTTTTGTGGGTATAGTTCAGTCCTACACAGACACTTCCTACTTCTTGTGGAATTTGCAGGACATCGTTTCTATGGAGATGTCCGTTGGGGCTAGCGAGGTGAAGACCAAGCGCATACTGGAGCAGGTAGGAAGAGATATGAGACGTGTGGATTGGGCTGCTTCAGATGTTTGTAAATCCATAATAACGTCTGTGTGTGAAGTTCTTCTTAAGTTTCAGTTTCAAACTTGTGATTTACTTTAATCAATTAATTGTTTTGAGTCAATTAATTTTTCCTCTGACAGTCTACTGATTTTTTGGGGGTTTTGGACTGTTGGTCAGGACAAAATTAGACATCTTAGGACTTCACCTTGGGCTGTGGAAAACAGTGATTGACATTTTTACCATTTATGGACCAAACGATTAATCAATTCAAGAAAATGACCAATAGATTAATCGATAATGAAAATAACCATGTATGTTCCATGTTCAGGCTGTGTTTCCTCTCTGGACTTTGAGTTACCACTGACAGATGTATTTTGTGTCTGTAGTTGGACTCCCGGGTCCTGCTGGCGTACTGCTCCTATGAGGAGGCGCAGTTCTTGTTTCAGCAGGCGGCTGAGGTGGGTCTGCTGGGGCCGGGCTACATCTGGATTCTTCCCAGCCTGGCCGTGGGCAACCCCGACAGCCCTCCACCTGCCAGCTTCCCTGTTGGTGTGATCGGTGTGATTACAGACCAGTGGAGGAAGAGCTTACGGCAGAGGGTGAGGGAGGGCGTTGCCATAGTTGCCAAGGGGGCTGAGAGCTTCAAGAAGCTGTATGGTTTTATTCCTGAGGGACACGGTGACTGCAACAAGCCGGCTAAACTCTCAGACAACAACACTCTGTTCAGGTGAGGTTTATTTTGTAACAATTTGAACAACTGGAATTATAATATATATAATATCAGCCAATTTTCTGCAGAACAAGTACTTTTACCTTTGAAACTTTAAGCTCATTTTGCTGATAATACGTCTTTTACTTTTACTTACTGCAACTATGAATTCAATTGTAGGACTTTTACTTTGTAATTTACTACTTTGACTTCAGTAAAGGATCTGAATACTACCATCCTCACTGCCATTACTGATGCATAAACACAAGAGCACAACTTCAGAGGAAACGTGCGGTCATGGTTTTCATGTGACTTCAGTAGCACACAGCATGAAGTGTTTTGCGCTTCTCACATGTTGTCTGAAATGCAAATTGACCAGGATTCATTATTCACAGTGCAATCAGTCATGGATTTATACCTAATAAAAAACAGTGAAATCGCTCAGTTAAAAACACTGTGCCCTCCACCAATCAGCTGACTCTATCATCCCCTAATGAGCTACTTCCAGTCCCCCACATTAGATTAAGCCCTCCTGGGAGAGCTTTAGGTTTAATTAGGAGGTGATCATTTTGTGTGTGTGTGTGTGTGTGTGTGTATATCTCTGTTAATGAATATGCAAATTCTTGTGTGATGTAGACTCAAAGTTTCTTGATTGGATACCATATACTTTCTCTCTAAGAGTTGATGAATTAATGTTTCTATGTGCTGCAGGCAAATGCTGAATGTGACATGGGAAAGGAGAGACCTGTCGTTCAACAACCAAGGCTTCCTGTCCAACCCGTCCATGGTCATCATTGCTCTGGACCGAGAAAGACTCTGGGACAAGGTACAGGGCAGCAGAAACTAAACCATAACATACTGACACTGAGACAATGACACCACAGATTCAGCACAATAGACAGCGCAATACACAGACACTAAACATCAGAAATAGATCTACTGTATGTTTGTCCTATTGTTTGCACACGTGCTGTATTGTAAACTGTGCGGTGTTGTTTCAACTGTACAGAAGAGTGGCGGGAATCCAGAAAGTTACTGGCACAATTAAAGCATTAGATGATTAATCTGGGAAAGACCAACTGCATCAAATACATGAACATAGTGGAGTATAGGAGATGTACAATTACTGTGGATCATAGTAAAAAGGTAATATTTGAGTCTTGACTGTTATAATAAAAAAGAAAACCTGCAGGGCTGTCATCGTTATGCATGCTCAAAAAAATACATATTATCCCATACAGCTATGGACTTTTGGCACCAGACAGATCTTCTTCTGCTGTTTGCATTTCATGACTGTATGTGCAGAGAGCTGGCTAGCTACTGTTAGCTACCTAGCATGTGGGGACAGGCTAAAAAGTAGCATCCGAACACCGCCAACAAATACAAACCAATTAATCAATTCCTTTCATGGATGCGACAGTTCATTACAAGAGAGGTGGGGAAGAAGATAGTGCGCTGCTTTCAGTGAGCAAGCGGGGGGGGGGGGGGTACTGACTGAGATTACTCTAAACAGTATGTATGGGAACAATTACAAAATAATATATTTCTGTATATTTCTTGCTTTCCCCCCGCTGCTGTTAAACTGTGTTGTCCTGTCTTGTTTGTCCATCGTCATTGTCCTCTTTTTAGCACCATAACATTTATCAGTTATGCATTTCTTTTTCAATGTGTGAGAAAATGGATGTGTGGCCTGACAGCTTGTGAAAAGTGTCAATTGTGTGACACCCTCGGTCAACGGGCGAGACTTGGCAGCCTTGGCAATCGGGTTCAACCATGGGACAGTTTTTTCAGGATTTTTATATCAGGAGGCGGCTAATCGGTACAATGGAAACATAAGACTATATTCTTTATTCATACATTTGTATTTTTCTCATTTGTAACTGAGAACTAAAAGAGTTCCAGCTTACTTTAATACTATTTTGGCTAAAATTGATTCAAAAAGTGGTGATAAACACTTCATTTATGGGTGATTAGTAAGTACTCTTGTTGTTGTTGTTGCATCAATACACCATTCCTATATGATTGCCATGTACTTTAACAAATCTGTTATGCTCATCTAGGCTAAAGTTGTGGAGATAACAATGGTAGAATTCACATTAAAACTTAAGGGGGTCAAACATTTTTGCTGGAGGGCCAGATTTAGCCGAGAATCACTGCTGTAAACTTTGACAAGTGCACATATAGTGAAATTATTCATGTCCTGTGTGATAGTACGTTAGTTGCTTGTGATAATAAAATGTTGATTCTGGCCGTGGTGCTACTAAGTATTCCGTTAGAAGCACATTTTCTTGTATCACTCACCCTTTACTCCAGTTACTGTTGCTCTCTTATCTTCTTGGCCATTTTAGTGTTTGTGAGTAGTGATGGCAAAGACAGGAAACAAAGGGAGAGAGAGAGAGAGAGAGAAAATGGTAATGTAGGTTCCCAGCTGGAATCAAACCAATCAATCCAAACACATTGTAGTTATGTGGCATTCGCTGTGACCATTCAGCTATTGGGGAGCTCTTACTGTTACTCTTTCTTTCTAATCTAGCAAGAAGCAACAAGTTCAGATGTGTTGCTTAGAGGATATCATAACGGATTTGGGAAAGTAGAGAAAAAACAAGTTAAATAGAATAAGACAAGGCACATCGAGGGCAAATGGATTAATCTAGAATCTAAGATCCAATACTTGATCATAAATGGTTGTGTCTTGTTGTTTAAGACATATCCTTCTCTTACTCCTGTTTCATTGTCAACACTACTTGCCATTTTGTTGAGTATTTTTGTTTTCTGCAACACACACACACACACACACACACACACACACACACACACACACACACACACACACACACACACACTTTTCAAAGCCCGAGGGTGTATTGAAAAAGTGCGACTAAACAGCGAGACCTGAACGTAATCTCACAGCAACAGTTGAACTCATTTATTTCTGCCAAGGAAAGACCAACCTACTTTATCAATGTCACATCCTGGCTGGTGTGTATTGTATGTGTGTGTGTGTGTGTGTGTGTGTGTATGACCATGAACATGTAATTGTGCTGAAGTGGGGGCTCTCTTTCGTGCATGTCTGTATGTGTGTGTGGATGTTAACATTGTGCTTGTGCAGCCCAGCAAAACTCACACACTCTTCATCCATCTATGTTCTCATGTGTGGTGTAGATGTACTGATGTTGTTCATCGACACCACTTAAAACAAGATACCTTACACACATCTAAAAGCATTAAATCATCTCTCCTTTTTTGTCTCTCCTCATTACAACTTGATCTCTCACTCCTTGTTCTTCCCCTCCTCCTTGTGTCATGTAGCCCATCCATTATGACGACAGGTTGTGGTGTGCTTGCTCTTTTCAAAGCCTCTCTCCTCCACTGTGACACCCTGACAGTTTAACATGATGCTGTTCCTTATCACCATCTGAAGAGCGCTGGGTGACATTTTGGGCGGGAAGGTCCGCTTTCTTTTCTAGGCTCCTGTCTTTGGCCTTTCTCTCTTTTCCTGAACTTCTAATTTCGACTTTTATACAGAGAAAATGAAGACTTTAAGCTGCAAAAATGTAATGTTAAAAGAGTCGCTCAAAGAGAGAGAGACAAACCCACAAGGATTAATCCCTAACTCTGCAGTTCCCCTCAGCTGTACAATGAGTTTTAACATCTTTCAGCTTCTTGTTTTGGTTTTATTGTGATTTTGATTTTAAATAGCAATTGTGACAAATTGTGCAAGTAGATTTTTTTTAATTGGAAAACTTTTTGTAAGATGCTTATTGACAAAACATGGCTATATATCCCAGTTAATATTGTAGGAAATTATTAAGAAAAGAAACCTGTATTAAAATAGGCAGTTTTTGGAAATGAAGCCATCGTAACATATTCCAGCAGCTAATTGGAGCCTTGGCACGGAGGAAGTAATACGCCAGAAGTGCGTTCACATATACACCGACAGTCATAAACTCCCATCCCTGACTTTAGCCTCCTGATTGGTTGGAAGGTCAAGGCTTGCTTAAAAACTTGTGAGGGGAATATGTCTGTACTGCTGCCAGGCCGGTCAATGAACCTGAGTCACTGAAGTCTTTGCCAAAAACTTTTTAGAGCATATTTCAACCAAAAAAAAAATAGAAGAAAAAACTCACATACTGTAGCTGTGTGACAGAGCTTCTGATTAAGATGCCCAGTGAGAGGATAAGATATATGAGAGTCCCATAAAAGACAGATTGAAAAGATTGAATGACACAAGTGGCATGTCTGCTCTTCTGTCACTCACAGATGGTGCCGAGAAATTAATCACAGTCTTGCACATCGTACTGGAACTCAATGCAGATTTGTAAATCATCCATGTATGACGAAGGCAAAGTGCGAGAGTACGAGTACAGCAGAAGAACAAATCAAGAGTTGGTATGAAAAAGAGGTCTCATTAACGCAGTGAGGGAGCGTGTTTCACATGCAGTAAGTCAGCGCTGGCTGAGCAGTATGGCTCATTAGGTTGGGCTGATGTGACAAACAGTCCTGCCTCTCACAGAGAAGGTTTCACTGAGCTTAGTGCCGACATCATTGCGATTACTCATTGTGTGATGTGACATTATACAGCAATTCTAGTCCGGAGTATTTCCCTCTGCATTAAAAAACACAATTTACTATTTTGTTTTCAATAGCTATCTCGCAATGGTATCTGTCAGCATCTTAGTTTGTCACTTCATTTCAGTTCAGCGAGCTTTATCGGTGCAGAAACATTTTCTTTCTATTATCGAACGTGTTGTACAAGAGCATTAATTATTTTAAACAAAAGACAGAAAAAAAACACAGATAATAAATAGCACTAATCACTTGAACAGTTCCCATTTATGAACAGTGGCATTTCAATGTGTTTATTCAGTTGAACAAAAGAAAATTAATAATTGAATAATCAGTCAACAAAATGAGCACAGATTGAAGGCAACGCATGATGGGATGTATTATTAATGTGATGCAGTTGGTTTGCTCTTTGTTTTAGTTTCTCACTTTTTTTTAAATCCATCTTTCTTTCCAAGATGTCTTGCTCAAAGACTTTGAAGCTTCCTCAGTATGCATTAATTAACTTTTGCTTTCCTTTCATCTACTCATCCTCTTCCTCCAGGTCAGCACATGCTAATTTTTCTTTAAAATATTAAAAAAAAGATCCATGTAAAGTAGGGAGAGACAGGTGAGAAGAGAAAAAGGGATGGCATACAGAGGAGGCCACAGCTGAGATTCAAACCCACATGCATTTGATACTGATGAGTTCTGCATCTCCCATCCTTCCTCCTCAGGTGGGTACGTATGCTCGGGGGATCCTCCAGGTTCGCTACCCTGTCTGGCCTCGTTATGGCAACTTTTTGGAACAAGTGTCTGATGACCGCCACCTGACTGTAGCCACGCTGGAGGAGCATCCCTTTGTGATTGTGGAGAACGTGGACCCGGGCACCGGCACATGTGTGCGCAACACGGTACCCTGCAGGCGCCAGTCAAACCGCACTGAGAGGTACACACACAGAAACGCACACACAAATATAATACTTTGGTATATCTGCACAAAAATAAACATCAACCCATTAGCCCAGTATCCTAGAAACTGTGTGCTCCCTTTGGATGAGTCCACACCTCACCGTGTATGTTCGATGTCAACATTCAGTGCCAGTGCAGTGTAGTGTGGCCATTTTTCCACTGAGCAGTTTTGGCATTGTAATTAAACATGCAACATGCGTGTCCAGTCAAATATTGTAGAAATTGCAGCTGGGAGGGGAGGCACAGAATAAATATACCGTGTTAGCTGTGTGGGCACCATTCTGCTTCAGTCAACATGATACTGAGCAAATTCAAGCGTTGTGTTGCTGAATGACGATCCACTCCTTAAACTGTTCAAATATATTTAAAAAAGGTGCTTTTTTTCTGGCCTGACTTCTGCCAAGAATATTCTTATTGTAAGATGGAAACCCCTGCATGGCTTATATATCAAACAGTGGGCGTCCTCTTTTCATTATCTTTTAGTGTTAGAAATGTCGACTGCACCTATAGATGGTCTTAAGAAAGAGGTTAGTGCTGCTATGAAGACAGCTGCTGATTTAATGAAACCTTATTTAGTTAGATTCTGTATTTCAAATGTACTTGAAAGATAGACGCCAACTGTTCTCATGAACTGAGATGCAGGGTGAGTTGGACAGTGTGAATGAATTGTATGTTATGTCTTTTTTGTAATTTTCTTTCCTTTTAAGTCTTTGTTCATTGTTCGATGGAAAGAATTAATAAGAGGGTGACCTTTCAATTGAAACTTAGATAAAAGTAAGAATTCAACATGATATTGATGTCAGGTATTATTGCCCTATCAGTAAATGCCATCTGAGGTGTTGCTGATGTGTGTTAGAAGCACTGAGTATCGAATTTAGCAGCATCTAATGGAACAGACTTGGCAAAAATTGAATATTTATAAGTATATTGTAATAAGTGTATAATCACCTGAAACTTGAAGAATCGTTGCATTTCTCTGCCTTAGAATGAGCCCTTTATTTTTATGTCTGTCATGGAGGTCGCCGTGTTGCACCGTCATGTTTCTACAGTAGCCCAGAATGTACAAACCAAAACTCTGCAGAGGGCCTTTTGCATTCTTCACAAGCTTTGAAGCCACCGTAGGTTCTTGCTTGGAAGATGAGGGGGAGGGGTATTCAAATGGTTGCAGTCTACAACCTCGCCACTACTGTAAATCCTACACACTGGTCCTTTAAACCCTCACAGACTGCAAAAACGTCAATCTTACAAGTTTGTTGCAAGATAGGTCTAATAAAGTTTTAGTTGCAATCTGTGTCAGATTGTACTTCTATATCAGTTTTGGGGCATGACAGATTGTGTGATGAAAGCCTGATTTATCACAGCACCACAGTGTAAATAGTGGAAAAAAACAGATGCAAACAGAGACGTATCGTCAAGCTTTGGTGATTGCACTGGCATTTTTATATTTAAAAAAAAAATCAAAAGTGGAGGAGAATGAAAGTGTGAACTGCTGCATGATCTGGGCCAGGAGGGCAACATGGGATATTGATGGATTTTGCAAAGTAAGTTGGAAGTCATTGTGTTTGTAGCAGTGGCATTAGCATTAGCATTAGCTCGTAAGTGTATGGTGTGTCATTTTAATTTCATATAAGCATGGCATCCATCAACAGTCCAGATGTGGGATTCTGGTCCTACATTAAATCGGTTAAAAGATTGCCCAGAATTGCACTGGGACCTTTACTCGCTTGTCCTGGCACTTTTCAACCGAATCACACAGTCCTCATCTGCAGATTTCATTTGCTCAATTGCCATGAAACTGCAGATGATCAAACTCAAAAAGTTGAGCTTTATAGTTCTTTGTTGACTTTACTAAATGTCCACTTACTCTAGAAGCTTCAGAACAAGCGAGTAAATGGATTATGAGTTGAGAGGGTTGTTGTTTGGTGCTGTCTCCAAGTTGAAGAATAAACCATCCAACTCAATTGTTTCTTCTTTGATCAGAAAGTTTTAAATCAATATTTTTAGTTTTTGAGAATTTTAAAGTTCTTGTACAGCTGCTCGCGTTTAAATGGTATTTATCATTTGAAAAGCGCCTTTTGTTAAATGAAAAAAAAATGATAAACACATATTTCTCAAAATGAACTGTGGTATTTTTTTAGTATGTTTAACAAAAGTCAAGTTGTACATGAATGATGAAATGACAATCAATAACACAGCACACCAGAAGCACAATGAACAGTCTTGCCTTCGTATTAAGTGGCTATTTTATCGAAACATTTCAAAAATGATGCACAGTCCTGCACACATATAGACACCTTCACCCTCCCTCTCTCTCTCTCTCTCTCTCTCTCTCGCTCTCTCTCTCGCTCTCTCGCTCTCTCGCTCTCTTTCTCTGCCCCAGTTTTGTTTGGAGTAGACACGACATACCTCCACACTTCATTAAACACAGAGTAATTGTGTGTGCTGAGTGTCTAAGCACTTTAAAAACACACCTCCAGTGTCACACACTGATCGCAGCACGGCAGAAAACAGCCATTAAAGAGCTATTATCTTCAACTACCTACTACTGGTGCTCGTCAGAAATACACAATGTCTTCATTATGTTCAACCAACCACTGACAATAGAACAACATGTTGATTGGACTTTTGTATTTCAGGTCTGTTGTAAAATCACACAACCAGGTTTGACAACCAGAGCACTCACAAAGCACACATAATAGATTTTACTGCCACCTTTGGGACATATAATTCCCATATAAAATCTTCTTGTGGCAACTAAATTTCACCTGTTTCCTTGACTGTTTTGCCGGGGTTGCTAAAGTATCCTGCTGAAATCAATAGTGTATACCCTTGGAGTTGAAAAATTGGAGCTCAAAGTGTGACTAAAACACTCACCTAAGCTTGTCTGGGTAAAATCAATAACATCAACATTCACTTACTAGCTTTTTCCAGTGAATTGCTTCTTAGTTTCAGATGGACAGAGAGTGTTGTTTATGTGACTGGACAGTTTAAGTGATTTCACCACTTTATATTGCTAAAATAGTTGTTAAAGCCCAAATAAGACTCAGATTTGGCAGGTCAGTCTAATGATTCAGTGGAGAGAGGATTTGTTTCTTTTTTTATGTGCTACTAACTCCTGATTCTTCTAATTTTAGACAGCTGTTCAACAATAAATTGTATCTGTAATTATGAGTAATACAAGTCCATTACCTTGTAACACTGCAGTCAAGCTTATGGTGATAAACCAGCTGCACTAGGCTGTATCACCTGTCCAGATAAATGGCAACTGTGTCTGTGTTTCTCTGCATTTAAAAGTCAATTCTTTGCAAATTAGTTGAGACAAATTGTTCTGCATAAAGCCTGCTGTTCCTCAGTAATGTTGGAATAATGGGACATATGTTTCTGATTACAGTCTTGCTTTTGTGGCTCTCCCTAGATGAATTAATGAATATTAGCGTTTTTTCCGTGTTCATTACTGGTAATTGAAATGCTAATTTGTGATTATATGGCTTTTTTTTATGGTTGTTGTCTGTGAATGAGATTTTCCAATTACAGTTGTTTTGTTTAATTTGTGGCATTCACCAGTTTTTTCATATTTTAGAAGGTGTGGCCCAGACTTTTTGTATGAGTAGTACACAGACAGCCTTTGTGTCCACATAGTGAAAAACTCATTTGACCTGAAATGATAATGGCTTAAACTGAATGAATTTGATCCAGAAATTAACTACAAGGAAAGATATCAAAAACAAAACCCCCATGAACTCAATGTTAATCTATATTCTGTATATTTATGATCACATTCATGCCTCTCAATTTACTGATTTTTTTTAAATTCCAATTTTTTTTTTTTCATATTTCGGCACAGCAACTTACATATTTCTGTAGTTGTTAGGAAAATCTCTCACTGTGACGGCTGCCTCAGCTGCCTCAGGGTCTTTATGCAGGTCCAGTATCTTCTGATGCACCTGATATGAATGACTTTCAACAAGTTTGTGCAGTGAGTTTGAACACTCTTCACTGCAAAAAAAGAGAGATTATAGATAAGATGAGGCCTGATGTCTCTTTGAATGAGGGATCTCTTTGATTCCTCAGCCAATGATTTGAATCACAGACTTCAGTTAATGCAATGACCTCAAAGACCTCATCGGAGAATCTTAATATATTGTCCCACATACCAAGAAATCACCAGATTTAAGTTGAAATTCACTGCTGGTTCTTCACTTGTTCATGAACAGTTAACCTGCCACACCCACCAAATACACCCACGCTCATTTCATCATTTATTTAAAGGCCTTTATGTACATATTTACTCTGTACGTTGATTTTTCTTTTGCTGTTGGCGAAGGTCCCCCTTTTCACCCCAGCCTTCACCTTCTCTCTGTTACTCCTCTCTGCACTGGAGCTTTGTTATTTCTAACCTAATTCTCACTGGAGGATTTTCTCTCTGCCTGTTATTGGTCATATTACTCAGCATTCATGCTTCACTGTTGTGTACCTGCAGCTGGGGGGGTTTACCTAAGAGTGGAACCAAGCCAATTGTACAACCGTCTCCATTTGCCACTCAGTATAATCCTTCTGACAGTGTGTTTGTATTTTTTTACTGACACATTTGTGTTTCAGTCGTACAGTGACACAGATATTTTGTATTTGATATATTTGAGAATCGGCTGCAGGGAATCACTAACCTGACACGCCAGATGGTTTGTTGCACAGAACCATCTGAGAAGTCGTTTTTGATAAATGATTGATTGAAACTGTTTGGAGAAGAGCAGGAGCTTTCAAAAAAGATACTTGGCAGATGATTGGATGGACCATCTGTCTTTCACCATCTATAGTGGGCTACCTTCTTGCGGTCGTCACGCCTAAACCACACATGTAGCTGTCAGTAGCTCCTCATAGGACACTGATTGGTCTGAACCACTGTCTGAAGCACACAACAAGCCTGACAAGATTGTCACTTGAGTGATTTTGAGAGTGCCTCCCTTTCTATTTATATTAAAGGAAAATTCCAACTTTTAGCAGCTGACATTTGGCTGCTGCCTCACATTGTCAAAAAAATACACAACAAATAAATTCAGTAGTATGTGCACATGCAACCCGGAAGTATATATCCTTATTTATTTAGCCAATGTCTGTTATTTGATGTATAATGAACACAGATGGGTGTTTTTATGGCAGTTAAATTTCTTAGTTTTTCATATTTTAAGCTTAAAATAGAAAGAATGCCAGACGGAAGGACTAGAGACACAATAACACATACTGTAGGTTTATTGTGAAAAGTAGTTCAAGTATGTATTTTAAATAAGTATTTCAACATTTTGGCAATATAGGTTCATGCCCATACACTTTCTTGCTGAGTTAGATGAGGAGATCAATACCACTTTTAGATGAGAGTGGTATCGATCTTCTCATCTACCTCAACTTGCAAGAAAGCACTTTTCCCAAAATGTCAAACTACTTCTTTAAGTTAAGTGTTGAAGGTAAGACTTGATAAGACTTAGATGCAGTACATGTTGTTATAGACTGAACAGCAACTTTTACCCACCAAACCTCACGTGTAACTTATGTTGAATTGTTAGAGATTCATGATTTTTCTCATATTTTCACATTTGCATCACCTGAACAAGAGAAAATAGACTGTTCAGCCTATAAATACTGTGCTCAAGTTCATTTCAGTGTCGCCACATGTGTATGTGTGGGTATATATTGGTTACGCAGATTGCAGCGCTGACTATGGCTGGCACATTAATTACAGAGAGAGATATGTAGCGGCTGTTGTTGGGCACGATGGCACATTGATTGCCAGTAAAGAAGATTTATCAGTCTAACATAGGGGACATCTGTCATAGCACTGGGACAATGTTATCCCATCCTACCCTCTTTCTGTTTCGCTTTCACCATTTCTCTCTCTGGCTGGCATGTCCCATTTGGATGTTGACCAACAAACAAGTAGACAGGAAGAGAGAGAACGAGAGAGAGGGAGAGAGACAGAGAGAAGACTGCTGCTAAATTAACCAGTTAATCTTGCTGTGTGGTTTGAGAAGCTTCCCTGTCGAGCAGATGTTTAGCATGATTAAAACTTTTTGTCTTGCTCATTAAAAACCCTTTTCTTTGGACAGATGATGGCTTGGTTTGCCAGAAAGCTGAACCTACCTTCCTGTGCTGATTAAAAGTAGGAATTCCAAACTAAAATCCAATTCCCACTTTGCCTAACCCTGCCCTTAAGTTCCAGTGAGGGGGCATTTTAGTGCAACAACATACAATATTTGACTTTTTCTTAATTTTATACTTTGTGCCAACGCTTTGGTTTAGGGCCAGAAAGAAATGTATTTCCTGGTCTGGCAAGAAAGAACCTGGTCTGTAGAGAGCCCTGACTGTGGGAGTCTACTTATAGTTAAAAGTCAGGGTGCAAGATTAGTGACAAGGCAAGGGGAGGTATGGCAGGACATTTTTTGTTTAATTAAAATCTGAAAGTGCCGCAATCTGCGATATAGAGCCTTCAATCATGATGACTAATACATTTTAGGTCTCTTTCTGTCCTCCGTGAGTCTGCATCAAGGAGAGTAACATACTTGAATGGGAACTAATGAATGAATATACTGAAGTGGTTTGAATGAATGAAATCAGGCTGAATGGGAGGAAGTGTGTGTGTGTGTGTGTGTGTGTGTGTGTGTGTGTGTGTGTGTGTGTGTGTGTGTGTGTGTGTGTGTGTGTGTGTGTGTGTGTGTGTGTGTGTGTGTGTGTGTGTGTGTGTGTGTGTGTGTGTGTGTGTGTGTGTGAGAGAGAGAGAGAGACAGAGACAGATAGAGAGCATATGATATGATTATTGAGCTCTGGGACTTGATGAACATTTTCTGACCTTTTATAGAACAAACAATTCATTGAAACCATACGCAGGTTAACTGGAAACTATAGTTTGAACATACAGTCGCACAATGACTGTAGGACACTAACTTTCCTGTGCGTTCCTCATCATTCATACAACTATCGCTGTTGTGGCAATTTCAGTTCATTCCTCTTCTTCCTTCTCCCTCCTGTTTTTCTCTTGCCCTCCTTTCCTTCTAAACTATGTTGCCCTGTCATTCCTCGTCTGGTTGTTCACCATGTGTTTCCTGTCTACCGTTCGGCTGATAGTCGTCCTCTTTGTCTCTCTGGTCCAACTCCCTCATGGTGCTTCCCTCCACGCTGCACTAGTTTCTGGGCATTTTGTGGAGAAACACACCGCACAACACAACTGCTGCTGATCCTCAGAGGATACTGTACTGTATGTATGCTTGTGTTTGTTGGTGTGTGTGTGTTTGTGTGACAGAAAGAGACGCCCCAATTTAAGTGTTTGTGTGTGTGTGTGTGTGTGTGTGTGTGTGCGCGCGCATTAGTTTAGTGTGTATAATGATGACAGGTGGCCAACTCCTGCAGCAATTAATTAACACAGCTTTTATTAGAGCTATCGACCCCAGTAAAAGAAGCATGCCTTTCAAAAACATGTATCTAAGATGAACATTTATGCCATTTACAATAATCAACTGAATGTCAATTACTTGCTTCACTCTTTTTTTCATTCAATCTATCACTCATTTATTCACTCACATGGTCTTATTCGTCTTCGGCTCTTATGCTGACTCACTAAAATGCTGTAGCCATCAGTTGCACGCACACACACACACACACACACACACACACACACACACACACACACACACACACACACACACACACACACACACCTTGTTGGTTTTCGATCTCTGCAACGGAAGCTGGATAATGAAAAAAAGGGAGATTTATTGTTGTTGAGTGCAAATTTCTCCATAAATCTTTATTTTAGAAAGTGTTCAGACTTCCACGTCAACCTCTCTCTCTCTCTGTTTTGACTTTCAATGTCCACTCTTTAAAAAAAAAAAACTTAATTGCAAGTTAGCAGTTTCATCACTTGTTTTGTTACATTTATACATTTTTACATTTTTACTATGGGCATAACAAAAGAAACAGTCCTGCAGTACTTCCTTAATTTTACTGTTCCACTCCATCTATTTCTGTGACCTATTTACTCCAGTTTCTTTTAAATTCCTCCTCTGTTTCTCAATTTATAGGTGTGTCTCTCCATTTCTTTGATCTCTTCGACTGTTAGTTTTCTGGTGGTGGTTTAACGTCCAGACGGTTCTGTGTGATTTTTTTTAATGCGGCTGTGCGTATCACTGCATACAGATATTGATCTCCTTCCCTCTCTATTTCTAATGGGATGGTACCTATTACAATATAGGATGGCTGTGACGGCTTCTTTAGATGAAAAATGTTGGTGACTGTCTTCTGAACTGCCCCTCTACAGTTGTCAACACTGGGCAGAAATAAAAAATGAGTGCATGGTTAACTTCCTGTCCTCCAGCATTCAGCACCGTCTGACTGTACTTTGGTGTGATTTTTTTTTTTTTTGTGTATTACAAAAAGCCTCATGTTAATTTTCCAGGCACATTTTTTTCCAATATTTTGATTATGTTGTGTTGAAATTTCTTTGACATGCCTCCTTGCAATCTGAAATTGTTATTGCCAGTTTCACTTCCCATTTCTCTTGGGTGTTTCTTGTAGGATTTTATACAGTTTTGAGATTTTGACAATTTCACTGTTTCTATTTTTGTTGATAAACTCCAATAACCCACATCTCTTCTCTCTACTGTTTCATGAGATAAATTCTTATTTATAAATATTGATAGAGATTGTTGCTACCTTTATTAAATTAGACTTATTAAATAAGTCTATCATATGATTTGTAATCATTTGTGATTACATTTCTGATCCCTTTCCTGCCCATTCTGTCAGTAATTTCATAATCTTACTAGGCTGGACCACTCACAATCTCTCAAATATATGCATTCTTTTTCAAATGTTAAGATATATCTCCAATTTGGAAAAGATTATGGAAAGCTAAGCCCTTTCTTTTTGTTTAGGTTTGATTAGCATACTAAGTTTTTCTTTTTCTTTTCATAGTTCCAGATATAATATTAAAGCATTGTACTCTATTTTAAAACTGCTGTGTTGAATGGGTATTAGTAAGGCAAGAACAAGAGTTGTGCAAGAATCATTATTTTCACAGTTTCTACTCAACTCAGTACAGATTCTGGTAACGTTTTCCATCTGAAGTTTTGACTGAATTTATTCTCTGTCATATACGAGGTCGTCATGTCTCGAGGAAGATAGATCTTTCTAAGCGTTAGTGCTCCTATTTATTTTCATTTAGTTTACAGCCTGAGTACCTGCTTTATTCTTAGACTCCATTAAGTTTGGTAGAGATTGATTTGGGGATGTTAAGTAAATTATCACATCATCTGCATATAAGGCCAATTTATGTTGTTCTTCTATCATACTTACACCTATAATCATTTCCCCATATACTTTAAAGTGCCTGTACACGAATTACACATATAATTGAGAGAAAGTCTTGTCCCTGGATTGAAAATCTTCTGGACAGTGTGCCATGATTTTAATACATTTCTTGGAGCTTGGAGCCAGATACTAAACTGTTCATAGAAGCCGAAGCTGCTGACAATGTTAGACAAATGGCCACAACACTTGGTCAAAGGCTTTCTCAGCATCTAACGTTAGAAGTAGGACTGTACCTGAAGCTTCATTGGTCACCATGGTATTTGAATCAGGATCTGCCCTATTGAGAAGTAAAATATTTGTGTCATTATTCTGTGCATAGTTTATTATATTTAAAGTCCATTTAATGGTATGTCAACAGTCTACCGGGCTGACTCTCAAAGCAGATATGTTAAAAATAACACATCTTGTGTCATTTTTGTCTAGTTAAGGACAATTAATTCTGTGTTGCTTTCAACACATTTAACACATGCTTTGTGTTAAAGATTTCAGAACAGATGTGAAAATAACACAGAGGCCTGGTTTACGACTGGCATTAAAATCTGTCTTGGGTGTTCTGATCACAAGTGGACAGATCTAAGTGAAGCTGTGAACACACTTAAGACACATTGAGGACACAGTGAGATCTGATCACTCAGGCCACATTCGGAGGTGGTCTGGGTTAGGGTTAGTGTTAGGGTCACATTATTTTAGCAGTGTGTACACAGTGTGTCCTGGGTCACACTGAAGGACTGCCCACTCAACTTCTCTGTGTAAGCGGACATGCATACTCATTCACCCGCCAACAACATCCAAATAAAGTGTGAAACAATCAGAAGAAGGCACAAAGACCAACAACATCAAGCAGAATAGATTCTCATGGATGAACTACACACAAAACATACTGTCTGATTTCCATTTGAACCGGATAGTCAGTACAAGAGAAACTGGATGATTCATACAACTGGGGCAACTTAAAAAAAGATGGAGGAGGATGGTTACAGTCAGTCATGGCAGAAATGACAATGGAAAATCAAACTGAGCTGCCACATAAATGCATGCATATTTTAAAGATTTAGTCGGCTGCTTGTCAGTTTCACTGAGTGGTTACTTGGGAAACTTCTGCATTGTCTGTTTCCACCCAATGAGAACTGTCTGTAATGTTATCATCTCAATCCTCTTCCTTCTCATTCTCCCCATCATCTTCATGATCAAATTTGCAGCAGTGGCCAATTCAGACATTAGAAGACTGAATTGGAAAGTACTTTGAAGGCCTTCCCCAAAGCCATGTGTAACAGCAAGAATAAAGAGGTGGCATGAAATGTTGTGTGCCCTACAGTATTTGAATAAAAGATCTTTCTTTGAATACACATTTTTCTCTAGGGTTCCAACCTAAAACTACTAAATAGAGCAAATAGAGCAAGCTCATATTAATTGTGAAACACTCAGATAATGGCAAGGACACAAGAGGATGAAATGCTTTATCTGAGATTTGATTTTGCCACAGTAACAGTATTATAATAACACCACGTATAAAGCATGCACACAATGCTTACAGTAATTATCAAAGGAAGACAATATTTCAACACACTTGGAGCAATGCAGTGTTTGACTCTATTTACAGATTTCAGTCTATCTCTTGGGTAAAAGGCCTTATAGCCTTCCAGTCGTTCCTGTGTTTAAAGAATAATTAGTGCTTTGGTCTCAGAATAGGAAATCAAATGCATGGCTTGGTTCTCTGGTAATGACTAAATTAACAACACTCAGTCAACATTTTGCAGTAAATTTGCAGATTTCTTTCATTTACACATCAAATCCCAAAAACCAAATTTTCAGCACAATCTAGGACTACTTTGTATTTGCCATGAAAATACTCAGATTAGTCAAAGTCTAGTAGTAGTAGTAGAGAATATTCCCTTTGCTGTCATCAAAGTCTGAATGAATCTGATGCACAAGCAAAGTTTTCTATCTAAATATTTTTCTCTAGTTCATTTCTATTTTTATGTTTTTCTTCCAAAGGTTTTATTTATGTCCTCTGTTTTTGTTTTTTTTGTTTTTTTCTTTTCTTAAATCCAAAGTATGCTAATATGTGTCCTCATAAAACAGCTTTAATTCCCTCCCATATAATAATTGGATTAGTGTCTTATCTTTTTATCTTGCAAAAGTGAGTTTTTTTTAGCCTTTGTATTATTATTTATCTGTCATTTATAATAAGATTTATATTCATGGTCACTGTGGCATGATCTGATAAGTCCTTTGTGCAGAATCTGTTGTAAATTCAGAATCTACCTGAACAATACGTTGTTTGGGTTTAGCGTCCGCCATGTACACACTAATCCAAGCTCTGAGATTGATCCCCTTAAAATTGATGATGCTTTGTGAGCTTTATACTTTATTATTCAAAAACTCTGTGATTTAATGCCGTTGCATTTTATCATTAATAGTTCGATGATTTCAGACATGAACTCTGAGCCTGTTTCTAGTGGATATGCTTAAAGAAGAAACTCTAGCCGACTCTATTTTGCAAGCTACTAAAATGAACCTGCAAACCTTTATCAACAACATAATTTTTCTCTTTAAAGGCTATGTGTGGTTGTATAATTAGAGCTAACCCCCTCTTTTATCCTGCATGTAAACTGGAGTAAATTAGTCATTTTATCTCACATCATGTCCCTTTAACTTCGGATGGGTCTCTTGAAAGAAGAGCACACCTCCCGTAGCTTTCTTCAATAGGAGAATGTTCCTCCTCTTAATTTGGTTATTTAGCCCATTAGCATTTATTGAGATTATTTTCAGCTTTGTCATATCCCCCTGTTTAAAGATTAGCTCGACCTCATTTTGAATCGTCTTGAGTCGTGAGTACATGCTGGGTGTAGGGATAGAAACAAATTTAGAAGAGATGAGAATTAAAAAGAAAAAGGAACAAGTTAAAAGAAAGAGGACAAAAGAAAAAAACACCTGCACAACTTCCATTTATACTACCTTTAAATCAGGTGGTGATCATTAGTGACTGTATTTCCGTACTGGTCATTAGGGCGCATTGTATTAATGTGTGTTTACATTTCACACAAGAGGTGCAGACCAACACTTGAGAGATGCAATAAACCATATTATATTTTTAATTTTTTTTATATATGCTAATGTTGTGCTAAAAGACCTATAGCCCCTTCAATCTAATGTAATATTCTACACTGTGATTCTTTGATTTGCCCTCAATTCTGGTTCAAAGAGTTCCTTATAAACCTAAACTTAAAGTTTGTTTCCCCAATTCTTAACCAATTTTTCCCACTTTTGCTCCTAGTGGCTCTCCATTATTTTTCATTCTGTTATTTTTTCTTCCTTTTTCACTATTTCCTGTCCTTCTGTTCTGTGTCTCTACACCCCATTAAGTAGCGAGGCCACTGAGAGGAAGTGTGTGTGTCCTTCACATGCTACACACCTTAATGGCCTTTGATTAGAAGCCATCACAGTCGCTCAACCATCCTCTGTGGGCCCTGTAACAATGCCTGCATGTGTGTGTGTGTGTGTGTGTGTGTGTGTGCAATTTTTAGGCGTCTCCTTCTTCTCGCTGAAACACGACTTGTTAACAGGCATTGATTTTAGCTAATGAACCAGCGATTGCCTGCCCTTCACTTTGCAGCCATACACAATGGTCACTGTCATCGCCAAAGCCCTCGACTATTTAGCACTCACTGTCTGAAACAAAGTGAAACAACAGATTCAGTCTGAGAAGCTAAAGATAACAACTGTCCCGGCTGCCGTTGGGTTTTTGATAAAAGGAGATTTAAACAAAACTATTCACTGAATGTATGACTCTGCTTTTCCTCCTCACAGCATCATCGGTCACTCTGAGTCGTACACCAAACTGTGCTGTAAGGGCTTCTGCATAGACATCCTGAAGAAACTGTCCCGCACCATCAAGTTCTCCTACGACCTCTACTTGGTCACCAACGGAAAACATGGCAAGCTGGTCCGTGGGACTTGGAACGGCATGATTGGGGAGGTGAGACTGAGGGCTGAGTTATTTAAAGTATAAATCCCAGTACGCAGCAGCCGGTGTGTTGAGCTGCTGCATTGAGTTTCAAAGTCTACAGACAATTATTGGAGCAAGGTGTCTCTAAAATGTTCATTCATGGATCTGAAATGTAGCTCAGGGCTATGGCGTGGCCTAATTAAATTTAAGGAAAGTTAATAATGTGTTAGATATTATCAAGAACAGGAGAACAGACCAAAACTCTGAATGTGGAGACTGCTTGCAGTAAAAGCAAGTATTATTTATTTTCTGTTCAATTTTAATCAACCAAATGAATCCTGTTGAGTAGAAGCTGATCGTTTGCTGTGGGTTTTGTCACTACAGGCATTTTACACATAGTTATGTGGTCCTTGGTGATTGTGAAAAAAACATATTGATTTGTGCAGAATAACTTTGAAGAAAGAACGAAATTAAAGTGTTGATGTAAGTAACTCATACAGTACAGTGTACCTCCACAACATCCGTCAATATCAGTGTAGTCTAGTCTCAAGTCTTTAAAGGGGGCATAAACATGCTTTTGTGATTTTCTATCATTTTTATGTGGGATGTCTATGTTAAATGCGTCAAAGTTCCAAAACTTGAGGTTCAACTTATGTAAAGTAAGTTTTCTCTATTTCCATATATAACTGATGTCAGATTGTGTACGCATGCTAAGGTTGTTGGATCGGATTCGAGCTGGAACATGTACAGATATATTTGAGAGGTTAAATGTTTGAGTAAAGAAAGAGTAGAACATTAATACTACAACTATTATTTGTTTATGTGGCCTGTAACCAATCAGAACAGGGTGGGCTCATCAGGAGGGCGGGCCTTAAAGAAACAAAGCGAAAACAGCCTGTTTTAAACAGAAGCTGAACTGAGCAGCTAAATAAGGAGTTTCTTATACTGTAGAGATATTCCAGTAGACCCTCACCTTGATGATACGCCCTCTTTAAATGAGCTTTAAATCCCATCTATAGTAAGCAGCATGAAGTGTACAAACGTAGTGTGTCAAGTTTGAGGAGTATTACACTTTCATGCCAGTCATAGAACAATTAAAAAATGATTTAGATAAAAGCTGAACCACATTTTGTCCTGAAGCTGAAACATGGCTGTTTTCTGAGTCCCTGAAAAAAAAAAAACATTTTGGAGATACAAAGTCTTTACCCAGCAGCCATATTTTATCAGCTTATCTCATCGTATAATTGTCAAGTTCTTAGTAATTAGTACAGCTTTCACACAGATGTAGTGGTACTGTATAAGCACTTCAAAGCCGTACTTCAGGACAGTACATGAGTAGATGTTTGTAGTGACTTTCCATCTCTGCACTATAGTACAGTTGGAAGCAAGAATGGTAGATGGTAGTAATGATATCGACACTGCATGGCTGAGAGTGTTTCTTTGATGGGTTTTATCTAGGCCAGTGGTGTGAGGCCATGCGTACACAAATGGTTCTAATACACACTTTCTCCCACACACAAGGCACCATCAAACACAGCTGCATGTGAAAGCGAAACGCCCTGAACAGGTGTTCCTCAGGAGCGCCTTCTTGCTTGTGTTTTTGTGCCTTCAAGCACTTTTCTCTGGTTGTGCATCTGTGTACAGTAAGAGCGTGTGTTCTCCTTTATGACAGGAAGATTTCTCTGCAAAATTCATGCTTTGCAGAAAAGGAAGCTTGGATATGAGCGTAGCATTCTCTCATTGTCACGCTCTCTCTCTCTCCGGATGCTCAGATGATGAGACGTATTTTTCATTTATCTCTGCAGACAGCCATTATTAGAGTGACGCCTTAGTGTGGAGCACAAAGTGTATGCTGCATTGTGGCTTCCATGTTCAAAAAGGATCGCTCATGAAATTCAAAATCTGCTCTCTTTTCAGCAAAGAAGAACTTTGCAGTCAGTCTTTTGGGACTCGTGGAAAGCAGGTTTTGTTGCAATAAAATACACCCGTTCAGGTCTCTTTTGCAGACTTTGAAGTACAGTAACCAAAAATAGCCAGATACAAATACAGAATCAATACAGGACATAAAGTTTTTTTTTGTTTTTTTTTCTTGACCACTTTCAGTTCCTCACTTAATTTTATTTTATGTTTCTGTCATTCTTTCCTTTCTTTTCAGGTTGTGTATAGACGAGCTGACATGGCCATCGGCTCTCTAACTATCAACGAGGAGCGTTCGGAAATCATTGACTTCTCAGTGCCGTTTGTTGAGACAGGCATCAGCGTAATGGTGGCCCGCAGCAACGGGACAGTTTCCCCCTCTGCCTTTCTCGGTGAGAAAATCAACTGCGTCTTCAAATCCTTTTCAGTTTGATTCTGATAGTTCAAACTGGTCATACATCCGTCACACATCCATGTTAGCCATGTTGCTGCCACCTTCTTTTCACCACTTTCTCCCAGGATGGCCTACTTAAACGAGTTCTGTCTCTGCAGACGCTTCAGGAAACTTCCCATCAAGCTTTTATCCTGCCAATAACTGTAGCCTACAACTAAATCCCCTTACGTACTGCACACACACCTAAATCCCTTTTCCAAACCTCAAACAACAAAATTCAGCACAAAATCCTCAACAGTGTATGTCTTCTCATTTTCCACATCAGTCTGGGTTTGTTGCTTTCTCTCTGCTGCTATCCTCCGACCACACACGGGGACCCTCATCACAGCCTGAGATTTAGAAGCAGGAAGTACAAAAGGCTGACTTTAATCCATCATTTCTCCTCTTCCAGAGCCCTACAGCCCAGCAGTATGGGTCATGATGTTTGTGATGTGCCTGACTGTGGTGGCGGTGACAGTTTTTGTGTTTGAATACTTCAGTCCAGTTGGCTACAACCGTAGTCTGGTGAGCGCCAAAGGTGAGTTTTACACCTCACTGCTTCACTGCTTGCCAAGTGGATGCTTTTTTACTGAATATAGTGGATGATAGACAAGTAAATAATTGCACTGCAATGGAGGGATACAGCAGGAAAACTGCTAGCAGGGCACGTATTCATATCAATCATAGTTTCAACGTGTTAGCATATTCTGCTTTTTTAGACCGTAATATGGCAAGCAGCTTTGCTTTTAATATTAATTTGTAACGGGAAAATATCCAGATGGCCCACATTCCTATGAAGTTAAGTATGTTATGGCCCAGACCTGCAAAAAAAAAAAAAAAAAAAAAAAAACATCCATCAAATTTACTCTTCAATTGAACTTGTTTCCTACAAAGCATTTTACTGTAAGCCTGTGTGCATGCCACCAAATCCACCCTCATCTGCACGTCCTGCAACGTTAGGAGTTCCTCAACAGGATTTTGGGGGTGAGGGCTAATCAATCCCAGAATACAACGCTGACAGAGCGTGCCTCGTCTCTAGGTCCGAAAGGTCATTTTCCTGTTTTAATTAGCATTCGTCGCTGCGCTAATCGAAGTGTGATTGATGGCGGTGGCACCCTCCGTTGTTGCACATGAGCAACAGTGGCAGAGAGCGATGGAAACGGGCTGAGGCTGTGAAATTGTTCTGCTGTTTGGAACTTTGCAGAAGGGCATGAGGTGGCTCATGAATACTTATACGATGAACTGTAGATGTATTTTGTTTGATGGCAGAACATGTAAAAACAAATATGAGACTTAAAAATCCATCTAGGCAATCCATCTACGGCAAAAATGTATTAAAGGGTCAGTTCACCCCGTATAAAACATATTTTTTCATTACCCCTCAACAAATACATGCAACTGAAAAGGAGCTGGAGCAGCTGTTGAAATTATGACTCCTGTCCATCAGAAGCAAAGGAGGAAGTAGTGTGACCTTCTTATGGATCCATAAAGTCCACAGATGGAGAATGTCAATGTTGGATGGGTCAACAAAAATGTCAGACTGCAAGACTACAGTACTGAGCACTTTCCATCAGTCAAAGTTGATTTATTTTAGCTATAATAAATGTATATTCCTCTACCTGTTATTATTTTAACACTGACATCAAATGTTTCTTAAGATCTTAAGTTTCTTGCTATTTTAACACTAATAAAAGCCATTATGGCACCAGGTCAAAAACTTCATATAAGCATAATTCTGGAGGGCATTTTGTCCCCTAACTGCTGATAATTTTTTTCAATCCTGTGAGCACCACAAATAATCCTTCAAGTAAAACCAAAACTATTATTTTAAACGATTTACTTGTGTCTTGAGGGTATCTTAAGGTTTACTCACTGTATGTTTGTACATGATTCGTGGAATTCCAGAGCCCTTTTTTTGCTTGGTATGGACGAGGAATGTCTCCATATTAAATACAGGACCTTTTTTCACTGAAGCAGACTCTCTTACTCTCTCCTCCATCTGTTTCCTCAGCTCCTGGCGGTCCAACTTTCACCATCGGGAAGTCTGTGTGGTTGCTGTGGGGCATCGTCTTCAACAACTCAGTCCCCATTGAAAACCCTAAGGGGACAACCAGTAAGATCATGGTCCTGGTCTGGGCCTTCTTTGCTGTCATCTTCCTGGCCTCTTACACTGCCAACCTGGCCGCCTTCATGATCCAGGAACAATATATCGACACCGTTTCAGGGCTCTCTGACAAGAAGGTAAAAGACTGAATAAACAAAAAGAGTTTAACTTGGTATAACAACCTCAGAATCATTATGAGGTGGGACAGTTATTGAAAGTCCATTCAGCCATACAGAGACGCAGGCTATTTTTGTGCAGCAGTGAGCTATGGAGCGACGTCTTTGCATTTGAATCCAGCTCATCCCACACCATCTCCTCCTTTCTTTCTTCATCACTCTACATTGACTAATAAAGCATGAATGCAAGAGAGACAAAAGACTTGCAGAAATCCTTTAAGATGAAGTCAAGTAAAAGGTCTTTGTTTGGACGTCTCTGTCCTTTTCCTATCAGTGGGGAGCCCAGAAGCATGACTGATTGATCCATTACAGCCTTCTGTCAATACAGATGGTGTCTGAGTCTCGACTTGTCCTGTCAGTATTTCGGTCTGTCCATCAATATTCTCCCTGTGCGATCTCCATCTTTCGTCTCGCTCACACTGTTAAAACAAGATCGCAAAATGTCAAATAATTAAAGAAAAAAAGAAGCCTCTGAGTCAATCCACTGAGGAAAACAACACCCACACATTTTCTCTACCACTTAAATGTGTGTGTATGTGTGAGATACACAAACACTCGAAGTGGAAGCAGGGCCTCAGAGGAGCTTTACAAGAAAGCATTTCATCCTTCACAGATAGCGAAAATAACTCCCAGGCAGGGATCAGCGGAGCCACCTCAGTGATCTATGACTGTATTAACTGACTATATTAACTTTATGCAGATTCATTATGTCCCACAGCATAATGGACTAATATACATCACCATGAAAAACACAACCTCAGCTGCCCTCTAATTCTGAGATCTTACAACAGAGCGTTATGAAGCTTTAGGTTGTAGGCTAGCTGCGTTCACGCCTCGCAGGTTTAAAGGATAAGGCTGATATTGGTCCATATTTTTTATTATCCACATATCCAATGGAAAGAGTTATGCAGATATGATATAGATTGGTACAGAAGCAAAGCAAGGAAAAGTCAATAGTTGATTTGAAAATGCCAGAGAATCATATGAATGATTCAAAATCCGAACAGACTCAAAACTGAGAGAAACACCAACACTGGCAGCAGCATGATGTGCCACCAATTACAAGTAGCCATGGTCAAAAAGAGACCAGGCATGTTTCCTTCACTTCATACATCAAAAATCAGATTTCCTATGCTGTACCATGTCAGCTCTTGGATTCTCACAGCAATCAAATGGAGCCTTACCTGCTCTGATCAGACTGAATTTAACTTGGACCCAGTCTGACTTGGGTTCCAGGTTTGATATTGATAACTTGGAGCAGAGTGAACCCATGGGAATGACAAAATCAAGTCATTTGGTATTTATCTTTTAAATAAATGTATAGTTTCACAGTTTAAAAAGACGAAACTATATCCCGATACAGTGGGCATTTAGTTATTCAGCTAAAGTTACTCAAACAGTAGTATAGTGTATTATATTGAGGATTATTTTCAGCCACAAATTAATACAAAATTGATTGCTTAGTCAGTGTTTACATCACCAGGAACGTGTGATTTTGATTTAAATAAAATAAACTACAGTGCTTTGCAAGATGTGTCCACATTTTTGACTGGAACTGTAAATGATAATAAAAATAATGAATGATGACAGATTTCCATCCAGCTGCTTCAGCTTAAGGGTCCAGGGCTTGTGCATTTACTGTCACACTGTAATGATGTACAGTTGATTAGAGCAAACAGATTGTTAATGATATTAGCAACATGTTTAGAACTGCAATGAGTAGTTGATCAATTGATTGAAAGAAAGAAAATATATATATTTGTTGCTTGCAGCTTCTTAGATATGAGGATTTGCTGCAATTTCTAAATAATATATGATAGTAGATTAAATATTCTATGACAAGTTAAAACGTCTGGTGTAAAAAAGGCCTTTGGAGCTCTATGGCACAGAGTAAACCAGGCTTTTGACTATACAAACAACACTTGTTTGTGGGATCAGTTCATTGTTGGTTTTATTCATTTCATGGGATTTACTGAATATAAGAGAAAGATACAATATTGCCAGCCTTTTCCTTTAATCTCTAATATTCTCTCTGTTAGGTGGGCTTTTGTTTGAACAGCTGATTATATAATAAATAAAAAAAAAAGGCGACCAGCATCTAAACTGAATCCGCCGCACTTGCAGCTGAAGAGTGATTATATTAACACACATATACACACACCCACTCACGCACTCACATTTTGATTGGCCCATTCATTTGCGCTCGGCTCAAAAGGTCAATGCTGTAACCAAGATGAATAGATCTTTCCTGTTTAGATCTAACTGAGCTCTTACAGACACGTTCCAGCTTCATCCTGCGTTATGCGTCAGCTCGTGAAATGTGAACTACGATCAGGTGCAGATTGAACTGGATAAGGATCATCTGTGGGCAGCGGAGTGATTCAAACAGATGTGTGTTGACTGATATTAGATTTTTATCAAATTGATGTGGGTGCAGTGGCATCGAGTACATTCATGCAGCATTGAGTTTGGCTGCTGATCAGTTTTGGAGAAAAAAAGTGAAATGACTCAAAAATGGATTTCATTTAACTGAGTAGTCCCTCATCCTCTTTATTCCTTCCATTCCCATTTTCTCACTCTTTCACCCCCTTTACTCCTCTCTGTGCAACTATTTCTGCACCTCTGGTTCTCTCTACCTTTTTATCTTTCCTTTCCTTTCTTTTGAGTCTCCCCATCCTTCCTCTTGTCTCATTACCTTTTCTTTTTCTTTGATTTTCCTCTCCTCTCCTTGCCTGTCCGTCGTCCTCAATCACCTTTTTCTTTAATTTTTTTCTTTTTATTACTTCTCTGTCCACTTACCTCCCTACCTCTCTTCTCTCCCCTTTCTTCCTACCCTCCTTCTCCCTGTCATTTCCACCCATTCTTCCACATCATCACATCTTTCACATCACTCCCTACTCTCTCATTTGTTCCCTTTTTCCATTCACTCATATATTTTCTTTTCTTTCATCCATCTTTTTACTCTCTTCTTTCCTCTGCTTCCCTCATATTCTACCTTCTTTCTTCTCTGTTTGCCGTTTCCTCACACTCTTTACTTTCTTTTACTTTTTTGTATTCCTCTGTTATCTCTTTCCCTCTTTTCTTTCCTCATTACCTCCAATCTCTTTGAACTTCTCCTTCCTCGCTTTCTTCTTTCTGTCATCTCGTCCTTGCCTGCTGTCTTCCCCAATTCTTCTCTCACTCCCTTCAGTCTCTCTCCTCACTTTCCATTTTCTCATTACTCCCTCCTCTCTTTTCCCCCGTTCTATCCACCAACCTTTCCTATTTCTTCTCTTCTCACTCCTGCCTGTTTTCTTCTCTCCCTCTCCTCATCTCTTCTCCCCCCCTTCCCTTTCCTCTCCTCCTTTATCTCCCCACAGTTCCAGAAACCACATGAGCATTACCCTCCTTTCCGCTTCGGGACGGTCCCAAACGGGAGCACAGAGAGGAACATCCGCAGCAACTACCCCGACATGCACACACACATGACGAAATACAACCAGAAAGGGGTGGAGGAAGCCCTAGAAAGCCTCAAAACCGGGTACAATTTTGCCTTACATTTTAAAAGCGTTACATCAATAAATACGAGGCTATATTTACGCAACCCTCCTGCGAGTGAAGAAATTAGACACCAAAGTAGCACTAATGACAATTTGGGTGATAGAGATGTTCTTTGTGTTGCAGCATCTATTTGAGAATTAGGCCGATGTGATGGGTGTATTTTTAGATGAAAAACTCATGTCTACTGCAGCTTAATTTGTATAGAAAGTGCTGTCAAACATGACAAGCTCACATTCAAAAAAACACACAGCAGTGATTTTGCACATTTTCTAACCCTTTAACTACAAATGTGTATATGTGTGTTTACCCTGGTTTCCATGTGCAGGATGAGTGTAGGCTGAAAATTAACCCAATGGTTAATCTATCAGTGTCACACAAGCTCGAATGCCACTAGCAGGTCAAAGTGTTTAGTATATCAGTTCAAAATGTGACTTTGTCCGAATATTTCAGTTTATGACCAAATACCTTTACTGTACCTTGGAGTAAGGAAGTGTCCCTGCTCACAACCTCATGTAACCATCGCAAAACATTTCTACAAACTTGTCTAAACGTTCATTTGGGTGGATTACCAATCTTAATCAAGGCTCAACCATGCAAACTGATAGGAGCTAATGAACTTAAAGCAACAGCAGCCTGTAAGGTAGGAAAGTAATCTAAAAACCTGTGGTACACTTTTGAAAGTGGTTGGCAGTAATGTTATGTATTTACCATTCTTATTTCATGGGCTAAACGATACAAATCCATCAATGTGGCCCCTATAAAGGAATGGTTTGACATTTTGAGAACTATAACTCTAAATGAGAATGAGAGACAGAGAAGATGCCACTCATACATCTGTATGTTCAATTTGAAATTGGAGTAGTGGGATAGTTTATCTAAGCATAAAGACTGGAAATGGTGGGTTTTACATCCCAAAAATGTATCCAGGGGATGAGGAGAGTAATGTAAGAATTAACCCAGAAACAAAGAAGCAAGAACGGAAGTAAATGAACAAACCTGGAATGTATTAACAACTTTTTTAAGAAGTGAAAAAGAATGCAAGATGACACATGTTAGCACAAGGAAATAAACTCACTACAGACATAACTGTTGCAAAAGATTAGCCAGGCCTATCCACTCTGCCTGCCAGCATCACTAAAACTCACTTGCAAAAACATACTTTTTATGTACAAACAAGTGCATAACATCCCATAAAACGTGGTACAAATTTAAATTGAATGAACAGATGGGAGTGGTATCAATCTTCTCCTCTAACTCTATCTCCAAAAATATCAAATGTTTCCTTTAATAGAGAACATGAGAGTTATAAATATAATGCTACCATGTAGGAAGGATGCATGTAAGATCTTATTAAGCACTGTAAGAGCCAAATATTCTCTCAAACAAAGAGGATCTATTTGCGTGCAGGAAACTGGACGCCTTCATCTATGACGCTGCCGTTTTGAACTACATGGCTGGGAAGGATGAAGGCTGCAATCTGGTGACCATCGGCAGCGGGAAAGTGTTCGCCACCACCGGGTACGGCATCGCCCTGCAGAAGGACTCCCGCTGGAAACGGCTTATTGACCTGGCGCTGCTGCAGTTCCTCGGAGATGGTAGGCATGAATCCAAACCTTGCATGATATAACACACACCTGAAGCCTGTACACACTTTCCTCAATTTTATATGTATGTGTTTATTTCTGTCTCACTGGAAAACTGTATGTGAACCACAGAACTGGCATCAATCCAGTTCAGTGTGTGCTATATCAGCAGGGAAGTGGGCTTACAGGGAAGAGTTAATATCCTGCATAACAGCAGGGGGTGTTAGGGATATGATTATCTCTATTACATACACCCCACCCCCCCTACACCACACACACACACACACACACACACACACGCACACACACACACACACACATTTCCTACCTACGTACATACACACAAAGACACTCACCATGACGGCCGCCGGTGTGGAGTTAATATCCTCCCTCCTCTGAGAGATTAAGAGCACCCACTCACACTCACTCTGAGCTTTCCATGATGACATAATAAATAGTGTGTTTATGGTCAACATACGGTAACAGAGTAATAAAATGGGCTGTGATCCCTGGGGGCCACTGAGTATAACTCAGCTCAAAAGGTGACCACCTGTTCAGAGGCCTGGAGGAGAGGTTTATGTGGTAATGATAGCTAATGGAGATGTGGTTAAGCAATCTAAATTCTATTTCAAAAGTTGCTTTGTCAGCATACTAAAATGCCTTTTACCCTGCGAAAGCATAATAAGATAAAATAAATGTATGGATGCACATTGCAGGAGAGAAAGTGATCGAATTTCCCACATATGGTAAATGGACTGTACTTATATAGCACCTTTCTAGTCTTTATGACCACTCAAAACGCTTTACATTACATCTCATTCACCCATTCACACACATTCATACACTGATGGAAGGAGCTACCACGCAGGGTGCCAACCTGCACATCAGGAGGAAGTTAGTCATTCATTCATACACCGTTGGCACAGGGGTTAAGTGTCTTGCCCAAGGACACATCGACATGTGGACTGGAGGAATCAAACCGCCAATCTTCCAATTGGAGGACAACCGCTCTACCTCCTGAGCCACAGCACAGGACAATCCTATTATGTAGAGTTAGGTTTTGAAAGAAATATTGCTCAAGAGTATCATGTACATTTGGTATCAGGCTCTTCATTTACTGTGAGCTTTATGTTTACAGACGGAAATGTTCAAACCCAAGTTTTAATGCTGCACCATTCCAAGAAAAGGAAATAAAGTAGACGTTCTGTGCATTATAAATGCATTTCATATACAAAATAAAGCCTGAAAGAAAAAAGTTAATTGTTTGATGATGATCCCAGTTAAAGAATCTGGACAGGAGAGTTTGAAGCTTAGCTTAACTTACTGTAGACTGTACAGAAGACATGCATATGCCACAGTAGCACACTGGTTAGGTTGAGTAAGTGTATGTGGTCAACAAGGCAGAAAAAACAACATATCTAAGACTATGATAAATGTGAATTAATGTACTTTTAGAGCAACAAAGCTATTTACTGTAGCCCTTTAAATCCAAATCAAAGGCACGTATAACTCTTACCAAACTAAGCAGATAATTTGCAAATGCAGGAAACCCCCTAGGGTAGTATTAAATTAAGAGCAATCACATTACTAAACATATTTAAAGATACCACAACTGCAGCGCATTGATCCATTAACAAATTAGCAACCATACGGTGCCCTCCACGTGAACTACTAATGAACGAGTAATTAAGAGACAATTATGGCAAAAACGGTAAAATAACTCAATTACAGGGAACATGAAAACAACTTATAATTTTGGTAATTTATGCACAACAGTGGGAAAACTCAGAAGTGAATTTGCTCTGTTTGCGCTGCTTTGCGCCTGCGGACACTGCCTGTGATGATATCAGCGCTAGTTAACATGATTGTTATGGTTAGGCAGACTTTCAGTTTAGGATTGCAGTTAGAATTTATTATCAAGTTATGTTGGTTTGAACAAAACTTGGCTGTAAAGTATGAGTTTTCTCTGACAGACCTGCATTTCACATGCATATCGGGTGTTTGGCTCATAGTCCTCTTTATACATAGTCCCTTATTTTAGGACTGTGTATTAGGACAATGATGTCATGGAAATTAGCAAAGGAACTCTTACAACTTGCAAATGTTCACAACATCTAACAACTTAAGACATATATGACTGCAGTGTTGGTCATGTAAATGACTCTGCGTGGTCAATATAGCACTTGATGTTTAATTGCCTTGCATGGCTAACATTAGGCATCCATGTTAGTTTGCTTCTGTATTATTTGCTGCCATCTCAGTGACACATTTTGTCATTTGGCAGTTCAGCTTTTGATGAGCCAAGACAATCAAACACTAGAGTACAGTGACTCAGAAACCCTGTGGTACACATTCTCCTGTAGCTATCCAGGTACAAGTGCAAATAATAAGTGTGTTGTTAAATTATGATTAGGAAAGCTGAACTGGAAATGAACCGCCACATTGCAGTACGCAGTATGAGAGGAAAGGCCCCTCAAAACAAGCATGAAGTGAAGATGGCTGCAGTGCAGACCTTGCAGAGCACCACCAGGGAAGCTGCCTATTCTAGATAGAGACTTTGGAACAAAATGTTAAATATCATGAATTAATTTTGGTCATCATCAGCACTTTAACCTAAAAGTTTTTCATTTGAAATCCAGTGTGGTGCATTGCAGAGCAAAAACATCAAAAATGTGTCACTATCCTGTAGAGCACATCCAAGAAAGTAGAGATGATTATGCAGAATTGGTTATCATAAGGTGTTTTACAGTATGTCTTTCTCTTTCTTTCTCTGTCAGCTAATCTCATACTCTCCTTTCTTTCCTTTTCCTGTCCTCTTCCCTTAAACTTTCATCCCTACAGGAGACACCCAGCGCTTGGAGACAGTGTGGTTGTCGGGCATCTGTCAGAACGAGAAGAACGAGGTGATGAGCAGTAAGCTGGACATCGACAACATGGCGGGCGTCTTCTACATGCTGCTGGTGGCCATGGGCCTCAGCCTGCTGGTCTTTGCTTGGGAACACCTACTCTACTGGAAACTACGCCACTCTGTCCACAAGTCTGATAAACTTGACTTCCTGTTGGCCATTAGCAGGGTGAGATTTGCAAGTAGATCAGTTAATTAATGGATTAATTGTTTAGTCAGAAAAGTGAGCGGCTTGTTTTTTATGGATCCTCGGTTGGGTTGATTGCTGATTGCTTAGTTTTGGGAAGTGGGGTTGAGAAATTGCTTCGTTGATTTTTACATTGATCATTTAGTTAAAGAGACTGATTGGCTGGCTGTAATTGAATTAGTTGAGTAACAGCTTGGATGAGTGACTGAAAGATTGCTAGATTATTTTGACTCTAAATGGTTGGTTGGGTGCTTTTTTCATTTAATATGCTGTTTTACATGAAGCGGTTTTCATGTAATGATAAATCAGAGTAAATGGATATTTGCAGAGGAAGGCCTTGTTAAAATATTAGCTAAAATGGCACAGTAGTCTTATCAAGGATGAGAGGCAGGGTAGAGATGCTGAAGTTTACTCAGCATTTAACTTTGATTGTTTAATGCTCATTTGCAATGAATCCCAAATCAGTACAGAGTTTGTTGATGTTTGTTTGGAAGTGTGGCTATTGATGTGAAAAGCTCTGGCTGAAGTTATGGCCAGGGAAATGTCTATGGACTCCAGCCTCTGTGTTCCTTTGCTGTGTAATTACACCATTGTGCCTGGATCTGGGCTTTATCAGATTAACGGCTAAATGACTATCTGATCATTAATCCGTATGTGGCGGACCCAAGGGCCAAATTAAATTTGGCTCTTTCAGGATCTCTCAGCCAACTGTAAGCAGAGAGCAGTCATGGGATTTGGCTCGGTGTTTGTCCATGCAGTTAGAGACGGTTGGATCTGCAGGGGACTTTTGGGCGTGTGAGTCCGTGTGTGTTTATTGGGGCAATCCTCTCAGCTTAAACAGTTTTTCTTTGAGTCCCGGGAGAATGCATAATGAATTTGTGACTAAGTCTTGCCTCAGTGATGAAATGAGATATTAATGAAAATCGTTTTTTATTTTACTGCCCATGGTGTTTTTATTAGTCAGGAAATGGATTGTCACTTTCAGATGCACAAATTGGTTAAAATCTTGTCTGTGAAATTGGCCCCACAAGACCACTAGGTTGACTCAAGGTTAAACAGTTTGTGGCTACATATTGATTTCATTACAAATGATTAGTTTATTTATGCCCTACTTCTCTTTTCCCTCTGTTTTTCTTATCCACTCTTATTTTCTGTTCACTCTGTTTCTCAGGGTATTTACAGTTGTTTCAATGGAATGGAGGATCCTGGACGTTCATCTGGCTTGGCCAAACCTGATCTAACCTCAAACTACGCTCAAGCAAACATGTTGAAGATGCTTCGCACAGCCAAAGACCTGGTTTCCACTGCCAATGTAGAGTGCTCTCTGGACAATGCCACCAAGACCATCGAAAGTTTGAGTCGGCATGGCGGCAGCTTGCCTGTCCGTGTTCCTCAACTTGCCACTGAGGCCGTACCTGGAGGATTTGCTTATGTCATGGAGAATCACTCCTCCCTCCCCCAGCGCTCCCTCACCCCACCTATTGCTGCTGTTACCTCTTTGACGCAGCAGAGGGGTGTGACCAGGCCCACGCCACTGCGCTACACCCTCCCAACTCGCTCTTCTTCCTGTCTGTATGACCGGCCACTTCCTGTGTCCAGCCTCAGCACCCCACACCTGGCAGTTGGTGAGCCGCTCCCACATCAGCACCCGCACCACTACCAGACCACTGGGAGACTCTATGTAGATACTCATCCTCACTCACCGTTCATCCCTTACACGGACCTCCAACTACCTGACATCTACGCCTCTCACCCAATCTCCTCGCCCCAAAATCAGCACATCCAAACAGGCTTTTCTCGACGGAAAAGGAGGTCCAAGAGTTTCCAGTGTGAGGACGGCGATTTGGAGAGGAGAAAACACAGAGAGGAGAAAGATGACAAAAATACCATCTGCCTGAGTGAGCTCAAAGCAAACCACCTCCATGACAACCACATCTCTGCCCCCAGTGATGAAAGCATCTACCCAGGGGAGCTGATGTGTCCTCGTGTAGAGAACTACAGCTCCTGGCCCCCAGAGGACCTAATGCTGAGAGGAAGACGCAGGCACCGCCGCCCCTCTTTCCTTAAAGCCACTTGGGGCAATGAGCAGGTCCGCCAGCTTGACGAATCCCAGTCATCCCTTTCCAGCCAATCACCTTCAACCCTTCCAGACCTGTTCCCATGCAATATTACACCGGCTACATCTTCAAAGGCCTACAACCCTGCCCACCTCCGAAACAACCTGTGCCTCCCACGGAACCAGGCCTACCTCCACATACGAGAGGACCAGAGGAGGCCCAATGGGCGTAAGGGCCAGAAGCTGCGGTACTCCCACTCCACCCACCTCCCCACGTATGGAGAAGCGGTGGGGCATGGGGTTGGGTTAGGGCGAGGGATGGTACGGAGAGCCACCAGCTTACTGAGCAGACAGTACGCCCACTACCTGAACTCTTACCCTGGACTACCCCTTTACCATGGCCCCCTGGACCTGCAGCACCACAGCCAGGCCTCCAGCAGCCACCCGAGCCCCAGCCCAGTGTGCCAGCTGCTGGCTTGTGGTGGTGGGCGATGTGGGGGCCAACGGGCCCTGCTATACCAGGACAGTGTGTATGGGGCCTACGGGGTCTATCAGGGGTCCCAGACTGGATTAGAGGCCCAGGCAGGTCAGGGATTAGTAGCCCAGCCTGCAGGAAGCCCTTGTGTGCTTCGTCCCTGGAGACGGGTGTCGAGTCTGCAGTCTGAGGTGTGACGGGAAACCAAAAGGACCTCACAGGATGGACTTATAGAGGACAGGACTCTTAAAGATGACCACTGTGGAGGGGGTTGGGTAAGAGGGAGAAGTTATGACTTGAAGTAATTGTCGATTTTCTATGTGACTTTGTGTGGTAAAGAATAGTAGTGTGGATCTGCAAATTTTACAGATGTTTTAGGACTGATTTGATGTACACTACAGTAAGTTAATAAGACTGCACTGTTACCAATTTATTCTTGAGAAAGCTGTTGAAAGCCAGAGTTTGCAGGTTTTATTCACTTGCTGCTTTCCCACGACAACGCTTGTGTGTTTTCTGTGCTTTCATGTGCACTAAGATTTACAACAGTCCACGATGTTGGCGCATGGTTAAACTAGAACCAGAGTTTTCATGCTGTGTGTGTGTTGTGTATATTTGATTGTGGATGGGTGGGATTAAGTCGTGGGTGTCGTTGAGTAGATGAACTGTTTACAGCTGAGAAGAAATAGTGGAGGAATATATGATAGTCTCTTCAAATACAGCCACCAAAAAACAAGCAGCCACTGTAGCATGATTCATGAAGATTCAGCTGCAATGTTCACGTGCAGAGTTTAATTCCAAAATGAGACGTTCAATTTTAAAACATTTTAACACCAGATGCAGAATAACAAAAGTTTTCTAGGATGAAATAATCATTTTGAAACATCTGTTAATGAATTTCAGGTAACTTCTTTAAAGATTTATAATGTTTTGGAGATAAACCCTCCACGTCTTCATTTAGTGATGAATCAGAGGAAGGAGAGACTTTGTGAAAGCAGTCCATATGAACACAATCTGCAAAATGATGAACATATTTGGACAGCATTGACCAGCACTAGGTGTCTTAAACCATGGACTCTTGTTCCTCACTGGGTCTCATTGTGAGGCTACAGTACAGCACAACATCACGCAGGGCCTCACAATAAATAGATTCTGTATTCTACATACTATATCGATATAGAGAAAATGTGTTATTTGAGTGTCATATTCATGTATTCTACATATGATAGGAATTTATAGTCACTCTTAAAATTTTCTAATCACATTTCTGGCACATTCTGAGTTTTTCTTTTTTGTAATGCTGTTGCTGATTTACTGGAATATTTATTACTGTATCAACTTTCAGTTGGCCTATATTAAGATTTTCATCACTTTCTCTTTTCCACTCTTTTATATTCCCTCATCTTCCCTCTTTTTTCCCCCCATCCCCTCTAACTGTTTAATGATCAAATTTAAATGAGGTAATTGAAAGCTATTCTAGTATCTATATTACCTGGCTCCCTCACCCTGTAATTAATCACTTAGACCAATTAAAGAGCCTTTTTGGATGAACATGTATGTGTGCCTGTTTTTTAAAGAGTCTTTACGTTTCTGTTCATGCTTGCATTGAAGAGGGGAAATAGTTACGGAGAAATGCTGCTCTTGAACATTTTTGGGAAATTCGCTAACTTACTTTGTTGCTGAGAGTTAGATGAGAAGTTTGATACTTGAGTGGTAAGTAAGAAGCGACAACCAGCTGCTCAGTTTAGCCCAGCATACAGTAGCTACTCTAGGCAGGATAACAAGGTAAAATCTACCTACCAGCACCTCTGAAGTTTGCTAATTGACACGTTATATTTTAAAATGTTTAAGTTGTTTGAAAGATATGGCGATTTTCTGTATTTTTATTATTGTCAGCAAATCTCATGGCTTGTGCAGAGCCAAAAGACCAATGAACTAATCCTACCTAAAGTTATCGTGTGTCTACCCAAAGCCTGGGCCACATATTTTTTCTCATCTTTTTACATCATTTCTCTGTGCCATACGCCTCCATTGATGTCCAAAAGCTATTAAAAATATGTCCACAGCATTGGTAGTGTCTTTAGAAACACCTCCTTTTTAGTCTCCAGAGGCTAGTTTTGTCGAAGGTAGATGCCACTGATCAGGTGCAGGAATAAGCAGATGAGAGCTTTGCTAGCTTGTTACACGACGTACCACTAAGACCTTTAGTAGTCCAGTGGTTGTGAGCACAACAAGCTACTGAAGCTTTCTACTCTCTGGAGACAGAAAACATGATATTTGTTGCTGCACTGATGAAACAAGCAAGATATAATATGACTTAGCTCATCTTTCAAGTTGCTAGTAGTTGGTTTTTGTTAGCTGTTTCTTCTGTTCCGAGTCTTTATGATTAGTTAAGCTAACCGACAGCTAGCTGTTGCTTCATGTTTACCAGCAAATAACATTTCCAAACATTTTTAACTATTTCTCATAAAGAAATAGAGAAAAGGGTGGTGCAGGAGATGGGGAGTGGTATCAACCTTATCATCTAACTCTCAGCACAAAAGTTAATATTATACACCAAAATTTTAATTCCTTTAAGGTGGAAACAGAGGATGGAAAGATGAGAGTTGGTAAGGGAAAAGGCGGTGCAGGAGATGAAGAAGACGATCTGGTTGCTGATCAAAGCCTTCATCTCTCATGTTGTCATATAGAGGTCAGTCATCTGTTGCAGCATCCTGGAGGAATATCCTTCTGGTGTTTGGGTCACATGTCAGCTGGTGACTGACACAAATTCACCGCAGAAAAGAGATCGCACCAAACAGCACTGACGTTTTTTAGGGCCTTAGCATAAAAGTACCAGGCCCCAATGGAACCTACTGTTCTTGTAGAGATTATTATTCTAGTGTGCCATTGTATTTTTGAGGCACTTGGGATGCTTGAAAACTCACAAAAATTGGCACACAAGTCAGAACTGGTGAAAAAATTCAAATCAGCCATTTTTCATCAGCCATTTGTGCGTCAAATTTCACTTTACGTATATGTTTGAGGCCTTATGGATGCACAAAAATTCATGAAACCTTGCACCCAAGTTTGAATCAGTAAGTAATCAATAAGGATTTTGATTTGATATCACTATTCGGCATGGTAGTGGTACCTCAGCTCTATAACACCCCGTAATTACTGTTGGCATTTTTGAAAAAACTCATAAAACCTTGCCCAAGCATCATAGGTGGTGTAACCTGTTGTCTGATATGGGTCTTGGCATAATGTTTGGAGGGCATCCATTAGAAAATTTCAAAGTCAAAGCACCCACCTTTAACATATTTTCATAGGCAGATATAACATCTCCAGACTTTGGAGCCACAACCTAAGTCCAACAAGACGTTTTTAATTTAATATGCTTTTTGTTTTTGTTTTGTTTTTGTTGCAAATTGAAGCCATTTACAGGCGTACTTTAACAAGCTCCTCTTAGAGAATAAACCCAAGCGACTGTCTGGTGAACCTGATTTTGTGTTAGTCATGTAACAGGCTTATAATTTCCAACAGCGCTCGTCTGGACCAAATTTAGGTTAAGATAAGCCACTTCAACTAAAGGTGACCTGTTGCCATGGCAATTACTCTTTCTCTATGCCGTTGTCATGACAAGATAAGCCTCCATTCAGAAGGCCAGATGAGTAATGTTGGTGGGTCCAAACATTGAGCGCTTTGATTTTTCCATTACTCTCTGCTTTGTTACTGGAGCACTGCCTTAGATTCGACCATAATATTGATTTAATCCTCTGCTCAGTTTCTGATCTCATATTTTTAGAGTTCAAGGTAATTGGACTTCTTTTCATCCCTGAAGAGCAGAAGGTGCTCAGCATGCCAGAGTAATTATGTAATTAAGACATGCTTGTTGATCTAACATAAAACCTGGATTTATGCAGATACACTGCAGGTGGATTTTTACCTTTTTTGTAGAAGTATCTGATAGTATGGATGGAAGGAAGGAAAGTATAATACAGAGGAGCTGTCTACTGTTGCTATTTTTATTTATTTGGGTCATCATTATTGATATTTTCTGTTTCTTGTGTTGAAGAACAAATTGAACAGAGCTCACATAAAACTGCTGTGAATGTTTTGAAACTTACTATTTATAGTAAAGTACAATTAAAAATTGATAAACTCAAAGTCACAAAAGTAAATGAAAGTGAGGTTAAAGTCAAACAAATTATTTTCCAAATTAACTACACTCTTACACTCAAAGTTCACATTTAATCATACATTCTAACATGAGGATGCCACAACAATATATTTTTTAAAATTTTAATTATTTGTTGAACTTTGGAAACAGTGTTACTCTCTTGAGGATTTAGCTCAGAAAAGAGTAAAGAATCCATGTGGTTCATTACCATGTAGTCACAGTAGTTAATTAGTTTGTTAATTAAATATTAAGCAATGAAGCTTGACCCAGATTTTTGGAATTTAAATTACTCTTACAAGAGAACAATAACATCTACTAGGATAACTCTTTAAGAAAACAAATGTTAAAACTTAATCTGTTAAGATTGTTGGATGTAATTACAGTCAATAGACATGACTCAGATGACCAAAGGATTGCTACAATTCTTAGTGTTTGAATACTTTTTTAATGTAAATTTAAAGTAGTAACTTTTCATGTACAAAGACAACTTTGGCGCCATCCCAGAAAATTACCAGCACACAGCTGGTAATTTTTAAATTACCCATTAGTATTCACTGCAGTCACATCTGACTCGTCACTCCAGTCACCAAATGCCTGGACTCATCACAGTGTGTGTGTGTGTGTGTGTGTGTGTGTGTGTGTGTGTGTGTGTGTGTGTGTGTGTGTGTGTCTTGGCTGTGTTTGTATAGTGGTTGCATCAGGATTGATGAAGGGCCTGTCTTGCCAAATGATGAAGGATGCGAGTCATGCATATGAAAACAACAATGGAGCACCTGGGACAAGCTGCAGGCATCACACACATTAACAGCAATTCTCACACTAATACACTCATATGAACATGTGCATATTCAAATAATCTTCCTCTTACATACCTCTAACTTCACTAACCTGTAATATAACACTTCGAACTCAGACAAAGATGAAGGGGGAGGGACAGAAAATGCAGTGATGAAGAACAATTAGCTGGCTTTACCAGCATGGGAATTTAATATTCATATCAGGAGGACACAGGAGTCTATAAGGACCACCCCTGAAGCTAAAACATTATTCATTTATTCACACACACTGACACACGTCACTTCATAATTTCCCACTAGGGACATTCAACTCTTTAATCCAAGGTATGCATCTGCTTGTTTTTGAACTCCTTTTTAAATACAATTAGCGTCAAGAAGAACAAACTCGAACCCGATGGATTCTTAAGTGCGCAGATGCTGTTTATATGTATACAAACAACAAGTAGCAACCTTCACAGGGTCGTCAGCCACAACGGCTGGAGTCACAAGAGGGCCGGAGTCCGGACTCCTCACACCTCCCGCCTGTGAATAAATTGCCTCACGTATCGTGGCAACAACTCCAGATGCTCTGAGTCACCTTGAGACAAAAGGCTGGCCTGCCCTCCATGATAGGTGAGAAGGAGGAAAAAGAGAGGGATCAGAGGAGATAAGGAGATAAAAAAAATGTGGAAGGAAATGAAGAGAAGCAGAGAAATATTTGGGACAATGGTGGAGGGTATTTGTGAGGAGAAGGTTTGAGCAAAGCTAGAGATGGCTAAGGAGATGGCTGGGAATTGTCAGAGGAGGAGAGATAGAATAATTTACATGATAGGCGGAGGAAAGGAGATGAGGTCGTTTTAAGGGGGAAAGAGAGAGTGAGGGCAGGGAGGTGTAGGAAAAGAGGAGCGATAGGAGAGTAAAAGGGGAAGAGCGGCATAAAGGAGAGAGATATTAGGACAGGTGATATGTGAACAGGTGGGAAGTGAGCAGGAGAGCAGAAAGAGGGATAGATTTATTTCTCTTTGTGTGTGTGTGTGTGTGTGTGTGTTTATGTGTGTGTAACAAAGAGAGAGAGATAAAGGACAGAGGACAACCAGGAGAATATTGAGGGAAAAATCCCCCCAGATGTGCCTGAAAAGATCATACGCATCTTCATTTCCTGCCTGAAAATGTGCAATTTTGCAGTGATAGCTTTATTGAAAGGATGATACACGAGCAGCAAAAAAAACAACATCATTACTATTTCATGGACATACATGCAGACATTTGACGTAAATGACAGCCGCTCTGGTTGTTTTGACTTGCACTATCACATTAACTAAATCATCAAAGCGGTACAGCATTCTGAGTGTGACAGCTGTCTGTGCATATGAGGACACATTTTAGTGTGTGACAATACGCAATTAAACTTTGAATTTGAGAATCTGTTGTGTGCGTTTCTGTGTGTGTGTGTGTTGGTCTGTGCAGCGGCTCTTCTCGTATCCGCGACAAGCCGATTGGATCTGCCAGCCAGCAGGAACGTTAATTACTTCAGCAATCTTCAGGCTCACTTCCCACAATCACTCCCATCTCTAGGAAGGGAATGAGCTCGGCCATTCAGGAAGCCCAGATCTGGACCGAGCCTCAGATTCAAATCTGTTTTCCAAGGAAAGAAGGAAGTCACATAACCAGAACAAGAAGTGTTTTTCTCTTTGCCCTTAAAATATGAAATTTTCTTTCCACTTTCCAAAATAGTTGGGACAATAACACTAAATTAGCACTTCTGGGTGTTAAATTGAGAATTGTCAAGGAAATTTCAACAAGAATTTAAAAGTGACTTAATGAGACTGATTATATCTTAATTAACAAATCAAAGACCAATTTTTTAGGCAAACTACATTAATACATTTTTCATTCTCCTGGTGTGCTTTCAGTCTTTGCTTTATGTAATTAACTTTTAAAATAAATCAGGCTGCTGTTCCATTTTTTAAGTCAAAAATTTAAATTACAGAAGAATGATGGTGCTTCGTCTTGCTCTGCACCTCATGTGGCATTTTCCTGAGCTTCATATTGATCAGCCTGATTTTTCATCCCTTCCAAACTGTCACCGATCTCTATTAGGCCAGAGGCTCCAATCCTGCGGCGCACCAGTTTCTCAATGAGTTTTTGGGGAGCAATTTCGGTGTAGCACATCCAGGTCTGGGTTTCCATCCGGCTGTGTGTGCAGAGCCTATATATCATCAGCCAGAGCAGCCGCACCTAGAAACACCAAGGAACAACAACTCCTCTGTGCTCACCTCCATCTCATCTGAAAAATAAATCACCTCTCCTTAAGATCTTGATTCCTGTGTGAGAAGAAACTGCAGGTCATCAGATTAAAGCCGCAACCGTGATTAGTGGGTGTCACGCTGCTGACGTCGTGTGAATGACACTATAATGCACACACTGTCGCCTTTCCTCTTGTCCTTCCAAGGTGATAGCTCACGGGGTGTTTTGGCAACGATTACTTCAGCAAATTAACAAAACCCCACGATGAGCAGCCGATGGCAAAGCTAAAGAACCAGGTCGCGCACACATCATATCATCACACAGAGCGAACAGACATCCTTTGGTCTGCCAATAAGACACATACACACTCACACACAGACACACACAAACACTGCAGGCTACAGAAGCCAAAACCATAGCCCTCTAATTAACCAGTCCCACCCTCCTGACCCAGTAGCCAAGAGCAGCCTTATTATCAGCCAGATCTTTACCCCTCTCCGAGTCTTCTCCTGCTCTGCTAAAATGAAGTTCAGCCCTCTGCTATCCTGGAGGAGGATCCGCCAAATGAGAAGAGAAGGGAGAAAGATATTAGTTAGGATGTTATTAATGGAGACTGGTGGTTTTCAGAGTTGTTGACCTTTTTTTAACATAGCCTGTGATGGATTCTCTGTTAGAGATGGGAAAATCATAACAGTGGAGATTGCAGGCTTTCTTCTTTCCTCGCTCAGAAACTTTAATTCTGTTTCTTTTTAAGTGTTATTGCTCTTATGGGATCATTCTAAGGTTAGGAGCACTGTTGCCATTTTTTGATGTCTTATCACAGTTTTTGCTTTTCCTGTGAACTCACACTAAGTCAGTCTAGGTAAAGCTGTGAACACACCTTAAGATTGTTGAGCCCCACTGTGCAATGACTGGACACCCCACACATTTCGGAGCACATATTTTAGAGACTAAATATTTTTGGAGGTCAACACACTGAACAACAGGTAGTCTATGATGAGAGTTTTGTTACGGGAAAACTTCCTGTAAAAACTCAAATTCTTGCATGGAAATGTACAAAGCAGAAACCGGCATCTATAAGAAAGAGTTTGCTTTGCTAACTATAAAAGATTTTATGGGAAATTCTTGCAGCCCAGTATCCCATGAAATTATCCATATTGGAGGATTCAACGGCCCATGATGTACAACCAATGCTAATATTAAGATGTCAGTGCAGGAAGAAGTGTGCCCTTTACAGCATGTAGTGAGGTGGAAAGTAAAGGTAATCAGCATGGTGGCTACGTAGCTTGACTGACTTTTAATACAGGAAACCAGAATTCATGTCCTATCATGGATACACAACACTCACATTTCCTTATTTACCATCACCAAATCTATCTATTGTTAAACAATGCCTTAACCTGCTGAATGACAGTATTGACCTACAGTATATTTACACTTTCCGTCACCAAACTCCTGTCAGCGAAGTCCCAAAAAGTGAACAAATTGCGCAACATCGCCTTTGCCACTTCTTGCTCTTGGTCTGTTGACACTAGCTAGCAAAGACATGGAGATATTAACATCAATTAGTTTTATCACTTCATAGAAGCTACTGTATAAATAAACAGCGTACTGTTTTCTTGGCCAATTTGTGCTACCTTATGTCAAGCTACATCTCTTTTGGCTTTGTAATTGTGTAGGGAAGGACAATTATTCTCTCCACCATGGACATTTTCCTATAGCTTCCTGGTCTACTATTAAGTCAGTTTCACTGCATCACTTCCATTTGCTTAAAGTTCAAAATTTTCAGCCTTAAACCCCTCCTGTTCTTTGCATCGCTGGTCAGTCCATTTTTTGCATTTTTTGCATTAAACAATGCAGACGAAGTGAAGTGCTTGAAAATGAATGTTGTCACCCATTCCCGACATGTTGCGCCATTATCAGTGGGTATTCACTGTAAGGTACGGCAACTTCTATTGTAATAAAAAGTCAACCTTGTTTTCCTTTAACCTTGACAATAATATTTTGAGAGGCAATCATAAGAGTACAGCCATGCTACTAGCTCTGAGGTTGTACTTAAGCTAATAGATAGATATTTATAGATATTTATACTAAATTTCATGGCAATTGATTAGCAGTTCTATAGACATTTAACTAAAAGCTGAAAATGTCAATCTTCTGGTGACACTAGAGAATAAGTCAGCAAGATTCATCCTCTGGGTACCATGAACGTCTGTGCATAATTTCCTAGAAATCAGCTGTTGAGATATTTGAGTATGGACCAAAGTGTTGGACCAACAGACATGGACGGCTACAAACATCGACCCCTTTTAACACCTCTTTGGATGTGTGATAGCTATCTGACTTTGGTTGAAGGAGCTCCGCAAAGAGCACCGTCAGACCAGCAAAAGAGAAGAAGAAAAAAAACTCAAATATTCTGAGTTGAGTTAAGTCCATTTCCGTTTGTACCCCAGAGGAAATCAGCTAGGAAGCAACGACTATTAGACATTTGGAATGATGATTCCAACCCAGTGGGTACAGGGACAGCACGACCTTCATCAGGAATGGTGGACATGCTCTGTTAGAGTGCACACACACAGACACACACACACACATACACACACACGCACACTCACACATTGACACACACACAAACACTCTCTCTCTCTCTCGCACTCATCTGTATTCTTAATAGAAATAGTTTTTAAGGCATCAGTCAATAAATGGCAGGGGAAATTTGTGTGATTGTTTTGCACGTGAAGTGAAAATAGCGGCTCTTGAAACAGACTCCTCTGTCTCACCGGGCTGCCAGACAGGCCTAATGTCAACCCAAACATTTCAGAAACAACTTTTCGCCTCCAGGTTTGACATTGATTTTCTGTTATGCAATGCATTTGACATGCTTCTCTTCTAGCTTGTCAAAATCTTTAAATACAACCAGTAGGAGAAAAAAAAAACTTCCTACCATGTGTTGCTCCAGAGTGCATATAGTTCAGCATGGGGGTCAAACCACTGAGCAAGGACAATTCAAAGGGTAAGGACAAAACTCACTGCTGCAGAAATTGTACTTGTGTGACCTTTCACTTGCAGAATCTCTCACCCTGCAGCTTCCCTAATGCTTTTACTTGAAAGCCCTGAAAGTGTTTTGCAAATATGAAACGATGCCTCTCACATTCAACCCGTCTCAAAGTTTCCCCTTTTCATTTCCTCCTATAGATTTCCACTTGTGTTGTCCTTATATATTGATTTTGAAATTGATGTCAAGTGATATCAGAGATGAGCAGAGGTGATGAGTAAAGCTTGAGGAAGGTCATGCCTTACGCAAAAATGTGTGTGTCTCATGTGTGTGAGAAAGAGCGATCAGAGCTGAGTAGAGCAGATGAATGTGGACAAGTTTGCGCTTTAAGGGAGACGATAAGATGGGTGCACCTTATCTGAGTCAGCACAAACCACCTCTGACAACGGTGATAGAATTTTCTACTGTGTGTGTGTGTGTGTGTGTGTGTGATACCCCTGCTTTTAGAGACAAGACCAATTTCTCTAGAGTGAGTTTCAGGCATGTGATACTGACTCACTGAACATCTCTCTCTCTTTTTCTCTCTTTCTCACCTTCAGTCACACAAACACACTTGTCCACCTACAAAATCAAGTCATTTAAACTGAGGCCTCAGTCAGTTAAATCTGAAAAAAGCTCCACACTAGCCTTTTTAGGTTGTTTTTGTAAAGTCTTTACCGAAATGCTTAAACAATAGGAAGATGGTTAGAGCTCTTCTTCCACAAATGTCTACCAAACAAGATACAGTGCCTATTTCACCTAATTCAAGAAATACACACGGATTGGCTAGATTACATCATTTTCTCTTACTCATTTTGACATATTATTTCATTAATAAAAACGAAAGTCTTACAGTACTTGTGACCCATGGATGAGGACTCTGTAGGACTTGCAAATTAATCTGCATTTTGTAGACGAGAATCATTTATGAAATGTGCCACTCTTTGCGATCTGTAAGCAGAGCTCATGAATGCAAAACTGACTACAGGCAAACAGCAGCTCCTGTTTTACTGCAGTGTGACACCAATCAAATCACTATTTCATGATAGCGAAGCTGTGTGACAAAATAAATAAAATAAGAAAGAGCCAATGACAACACCGGTCTTGTGTATTGTGATCTGCTATTATGGCTTTTACAATGAGCACACAGATGTTATAGATGCAACAGAAAGTTGTCTACTTAGCGTCTTTTAAATTGTATCCACTATAGAGACCGTATCTGAATGTAAAAAAGTATACAGGGCATATACCAACAATAGCACTGTGATGAAAAATGAATGGGACTAGTGGTGTTAGTGGGGTGTGTTGTCTCAGGAACTGGTGAGATGATGAAGGCTTATCAGGCATCAAAACAGCAAAGAGCAATTTTAAGAAGACTGTAAGGAATGGTAAATTGGCTGCACTTATATAGTGTCTTTCTAGTCTTCTGACCACTCAACGCACTTTACACTACATGTCAACATTCACCCATTTACACATTCATGTGCTGTTGGCAGAAGCTGCCATCCAAGGTGTCAACCTGCTCTTCAGGATCTAATGTAATGCATATTCACACACTAAATCACACAATGTAGCGCAGTCATCAGGAGCAATATGGGGTTCAGTATCTTGCTCAACACTTCAATATGCGTACTGAAGAAGCCGGGGATCGAATCGCCAATCTTCTGATTAGTGGACAGCCGCCCCCGTGAGGAAGAAATTTAAAACTCTGGAGCATCTGGAAAATTATCACTGTGGTATAATATTATCTTTCATCATGCTAATCGCCAGGTAACAGACAGTGTTCATGTTACAAAAAAACTACCAGAGATGTGCACGTATTTAACTGGCAAACAAAGTCTCTCAGTGAAAGATGCAGCAGCTTAACTCAGGATTCACTTTTGTGCACAACAGCCATTTATTTTTTGTGGTCTCTGTCTGTGTCTGTCTCATTTAAGTAAAAAAGGGAGCTGTGAGTGTATTTTCAGGCAGTGATATTGTCTGCCTTAGTTTGAATGAGATGCCAAAACAGAGACAAAAAGATAAACACTGAAAAAAGACAGACACTGATATGTGAAAACAAATACACACAACTTGTAGTAAACATCAATTACCTCTGTCTCACAGAAAAGAGATATTGACTGAGGTAATTTCGTCAATGCTGGTTAAGCTTTGATCTCTCTCTCACACACACACACATGCACACTCTCTAATTGACTTTACTTTTGTTCCCATGTCTTCACCTGAACTCGCTTGCCTAGTTTCCGATCTCCATATATTTGAGCTCCTTCATTTACAGGGGAGAGAACACACTCGCTCCCAGGGTCATCAGGTGCCGAGCGGAGGATGGGAAGCCCATCATACCTGTCAGCGCTCAGGGAGAGAGATCACCATCTGGCAGAGATCAAACCAGACTGACTGGTTTGGATGTAATCAGAGGAGAGGAAAAACGGGAGGAAAATAGGAGAAGAGAAATGGAGAGACTAGGAGAAGAAGAGAGATGAGAAGAAGGGGAAACATAGAGGGCAGAGAAAGATAAAAGATGGGGAGAAGAAACAAGTGGAGATGAGAGAAAGAGGAAATATTGAAGGAGAAAAACAAGGGGTTGACAAAGAAAGGAAAGGAAATGAGAAAAGAGAAGTTAATGGAAGGAGTGAAAGTATAGCAGGGAATAGGAGAGGATAAGAAAAGAAAGGAAAGAAGAGAGGAGAGGAGAGGAGGAGACAAGAAAGGAAATGAAAAGGCAAGCTAGGATAGAAGGGAAATGAAAGAAATGAGAAAGAAAAGAAGTGTGAGGAAAAAAGAAAAGGAAAGGGGGAAATGAGAAGAGCAGCAGTTAAGAAAGAAAGGAGAAAAGAGGAGAGGATAAGAAAAGAAAGGAAAGAGATGAGAAGAAAGGCACTGACAAAAAAGGCTAATGAGAAAAGGAAAAGTAAGACTCAGAAAGGGAAGAGCAAAAGAGGAGAGGGACATGAGAGACAGGACATGAAAGACAAAGGAAAGACAAGTGTAGAGTTCAAGGAAAAAAGGAAAGTAAATGAAAAGAAAGGAGAAAGGAAATGGAGAAAACAAAAGGTGTTAAGAAATTAAGTAAAATATACCAAAGGAAATGAGAAAATAGGAGGGAACATGAAAGGCAGGGAGGGGGGGTTGACGAGGAGAGGGTAAGAAATGAAAAGAAAGAAAAGGGATGAAAAGGAGAAGGAAAAGAAAAGAAAGGAAGTGACAAGAAAGGCTGATAAGAAAAGGAAAAGAAAAGGACAGGGTAGGAAAGGAAAGGAAAAGAAAAGAAATAAAAGGGGAACAAGAAGAGGGGACATGAAAGACAAAGGTAAGAAAAAGAAGCGAGAGAAAGGAAATGAAAAGGAGTGGACAAAAAAAGAAAAGGAAAGGAAAGAAGTGATGGAGAGGAGGAAGCTGAGACAGATGCACACTTGGCCACTTCCCTGCAGCAATGACAGGTGAACACGTCCCAGTAGAGAGCTGCACAGTTACCATCCTTTTTATACCTCTAATGTGTGTGTGTGTGTGTGTGTGTGTGTGTGTGTGTGTGTGTGTGTGTGTGTGTGTGTGTGTGTGTGTGTGTGTGTGTGTGTGTGTGTGTGTGTGTGTGTGTGTGTGTGTGTGTGTGTGTGTTGACTTAAGTCACGTTAAGGGACACGAACCAGACTCAAGACCACTTAATTGAACGGATTGTTCATTTGGGGACAAAAGCTGTGTCTCCAATTGGTAAAATTCTTCTTCTTTCTATTTTTTTGGTTGGTGGTAAGGTAGTTTAAGGTAAGTCTCCAGAAAATGAATGTTAGCCTATGTAAATACCCCAAAAGTGACTTACGTAAACCAGTGTGTGTGAGTGTGTGTGTGTGTGTAGGGTTAGTGTAGCTGTGAGTCTGCATCGTCTAATCAGCCACGCTTCATTACTTTCTTTGTGTGTGTTTGAATCTGTTTATGCCTGAATTAGCACCGCCAGTGATCCATGTGCGAGACCCCATCTTAGCCCGCAGAGCCGAGCCAGGACTCCATTCATCTTTACCTGTCTGCTGTCACCTCACGCCATCGACCGCTAACCTGATACAACAACATAGTGATAAGAAGGATGAAACAACAACAGCAGGAGAGGGAGAGGGAGAGAGAGAGAGTTAAGAGGGGAAAAAAGCAGCCAGAGGAGACTGTTTAATGGGTCAAGCGAGGCAGGAGAGAAAAAATGAAGAAACAAACTGGAGACTAAAAGGAAACATTGGAGCAGCTGAGTGAGAACAATACTTCAAATCCAACCAGACAGAACGGCAAGCATTTGTGCAAAGCAAGTTTTAGCAGGATTCATCTGAAATCGCTAATCGTCTGCTGCTGTTCCTCTTGTTAAACAACGCTGGGTCGAAGCAGGAAACCGCTGCTATCGATTAATATCCAGCGAGCAGGCGCTTCCCATCATACACAGGGCCGGGGCATTTCTGTTTGTTTACTTATTTATTCATGCTGATTTCATTTCTGATGAGAGACCCATTCGCCATGCTGCGTTTAAATGAAGCCTGATGTATTCATCTATTACAAACACTCACACAGTAAGGGAGTAATTGCAGCGCAGCATTTAATACTCTTTAATTCACCGTAATCACATTATGCACCGCCGGTTTGTCTGTGTCTGTCTGAGGATGCTTCTTCCTGTTTGTCTCGTATAACTTTCTTTCTTTGGTTGCCAGAAAACCGATCTGATAGTAAGGCAAACACTGTTTCATCTAGAAGTAGGTGCAAGTAATAGCTGAGTATTAAAGGATAATTACCGTTTTTTACAACCTGGACCTTTTTTCTAGCATAAAATACGATCATTTACTCACCCAGACAACTTTGGTCTCATTTGGAGTCGTTCGGACGAAATTAGCTCCAGTGGAGCACCGCGGATATCCGTATAATGCGAGCACCGAAGCGCATCCTCTATATAGCATTATCTGCCGCCAAACTAGTTCATTTCACCAATATTTAGTTATGATACGTTAGTGCTATTCCCCTCCGAGCCCGTGGTGGCATGTGAGGCCAGGAGATACGCGTCTAGATGTGTCAATAAACGTCTGTATCACAACACTGGAGGATTTCTGCTCAATGATAAACCGGGTTGTGTTCAGAAATGACATCATCCAGATCAGAGGTTAGTAGCTCAACCTACAGACCCCGGATGTTGATAACATGCCACCACGGGCTCGGAGGGGAATAGCACTAACGTATCATAACTAAATATTGGTGAAATTAACTAGTTTCACGGCAGATAATGTGTTATATAGAGGCTGCGCTTCGGTGCCCTGTGTACTCGCATTATACGGATATACGCAGCGCAACACTGGAGCTAATTTCGTCCGAACGACTCCAAATGAGACCAAAGTTGTCTGGGTGAGTAAATGATCGTATTTTATGCTAGAAATAAGGCCCAGGTTGTAAAAACGGTAATTGTCCTTTAAACCTCAAAACATGTTTGGTGTCTAGGAAGATATGTCATTTTGTTTACTTATTCTTTGAATTTAAGTCATTTAAATTATAATCGTGTCAGTTCAAGAGTGTTTTATATACATTTTTCTGATTATCACCCAACTGTGCCGTTCCCCTCTTCGCTAACATGTTAGCTTCTTTCAGCTAATTGTTTTGGTTTTATGACCCACAACTTTACCATTTTAGTTCACTCTCAGCAATCTCAACCTTGTATTCAGATACAGCAGGCAGCTGTTTTCAGCTCAAAACCTCTCATAAGGAGGAACCAGAAGACTGCAGGCAAAGCAAGGCTTATTTTAGATTTGTGCAGGGAAAAAAAAAAAAAAAGAAAAGCTGGCTGATCAGAGTGAAACAGAATACAGAACAAGAATGAACAAACAGAAAAGATGATCCAACAAAACTGAGCTGAAAACCAGGACTTAAATACAAACTTAACTAATGAAGCAACAAGGAGCAGGTGGCAAAACAGGCAGGCTGGGAGCTGACTGGAAGAGGAAGGGCTAACGAGACTGAATGCAAGACAGGTGTGGAGAGAAAGGAAGGCTGGGGAAAACAAGAAAAAAGACAACAAAAAGGCAGCTGAGGACAAGAGTTAAATAGGAGTCTACAATATAATCATGTACAGTCCTCTAATATATGAACAGTTATTCTAATATATTACTTTTATATTATTATATTTATATTACTTATTATGTTGCCAATTGAGGAACCTTTAATATAAAGACTAAAAACATAAACTGCTATTGACAAATACAATACAATACTCTATCAAGTGAAGATGTCTGCATATTAAAGCTGCATGTAACAACATGTTGCTTAGCTTCAGTTCACTTCCACACTTAGTTTCTATGGGAGTCAATGTAGCAAGCAAAAGTATCTCCTTCCTATATCCTTGAATATAAAATGCAACCTTTTATCTGTCCTTCCCCACTTGGATGGAGGAGGCCAAAACAGAGCAAAAAGGAGAGTAAATATTGGATTTACATTCACCAGAAACACAACTTTAAATTAATGCTAATAATTCACTGTGACTGCTGGATGTGTAAATGTGTAAATATATTCCAAATCAACTTCATAAGGTGATAATATGCCAGTGTTATGTTTTTATCTTAAGTGACTACTTGTACTAATTTCTCATAGGGAGTATCAAAAGTATTTTGGTATCAGTATTTAAATTCTGGAAACATATCATCACCTAGTTCCAGTAGGAAATGAAACCTCTGTATATGACAAATAAAGATGTACCTACAGAGAATTATCAGTGACTCTGCAGCTGCCCTGGACTTCACAGAGCTTTATAGCCATGGTTCACACTCACTGTTCTCATAGCACTGTTTTTGGCCGCAGCAGGCAGATGTTTTGAGAGAAAAAAAACCTGCTTAGCACCAAATGGCAAACAGACACAGTTAGCGACCAGCTGGGGAACATAGTGGAGCATTTAGCAGCTGAACAGCCAAATATTTCCCTCAGGAGTTGCTAGAGAGCTAAAATAGAGCTAAAGGATATTGGACAATTACAATAATCAGGTGGACAGAAACACATCTGCAAATGAATGATAATGTTTTCCCTAACTGCAGGATTGTTTCTTGTTGTGTTCACGGCTGGTTTTCTCAGCCCCCAAGTGGACAAAAAATTAGTTAATGTAGGTGTTAAGGATTAAACTACAAAGCATATACTGTAAAGAGTGAAAAGGTAAAAGGCTGAAGCAGAGTTCAAAATAAACTTCTGGATATTTTCTCATCTTTCTTTGTTAAAAAAACAAGTTAAAAGTTTTAAAGGTCATCCAAAACCTCATCTTATAAGGACCGAGGCCAGTTGATGTACTGTTGCAACAAGTGTGTCATCAAATGCACTTAACTCCTAATGTTTCAACTTAACTCATTAAACATTTTGTGACTGAATCTGTAAAAGTATAACAGGGAGTGAGTGTGCTGCCATGAGTGTGTAGATGGGAGTAAGAGAGGTAATGATTATTTCTGTGAGGTTTGTAAACTGTCTGTGTGACTCCCAAACCCACTAAATGACTTCACGCTCTACATCCCTCCCCATCTCTTGTGCCCTGCAACCTCAGGAACAAAAAAAAATGGGACTGTGAAATAGCTTGAAAATGAAAGTCAAACTAAAGCCTGCCTGTGGGAGGTTTTCTATGATATACCTGGACATTACAGTTTTTCCCTGTGTGTGTTCCTGTGTGTGTCTCTGTGTGTGTGCGTGTGTGTGTGTGTGTGTGTGTGGTTAAGGAGGGCAATTTGACCAGCTGATTGGGGACAGCATGTCTAATTGAGGACAAAATTTGTGTCCTTTTTTTATTTTTACTGCAGCTGCATTGAGAATGACGTAAAGTAGATTCTTTCTTAATTGGTAGGTTAAGGTTAGTAATTGGGGTTGGGGTCAGGTTAAGCCTCCAGGGATAGAAATTAAGTCAATGCCTTAAAAGTATGTTAAACCAGAATGTGTATGTGTGTGTGTGTGGTTTTGTGGTTTTGTGGGCACTCTCATGGGTTCATGATAGATCTCCTTTAGCTGAACGATCTCTTTTCCAATTCTGTGTCCAATAATCTTTTGACCTTCAGGAACCAAAGAGGTTTTGCTTTACAAGGATATTGTAAATTTCTATTACCTGCTCGGTCTTTTTACTGTATCACCCATTATTGAAGTTACAATGAGATGATATTCTAAAGAATGTTAGTCAAGCAAGTGATGGAAAATCATGCATAAAACACAATGGAATTATGGCATTCATTTTTATTTCATTAATTAGGCCGAGGAGTTTTGTTTCTTCAGTGAAAAGTCTGTTTTCATTGCACACTTTGATTGAAATGATGAAATGTGTTATAAAGATAATCTTCCCTTGCCTTTTGCATTGTGAGTGATTTGAATTTACAAGCAGGTTACAGCTCAAAAGGAAATTACTACAGTACATGCAACTAATAGTGAACAAAGTAAAAGGTCACGCTGTTGTGACTAATATATGTATTACAATTAATCCCTTTCTTTGCCCTGCACATATCTGTCATTAGATTAGATAGTTACGTCACAATTGTCTACATCCTGCGTCATTCACATTAGCTTTATTTGTAAAATGACTAATCAGACATTGTAAATTACCCTTTAGTCTCTTTTTATCATGTCTGAGTGGTTTTTAATTCATGCTTTGACGGGATCATGAAAGTTAACAATTCAACAGATCTACTCACTATAAACGGAGATAAACATATCTGCATAATTGCCTCTAAAAATAATAAGCCATTTGAAGCTGTTTGACCCTGACACATCCTGACACATCCTGCTTTAAAAGCACTGTCTCCTCTGCTGACTGACAGAAAGTACCTTCTATATACTGTTTCATGAAATGCAATCCACACTCAGCTAATATCGGAGCATGTGGCCCTTTAAGAGCCACGTGTCAAGCCAATCAGAGGGTTTGACAGTTTTCTCTCGTATAGTCGTCCTTCAAGTAGCCTTTCATCTACCTCACTTGTCTTTGAGTTCAAAATCAGAGATGTGAGAAAAACGCAATTAATTTTTCACCTGCAGGAGATTTAGATCACACTGATGTTAACAGATTCATTTTATTTAAAAAAAAAAAAAAAAAACTAGTTCACACGCTTGCTTGAATACTGTACATGAAGTATGTGTGAATTGTAATGTTCTTGCTGCTTTCTAGTGTTTCTGTCCTCTAGGCAGACCCAGACTAATAGTACTCAGACTCCTCTCATCTGTCCAGCAATGTACAGTGGTCTATTACAGCTTTCTCCCTCTCTTTTCTTCCCCCCTCCAGGGCTCGAATGAACAGAGCAGTAATGGGAACATCACTCGTCCATCTCTCTCTTCCTCCTCTGTTAACCATCTTTCTCTCGCTTCACTGCGAGGGAAACCGAAAAGCAAGGGGTTAACGAGAAGAAAGGAGAGCTGTGTGGCTGTATTGTTCAATCAACTTACACACATGGTCAGATGCACACACTGGAAAAATGTATTCCCCTATACTGAAGATCTTTGAAGGGAAAAACTGGGAATTTATATATAGATGATTCTTCTACCTTCTTGTTTTTTAAACAAAGATTTAAATTAAGATGCTATTGGATAATATATGAAATGTCTTGACTTCATAAAATTCAACTGAAATCACTTTTAATGATTCCTCTTTGCAGTCAAAATAATGTAACCATGTTTTAATGTACTGTTAGTACTGTCAATGTCCTGTCAATTCTTTGAAATACTGTAAGAAATATTAGTTTTTAACTCAGCATGTCAAAGGCTTGTTTTACTGACATTAGCTGGCAGGATACTGGTGTTACACCATACATATAAAAGCAAAGTGTACACATTTCTGTAGCCAAAAGTCATGAACTGACAGTGTATTGCTAACAGAGATTTTTAAGAATGACCAACCTAGCATCTAACCGTGACCTTTCAATGCTGTTTAATGTGCTGCAGCAGCTAATTAGCTATGTAGCTCGCTAACTGACTTGAGCGAGACACTCCTCTGGTTAAGGTTTGTTTGGTGAGTAAACCAAGGTAAGTAAGTAAGGTTAGTAGATAAAAAGGCAATTTTATTTCAGATGGAAATCAGCAACAGAGAGTATTCAATGTATGTTAAATTGTAAGAATGATGAAAAATATGCAAAACTCTTCCTGTTTCTCAGCAAACTTGTTCAAAGATATCAATAAAAATGGTGAAAAGTATGTGAAACTAACTTTATTGTCTTTAGTCCAGAGTGGCTATTGGACTGAGAATTGCACCTGACATGTCCGGTACTGTAGCAACACGAGTTAATGTAGTCCCAATGACGGCCAAGGTTTAACAACATCGGCTGGTAAGTAGTGTTGATTTTCCATCCTGATTGTATAAACACAGGCAATCATTTTGCTAATGATTATGAGTGACAAAGCTGGAGGAAATATAAGCAATCTCTTACAGAATGACTTTAATTAATTGTTGATACACTGTTTGCCTTGTCTGAATAATACAAGTTTAGAGAGTTTGAAATGAGGTGCAGTGATGGAGAGCCTGTCAAGAAAAAAAAAAGATGTAATTATTTGTGTAAATGATAAAGTGAAATGAAGGACGGAAAAGCAAACAAGGGTGTAAATGTGTTAGTCCACTCTCAGCCTCTCACACATTTCTGATCTCTAGGCCGATGTAACCTTGTAACTAATGCTACACGGTCATCGTACAGTTATGTTGTCTGTGGAGCATGTGGAGAATGTGAGAGGTTCATGCATGTGTGTATTGCTGCCATCTGTACACTGGGATGAGAGGATATGACAGGTCAGTGCAGTTCTGTGCAGAGAGGGGAGAATTGACCTTGGTTGTTTTATTGAATTAAAGTTTTTATTACAGAGTGAGACACAAGGGAGAAGAATAGGTCAGGAACATTTTCATGAACTTCCAGCTCCACTTTACACAGTAACTACTCTTATTATTGTTGTTCCAATAGTAGAAGGTTGTAGCAGTTGTATTGAACCTATTTGCAGAACTACTTGTAGTGTTAGTGTTAGTAGTAATAAGTATAGTAATAGTGATAAAGTAGTGATGAAGAACGTGTCACACTATTCAAGATGAGTAAGAATGATCACTCATTGCCATCACCTTATTTATTTTTGGGAGTTTAATTTGCCAATATCCTCACTCCAATTTAATAGCAACATTTGAGCTTTCTGTTCATTATTTAGAGCAAAACACATCACACTTCTAACATTTGACATCTATAATTGAGTGTAAACCTATTGAAAATATATTATTTTTAAGATACATATTTTTAAGACATATTTGCTAAGACTGTCACTATGTAAAGACAGCATTACATGAAACTAGTAATCAGGCTCATTTAGCCCCACCTACTGCTCTGCAAATTGCCAGAATCCACCGCGACCGGACAAAAAGACCCAATCAGAGCCAGGATTGTGTCTGATGGAGTGTCTGACAGCTGTCAATCACTGCTCATGCACACAGGCCCCTCCCCCTTCCTCATCACAGGCCCCTCCCCCTTCCTCCTCAGCTCAGTCAAGCTCATATCTCTGAGTTTCTAGGTAAGGTATAGCCATGTGAAAGTCACTGTAAAGCGTTTTATATCTAGCTGTGTGGAGTGTAGTTCATATATTACCGATCGTGAGCACATCCATGGTCGCATGCACGTCATCGTCCTCTGGGGGAGGGACTTTGGAGGCAGGGCAGGAGTGCAGCGGAGAGGGAGGGGGAGGGATCTTAAAGTTGTACTTCAAATTTGATGCTAAGTCCTCTCTCTCCCCAAAGTTACCAACTGCAGCTTTAAACTCCCTGCCATGCAGCTTGTCTGCCTGTTTCGTAATGATAAAAACATTGAAAGGAGTGATTACAATTTTAAATGTAATTTTTGTGACAAATCATTTCTGCATATTTGAACATAAAATACCTGATAATTTGGCCATTAAAGTATTTTTACATTTTACTTTCAGAAGTTCCTTTAAACATAACAAAACCAAATCAAAAGGTTTAATATATATCAATGTAAAAAAGTCAGTACATTGTACAATTAAAAAAACAATGGATGGTGTTCAAAAACCGTTGAGTCAGGAGCAAACCTAGGCTTAAGCTTTTGTGTTGAGAAGAAAGCAGCAGGAATACAATGAAGGGTGTTTTTTTTAATGCTCGGTCAAACGCATTTGTAATGTGTGGATGAGCTGCCACTGTGCAGGCAGTGAACAGGCATTGGATGTGTTTGCAGGAACAGGAGTTAAGTGAGATCACAGGCTGGCAAGTGGATGTGAGAGTGGATGAGGGACCAATGATGAAATTGAAATAAACTGTGGGCTGAGGGACTAAAGACAAAGAGCGGTAACAGCTTCATATTGTACAATTATTAAATTCTAAAACCTATACAGATACAAAAACATATATATAACCCTAACCCCATCCTTGCCCCCAGTGTCTGTTCCGCATCTCCCCTGAAATACATGATAGTGTACCAGGAAAATAAATTAAAGCTGCAAGCAGTGATGAATGGGCCCTCACACTCCTCGCATGTCGGGCTGTGACGCAGTTGGAGGGCTTACACAGTGGGCATGTAGAGGTCTGTGCACAACGGCTTTCACTGAACATTGTGTGATAGGGTTAAACAACACCATGTGGCGCTACAGAACAAACCAATTATATGTCATATTGTAGTATATGATGTTGAGAACACACCATGTGAATTTCATGTAAACAAGATGTTTGTCATAGAGGCTGACTTCCTGTGTCCAGTAGGTGGCGCTATGAATATGAGTCAATATTGACACATGGACGTGTTCACCAGGTGTAATGGAGGCAAAAGATTTGGATAAGGGTAAGGGTTCATCTTCAAGGTCTGAAGATGACGTAGGTACATTTGTTTACCTGACACGTGTGCAAATTGTCATGAGTTTTCATGCATGTTTAGGTCAAAAATATGTTTGTTTTGGATGAAAAAAACCCAGAGCTTTTCCTACAGACACACTGTGAAGTGCTCAGACCCTAAATACTGATTACAGAAGTGGCCCAGGACAACATTCATATGCTACAAATACACTTAACAAAACACAAATTGTGTAGAAATGGTGCAGATTCACTAGTTCAGATGATATCAAGGTCCAAGTTTTTCCAGCAATTGCAGTGATGTAATCTTGGTAACACAGGCAGCTGAGATGTGGTGGTGTATTGCCAGCTGTCTGGCTTTAATCTTTGGCAGGTCTGCTTTCTTCAGGTCAGTCACAGCCAACACATTTAAAATGCTGCCAAATATCAGAACACTGAAACCTGATCACACACATGCAAACATGCACAAATATGAATGTGTGAATGTGTGTGCAACAACATTACTGTTGCCTTGAGATGACAGAAGTAGGCTTGTTGCCAGTTGTGATGTGTGCACCAGCTGGGTTGTAGGGGGGGGGGGGGATCAAAAGGATACATTTCTCCACCACTGAGAAACCCACTGGGCTGCTGGGTAACAGTAGATGTGCAATGCAGCCTCTAACTGTGACTTTATGCCGCTGTATGATTATGAAGAGGGACAGCGCTGGCGAGCACCAAGCATGTCTTTCAATGCATTAAAAAATTGTTATTACATCCAAAATTATGACCCTTTGTATTACCCCCTTGGAGTTGCCTTACCTTAAAAAAGAAAGGTGAGAGCGCTGCAACCAGAGAAGCAATTGAATAATTAAAATCAAAATTTAGTCTCTTGGGAACATGACTGAGCCATGTCAAGCTGCCTATTCCCTTGTGTGCAAAATTGCGTCTGTATCATTGACAGAAGAAACCTGGACTCGACTGATTCTCCTGAAGTTTGCTCGATGCGAGAGCCTATCAGCAAAACACCCAGGACTGCAGTGAAGCGTTTACCCTCTACCCCCACTCAAGGAATGATTGCTGATTGTAAATCCAAGTCCTATGAGCTCAACAGGAAAACTAAGCTGTCCTAAATTTTAAGGGGGCTCATCATTTGGGAAACATGAATGTGTGTAGAAAATGTAATGGCAATTTGTGCTTAAGCTTTCTTTTATTGTGTTCAAGTTGGAATTTTGCAGTGATGGTCGTTCTTGAGGAAAATTTCATCTTTCCATTTTATTTAAAATATATGTTGCCCTACAGTACCTCCAGTAAAGATGCCTGTGTTTTGTTCCTTGAATCACTAAAATTGCACTAAAATTAAAAGCAGTCTTTCAAAATTCAGACCTAACTCGTGGAACATTATGCAAGAGCCGGTCAGTAGAGCAGGTCTGACACAGCATCTGAGTAACAAAGCAATTCTGCTTTTTCAATAAAGGCTTTATAGATAAAAAGATACCAGTAAGTATTCCATCTCTCTAGAGAAGAAGACCACTCAATCCTATAATATAAAATACAGTGATGTGTATAATAGATATCATTGGTAATAAATCTTGAGGCAAAGTGATACAGTCCAGAAGTTTAACAGTGTGACTCCACCAGGTGCATCTGCAGCTGTGACGCAGCTGCCGAAGCTACTCATGGCAACTTGCACCATGCTGCAGTGCGTTTTAGAGCATCCAAGAAGTAGCTCCCCACTTTGCTCTGTTAAACTTAAGTGTCTAGTCTATATGTGACGCAACTCAACTTGCAGAGTGGATTGAACCAGGCAGGACGTCAGACACAGGAACGACATAGAGCATCTGGTCAATTTTTGAAATAAAACACCCTTTGCAGACTCTCAGTCGTATATCACATCACATCACAACATCAACATTATGCTATATCTGATGGCACACGGCCAGAAGTCAACTGGTCAGAGAATATTCATTACCATGTACGACATGAGGTTCATTTTGGCACCCTGGCTTCCTCCCCAAGTAGAGGGGTGGCTCTCTTGTCTGTTGCATTATCAGATCTAAACACTTCTGAAATGCTCCCATGTACAATGCTGTGTGTAAGTCTTAGGTCTTCCAGAGAAGTCTGCAGAATGTTAAAGGAATGCCAAAGGCTTTCACTGCTAGATGTACAGAATCAGCAATGAAATACAGCGTTGTGTCATCAACGTACAGATGGATATGACAGTTTGCCAAAGATGAAACAATATTGTTGTATATTGATATTAAATCCAATATTATATAGCATCTATAAGAGCAGACAGTGGTCTACAGTAACACATGCTTTGGATAAATCAACAAAAACAGTCACATAGTGTTTTATATTATCTAAAGCTGATACAATGTCATTTAAGAACATCGTAACAGTACTATGTCGTGCTCTAAAACCAGACTAGAATGGACTCAAGGCTAATTATTTACTAAGGATTCAAGGACCTCTGCCAGGAAAGGCAGTTTTGATATTGGTCTATAGTTGTTAACACTGCTCTTATGTAGCAGTATAATTTGAGCCATTTTCCATACTCTGGAAACTATACTGGAGGAAACAGAAAGATTGGTATGTGTTATTTGCTCTGAGATAATTTGTGCCGAGAGCCTTAGATTGTCCTCTCCAGTGCACTTCTGGTACTCTTCAACTGACTCTTCTACTGGCATTGATAGCAAGGAAAGCATTTTTGACTACACTTGAAGAGACAGGATCTAGGGTAAACAGAGCACTGTGAGAAACAGAGAATACACTGTAATTAATTTGAAGAGGGGTCTAATCCCTATCTTCAAAACGATGACCAGGTGTTTCAAAATGTTTATTAAAAGCTAAACCAGTCTCTTAATTATCAGACAACAAGCAATCTTAGACCTTGACCTGAATAGGCATTGAGCTAAAGTTATTTTTATTAGAATTTACAGCCTTCCATAAATTTGTAGGTGATGAGTAAGAGCTAGAGATTAAATCCAGAAAATACTTGGATTTGGCTTTCCTCAGCATGGATGTGCATCTGTTCATAAATTGTCTGAAAGCAGTCCAATGGGAATTATTCCCAGAGTGTCTAGCAAAGGGACAAAGCTTTGTTTCTTTCCATTAACAAGTCTGATAGATCATTGGTAAACTGAGAATTTGAGCTGTTTTTAATATGTTCAGAGGATGCATGCTTGTTTACGACTGAGAGGATGTTCTTGGTTTCACTTAAAAGATGAAGATCACTATAATAGAAATCATTTAAAAAGACCTGTTCATTAACATTGATACTAATTATTAAAATTTGTGATCTCTTTATTAATTATGATGTATGGGAGATTTAGATTCAAGTAAATGTCATAAGTGTGGCAGGCGAGGTATGAATGCCAGTGGTATCTGACTTGTGAGTGAGTCTCATGTGTAAATTATACCATTGAATCTGACAGGGATGTATCAATAATATAGATATGACATAAATATAACAGTATGAGAACTAGAGCAGAGAAATTATTATTCATCTTTTTCAATTTTTGTATGTTTTTTTAAATTATCTTTTAAAAGTCTGACATTTGAGGAGAGGCCTATTTTTTAATGTTGGATTATAACGTATTTGCCTTGGATGTTAACCCTCATACTGACTGTGAACACATTTGCCTCTTAATTGCTGGAAGTTATTTAAAAATAAGAATAAAGTTATTGATGGACAAAAAGACAACTTGCCCTGAAGCAGTTATTGACGTACAGAGAGAAAGACAAAAAACAAACCAAAAATGATTTAAAAAATAATGAAATATGCTTTTTCTTTTAAATAGTAAATCTTTACCCTTGTGAACCCTGTAGGGTGACAGTCGATAACGTTAACCTGCGTTATTCCTCCCTCTGGAATACAAACTGACCAAAGTGACCCAATACAACACAGTCCTGAGGCAGAACTGAGGAGTCACACACACACACACAAACACAGAGTCATACAGAGCACATTGTTTCCAGTCCTTCCCCACCGTGGCTTCATGCGGGGCGATGGAGTGTCACTCCTGTTTGGATGCTGTGAACAGAGAACAGGTGCAGCAGTCGACAGATGAGTTGGACTGTCTCCCCTGCTTCCTGAATAAAACACCATCTATCTCCATCTCAAACTTTGTATGCGCTCACTCTCCCGTTCCCCCGTCATTCTCTAAACAACTGTCATGTCAAAGTCAACAGCTTTATAACAAGGAGTACAAAATCCTCTCTGATTCAAACTCCTTTGAAGAAGATTGTGTCATTTGTGAACTATTAATCCATCTCCCAATTGAAGACTGTAGCTACTTATATTTGATATGCTTTACTTTACTTTAAGGTACAACATGTTAAATAATGATCAGGTAATAATAACATGAAAGTGCAGTAAGAAGAACATGGTATGATCCATTACTTTACATGGGAGACACAGACATTGTAATGTATATCTGCATTATTGATTATTGATCATGTTCCATTTAGAGTACTGCACAAACTAAAAACTCCCCTCACAGAATTTGAGACCCAAACTTGAATTGAAAACCTGAGCTACATTCTTCTCCTTCAAAGACAAAGTTATATGACTATTAAGTAGCAGCGGTGGCTCAGAGGTAGAGCGGGTCGTCCACTCATCGGAAGGGTTAGGGTCAGTGGTTTGATCCCCAGCTCTTTGAGTCTGCGTGTTGCAGTGGGCAAAATACTGAACCCCAAATTTCTCCCAGTGGCTGTGTGAATGTGTGTGTTAATGATTAGTCTCCTCCTGATGGGTAGGCACTTTGCATGTCAGCCTCTGCCATCAGCGTATGAATATGTGTGAATGGGTGAATGTGGCATGTTGTGTAAAAGCACTTTGAGTGGTTGGCAGACTAGATAGTTGCTATGTATATAAATGCAGTCCATTTACCATTTACAAGACTTTCTCACACACAAAATAATTAATTTGACAAAAGCAATAACCAGCACTAAACATAAAATTTAACATCATTGCTTCTACTAGCCAATTAGCCATGTAGGTTGCTGTCAACTTTCAGTATGTAATATTGCAGGATCTCAAAATATAAAGCTGTCTGCCTTTTCAGTTACTAATTTGCATTTTCTGAATATTTGTTAAATATAAAATATAAAATGAGAAGTCCAAACAGTTATTATCCAGAGCAGAGCTTTGTACAGGTGGTTGTGATGCTCTTTAAGAGTTGTGGAGGAAGGTTGAAGGTTTTTATCTGTTGTCACATCTACTATTGCAATTGTTCAACCATACAAAGGACTTCTCTGAAAGTTTAGGGATTTTTTGGAGCTCTCTTTATGCAAGGCTTTGCTTCTTTTCAACCACTACTGACTACTAGCTTGCCAGGCTAACCCTAATGCACTCTATTGCTCTTCACACATCTGAGTGGGCATTATGCATCTACCTGCAACATATGACATACTGTACATTGACTCATATAATTGGCAGAGAAAAAGAGAGAATTTTCTTGTTGAATTACATTTGAAAATTCTCTGACCCAAGACTGAAAGAAAACCCAAACTCAACCCTACACACAACCTGTTATTGCGTCAGGATGTTTGACTCTAGTTCCACTGAGTCAGTCAGGAATGACTCATTAAGAAAGCAATTCACATGTATCTAAAACAAATTAAGCCTGAACATCTAACAGCTTGTTTTCATATACTTTCTCATTATCAGTTATAATCTTTGATATGACCTGTGATTCAGCAATTAATCATTAATTCATTTAATTATAAATTAGCAGTAATATTTGTTACTTGGACCAGATTAAAAAACCCTATTTTTTACAGGCTTGGATTGCAGATTATGTTTACAGATTATGAGACATTAATTCAATTCCATTGTAAAACAGATGGGAACCCATAAGGGGGGTCTTCCAGAAACAGCATCCCCCCACCTGTCCTGATACATGACCTCAAACCTGGAGCCCACCACAGAGCTGGTGACTGATGGAAGCAGATGGAGTTTTAAACGACCATATGGATGATTTTGCATGTTTTAACCCAATAATCATAAATGGCATCTTGTCTTCCTTCATGCCTTCACTAACGTTGTGCATATATATTATAATTATTCAGCACTGAGGCAATTCCTGATTAGGGTTATAAACCCTAAACCCTATAGATTAGGGTTAGAGAAAAACTCAATTTGTTGAACCCAAAAGTACCTAAATTGCTTCTCTTCTCTGAAACTGACAAAAAATTGCAGTATTACATGTAAGAATTTTTACATTTGAGTACTTTGATATTACTTTTGAGCCATGTTACATATTCTACCATAAAGAAATATTCACTGCAAAAAACACAAAACATTCTCTGCAGTCTTACGAGAAGAACATTTTGGCTGGTTATACCATCTCCCACCTGTAATTTATGTAAATTGAACTTTTTCAAGATGAAGCAACAAAATCTTCTGACTCTTTAAATTTGACCTGAACACACCAGAAAACTTGCAGCTTGTAAAGTGTGATCTGACAATGTTACTGCAATGTCACTGCTTTGATGGCTGTTAAAGTTTGAGTGCTTCCCTTTATAAGTCTACAGTAATTGATCAAATTTTAACCTATTGGCATGATGGTGCCAAACGTAGTCTGCAGCCAAACTCGCAGCTCTGAGAGGCTGTACTTATTCACAGCGGTGCTTTGAACTGAATGTTAATGAAAATATGCTCTCAGCTTTTGTCACATTTGTTTTGTGAAGATTTTAATCATTAAAGCACAAGACAAATTTTACAAAGTTAGATGATCACCAAAGTCGTTACAATTTATCCTGAGGGGGGCATGAATGTCTGCACTAAATGTCAACCTCATGGTGCTCTAGAAGAAGAAATTAAAGGATCAACAAAATATTATCTGTGAGCCATGAAGGATTTTGTGCCACTCAGTCAAATAGATGTTGTTAAATTTCAAAAGATAAGATAACAGTTTGATCTGCTTGATGGCATTACAGGAAAAGTCAGAGGATCACCAAAGTCAGTAGAAATCATCCACAGTGGACCATGAATAGTCTAAACCAAAGTGGTGCACTGACCAACAGATGGATATCTCTTGAGCCATGCTGCTGGAAAGGCTGAAAATAATGTAGTTCTTTCTTTTCATCTTACTCTATCAGTACCTCCTTCCAGTTTCATCCCTCACTCCCTCTCTCACATTCTCTGATCTTGCACCATCCACTAACAAGAATCCTACAGTGCCTACTGAGTGTGACTCAAAAGCAATGGGGTCAAAATGGACAGAGTAAGTCTGTCTGACCCTCCCAGTAACCTCAGAGGGATGGGTATAGACAAAGACAGGGATAAAGTCAATCTCTCACTCTCTCCTCTTTGTCCTTTCACATGACACCATAAAGCGATAAATATCAACCTCAAGATCAGACATCAAATCCAACATTCCCAGTGGCAGAACAACACTGATATGCTAACACACACTCACACACACACACACACACACACACACACACACACACACACACACACACACACACACACACACACACACACACACACACACACACACAAAGACAGACAGACAAAAGTAAGGTGAAAATGATCATAAGAACGTTTCATGTGTAGGTCATGCGGCTGAAAAACAGCAGTAGAGACAATGTCAGATCCCACAGGATGAAACCACATCAATAAAACTATAAAATATTGCCTCATTGACCTGGTTTTCCCCCCATGTACAAGTACACAAATCACAAATGACAAATTGCCACACATACCAACTACACACATTCACATATATTTCGGATAAGTTCCCTATAGTGACATGACAAAGTAAGAAAGGCATTTGTCAGCGCCTTCCAAAATGACTGTTCTAAAAACAACTTTAAAAAATATACTTTTTTGAAAATTATTTTAATTTATTGACAATGTCCACATTCTGTATATACAGAACTGTGTACTTTAAATCACATTTAAAAATGTGTGATTCAAAAGAGAAATTAAGTAAATTAACATAAAATGTATGTCAATCAATACAATGAAGCCCAAAAACCATATGGATCAGGAAAGAGAGGAGAGATACACTACATATTCATACACACACACACACACACACACACACACACACACACACACACACACACACACACACACACACACACACACTGTGTAGGCATGCATATCCAAACATATAATCACATTAATACATATCCACCCATATACCTGTATATATTAATTTCATCCATTGCTTCCATGATTTCATTTTATATAGCTAAGTCATTTAGTGCATTCAGTATTTCCTCAGATTTTGAATGTGATTTTCTCCATATTTTAATTTACTCAACCACTTATTTCTATTTATTTACACTTGTTATGACTCTCAAAAAATGTGTTCTCAATATTATAAGTACATATTTGTTGTTTCGTCATCCAGAAAGATCTTTTTCTTGACTGAATATTTAAAAAGTAAAAGAGTGAAAGAATTAGACAGAATATGAACCTCAGTGTAAAGTTGCTGTATAAGAGGGTTATTTGTAAGAGACAGCATCGCGTGGGTGACATGTCTCCACATTTCCTTGTAATATACCACCTGTGCTTTCATGAATTGTTTAATTTCACAAGCCAACGATGTAAGTGAAGCTGAGTGTTGGGTGTCCACAGTGATGTCTGAAATATTGGATTCAGTCCAACAGGGATCTGTGTCACCGGGACTTCAGCCCCTGAAGGGTTTGGGTTTGTGCCCTGATCCGACTCTTAAGCTCAGTGTTATTTTTGAAAGCGGATGCCCAGAGTGTAGACAAAAAAGCTTTCAGACAATTCAGAGAGCAAAGGGGACTTGATGGCGCTGCTGCTTCATTTGTGACCTCTAATTTCATCAGCGATGTTGGGAGTCTATTTGGATCCTTGTTTGTTGCCAGTAGCTGGAGTAAAATAAGTTCCCACTGCAGTTTAAGAGGAGGAGAGAGAAACATTTGCAGTTTACCTGAGGCTGTGCACCTCAGGAGTGGAAAAACAAAAAGTTCTGGAGGAAAACAAAAAAAAGTTTTGAGAGCAGTCATTTACTTCATGTTAAATCAACAGACTTTCAAATTCTTTGCTGTGACTGAATAACATTAAAAAACCCTATTTTCACCTTTGCTTCTGTCTTCTATGGAACGAACAACAATTATTTGTATGACAGAAAGTGGTCAGAAGAAGAATAAATGGGTTGTTTTGAGCGTTGAAGACCAAAGCTGTCACTTTTACACTTTATTAAAACCATATCCATCCACATGGGTATTACTCCCTGCTCTGTATTCTGCACACACAGATTTTGCACCAGTCAGATCAGTTCAACCCCACTGTTAGACAGATGGGTACCCTAAGAGGGGGGTCTTCTAGAAATCATACCCCCTATTCCCCCCCACCTGTCCTCATACATGACCTCCAACGTGGAGCACACCATAGGGCTGATGAGACCGCTGAGAGAGATTGGAGGAGGGGAAGAAGGCGTGGAAGCCATTAGGGGAGATTTAAAGTACCGTACTGGTGGTTTGCATGTTTCAAATCAGGAAACATAGTGTTTTATAATGGCTTTTTTTTTTAGATTGATATACCCTCCTAGCAGACAGAAGTTTCAGAGGCAGCATAGCATGACAGTCAACTTGAAACATGCTTTCGAGGTCAAACATCACAGATATACAGATGCACACAAGAGCTATTTGAAATCTCTTTATTTTTGTATTCATGGAAGCTCAAACATTTATGATGCAAAACCAGATGATAGATATACAGCCACCACCATATCACAGGATTATGAAGTTATTACAGCAAACATGTCATAAAAAACAAGTGCCCACTTACAGATCTGGCAGACACAGAGTAACATAAGCTTTCATTTGGAGTCATGTTTATGGCGACCTCAACAATGTAAATTAACATTTTCCTTCCTTTTAGCTTTGTTTGGCCTCTACCAACTCCTAAAAATATATGTTTCCATAGTTGCAAGATGTCTGGCTATGTTCACCACCTTCTTTGTAACTTTGTCTGGGTGCCGTTTGATGCTGTGCAGGTAGCGTGCAATGGGTTTATCAGAGCTTGTTTGCAGAAAACAGTTGCCTGCTGCTGCTAGAAACTGGGTTGATGAGAGTTTGATGTTGTTTTGATGCTGGAAAGCATTCAGTTCATGAGCTACAATGTGTAGCTGTGGGGAAATGAAACCTGGAGGACAACAAATGAATATAGACATTATTACAAGGGTAATGCACATTTTGTCGCTTCTTCCATTTACAATTATGATCTCCTTATGAGTCTGTTAGAGATTTCCATTGATATTACATTGTAATTAGTTGGCTACAAAACATGGAAAACTACTGGTATGGTGGTTTAAGGAAAATACAGGCAGGAAATAAGCATATAGGGACATTGTGAGAAGGTGTAAGAAATAATGGGAAAGTATAAAGTATGAGGGCCTTGATGAGAATGTGTGGAGGGTAGTGAGAGAATGGGATAGTGGGAGAAAGGTATATTACCTCCTTCTCCCTTCATCATGATGCTTGTCACACTGGCCATCGAGGGGAATAATAACTGACTGCAACTATTCAGAAAGGTAGAGAAGCCCATGGAGAAGAATCCCAAGGGGTTGAATCAAGTAAAAGTGGACTTTTTTTCTTTTTTTTTTCTTTAAACGTTTCACCTCTCATCCAAAAGACTTTGTCAGTGCTGTCATTACAAGTGTTTATATGAGTCTGAAGTGAGTCCAGTTCCCTTTAACTTAGCCATTCTGGATATAGCATGAAATGGATGACTGAGAATATTCATAGAAAAGGTGAAGAACGTAATTTGTGTAAAACTTTTATAAAGTATCAAATATTGAGTGTGTACTCTGATGAGTTCAGGCTGTCACTTCATATTAAAGCTGAGGAGGAAAATAAGTCTGTTCCATCATCTGTTCTGCATCCCTCATTTGTCCAAATTGTAAAAAACCAAAACAGAGCTAAATGAGTCAAATTTCATATTCATCAGCCGCCCAGAAACCAGACTCCAAAAGAACACCAATCTTGAGATGGATGTGTAAGACAGTTGCTTCCTTAATGGTCACAATTACAACTTTATATGGTGACAATACAATATGTCAGTGTTGCACTTGCAGATAGTTTCACTACCGCCAAGAAAAATAAATGAATACTGCTTCAAGAGATGTGAATACTTCTTTTTAAGGGGAGTTTTAAGGGGACCATTTCACAAACTCTGAAATATCAAACAATTATACCAGAGCTGCTGCAGTAAACTAGCTGATGTTCACAAGCTGCCACTGTGGCGACGGTGCATACCCGCCAGTGTTCTGCATATGTCTATTACATCACCTACGGGCATGATACACTTGCATAATACATGCATATTCTACATCCAGCATATGCTTAAGACTGCACACAGGTATCTGGTTTCACTTTGCCATTAATAATGGGCTGTTTTTGGAGATTTGCACCCGCCTCAGATGAGCTCTGTTGTTTTGTGTTGAACTTCTTTAAAAACAGCTTCTTAGTTATTTTCAAGTTATTTTCAAGTTCTAATTTTCTTTGATACATTTTTGAAAATGTTTTATGTACATGGATATTACTCTTTCTTCAGATAAACTCATTAAATATACATTGAAGACAGGAAACAATAAATTATCTCTAAGTTTGGAGATTTGGTATTGTGAATTAGATTTGTTTTTTTAATATACTTCATGAAAACATATATTTGAAGAATGTGTTTATACACAATCTTTGAAATACATGAGGAACATGATGCACCTCAGACAGAAGATAATAATCCAAGTCTTAATGTGTATTATCAAATCTGTCTGTGGCAGTAATCACTACAATATTTTATTATGCACCATAGACTTTGATTTAGAAAAAAAAGTCATTGTATACTAAATCAAAATCCCAACTCTTGAGTGAGGAAATAAATGTTTGAGCCAGTGCAATGCTTCTGTGTTGATATAATGAGCAAGCTGTGGATATGAATCACTTCCGTCATTGCAGGTTTTACAGTTCTGAGCCTTAGGCAGTACGACATGATTGATAACTCAGATGATTACACTTTGCCAATGGGAGAGGGGGGAAGAGCAGGTGGGTTGAGGAGAGGAAGAGAGGGAAGGAAGGGTCATAATGACACTAATGATAATTACAGAATTGCTAATACCTGAATCTCCAACAAAGTAGCTACGACCTTAGTCCTACGCACAGCAAGGCCTCCTTTAATACCCCCATATCGTCAAGTAATTTATCCATTGTATCGTTTCAATCCAAAGGTAATGAGATATCAGTGGATTTCACTGAGGCTGAGGCTGAGGGAGAAACGTTGTTGTAATTCTCCATCTATGATGTTAGTAGCAGTTGAATTACAAAACAAGTTGGTTATTTGGTCACTTTGTCCTTTCACCAAATAACTGAATAACTGTTGGCTGGCAAAAATTCATCTCTGCTTTCTCATACAGTACATCTTTTTTGTTTTGGGGCCTCCAACTATGTTTTTCTCATGATTGTGTGTGGCCTGTGCACTCAGATGTCAGTTTCATGTCAAGCTTCATTAGAGGGACACATTACCATCATATGTAAAGCATGTACACGCAATGTCACGGAAACATATGGTGGTTTATTTATGGATGATGCCATTTTAATGAAGACAGACCTTTCATCACCTATTACTGGACCTGTGTGTGTATGTGTGTGTGTGTGTGTGTGTGTGTGTGTGTAGAGGATAAGGATGTGACAGGATGTAAATATCTTCAAAACAAAGAGAGAGAGACAACACAGTGTTTACATGTTAATAAATTGTTCTGTCAAATGTAGATCTGGCTGATAAATATTGGCTCTTAAAATGTATCAATTGCATAAAGTGTGTATGTGTAGGGTAAATTGAATCCAGTACAGGACTGGCGGACCCTGCCACTAATAATGATAACTACTGCTGTAGAGAAGACCCAAATTTTCCCATAATTTATAAAAAAACTGTCATCAATTATCTTTCAGGTGTCTTCAGGTGTTTTCTAATCTTCTTTAAAATATTCTGCTTGAGATGAGAGCACTTGTGCCCAGTGCTTCTCCCATTCTTGGAAACAATTTCCTGTAGTCATTATTTGCTTCCTGTGTTTCTTCCTGGATTTCTTACAGTGTGGCAAATCTTTTCCCTTCTAGTCCCAGTTGGATTACAAAAAGGCACGTATGAGGAACACAGAACAACATACCACATTATTTTAATCAGAAAGTGTTTCAGTAGTGATTTTTCAGTAGTGGTTTTAACAAGCAACAAAAAATTTTTGCAGAAACTTTGATCTTTAAAATCTGCCACATCATGGTGATTTGAAGAGAAAAATTACAGCAGTTACGTTGAAGAAAAAACATAACTGCAACATAACCATATGCTCTACTCAATACGATGCCATTTGGCAGACTGACGCACCTGGCAGCAAATCTGATACCTACACATAACAACTTTTGGGTTCCCCCTCCTTTTTGCTCAGCACTCACATACACTGAAAGAAAGTTATCATCTGCATTTGACCCCTCCTATATACTAGGAACCTTAGACAGCCTCAGTGCATCACCCAGGGACCAACTCCACTTCTTCAGCGGCAGTGTGAGGAGTGTTAACCTTAACATACATGTTTTTGATGCTTGGAGGAAACTGGAGCATCAGGCGGACACACACACACACACACACAAATATGGGGAGAGTGTGAACTTCACATAAAAAGGAGCTGAGACCTTCTTTCTGTGAGGCAGCACACTGAGCAACAATGCAGCCTATAGAGACAAAATTACAGAATGCACAGAAAATACACTGAATTTGTTTTTGAAGTAAAAGAAACAAAAAAATTGTAATTATAATAAACATTTTCAGGTTTGTAACTTAAAATGTAACCTGTAGTCAAAAATGTCTTGTTTACTGGCCACAGATATTGAAATAATCCCTAATCTGGTTGCCAGTTTGTGCCAATTCTTACCTCACAAACAATTTTTTTCAGGTGCATTGTCATCTTGATGTAAGTTGTAGAATTTGCAGCTGTGTAAATGTGATGCAACAGCTGCTGTATAAAACTTTTAAGGTACGGAGAGAGAATCTGCAGACAGCATCAACACTACGCTTTGAAAAATTTGTTTTGCTTGAATTTTGCAGCATCACATTGGCAGCCCTGTCCCACTCTGCTGCTATAACAGCTTGCTAATTACCGGACAGGGGCCTCACTTTCCCAAACCAGACCTGACAGCCTTCGGTGGCACACTCATAATGTCACAGCAGCTAAATGAAGAAAGTGGAGTTGGTGAAAAGTCCCTGTGGTTTTCCTGGATGGATAGTCCTCCTAAAAGCAACATGGTTTGTCTATCATGTGTACAGTGGCCCCTGTGGCTGCTGTCAACATGTTCTGTAAAGGTTGAACCTGCTCACCCTCACTAAACTAAGCCCGTGGAAAAACATTGACTTTCAGCATGGTTGAACATGGACAGAGCAGAGCGTAAGTAAGTAAGCAATGTGTTTGTGTGTGAAAACAAATGTATGTACATCCTCATTATTTCCTTTCCTTCCCTCAATTTCTCCATGTGTTTTATCTGTTTTCACATGGATGAGCACCTCTGCATGTGTTTGCTGTTACTATGTGTTTGTGTGCTGTTGTGTGAATGACTCATTGCTACCTGATGAGAAAGTCTGCCAGTCACAGTCCAACAGTGATGGGCTGATAATCACCTCCCAATTAGCCAGTGCAGGGCCAGACAAGTCAACAACCACACAACCACACACACACACACACACACACACACACACACACACACACACACACACACACACACACACACACACACACACACACACACACACACACACACACACACACACACACACACACACACACACACACACATGGTAAGGCTACAGCTCATATTTTAGAGAGCCTTTTTCCAACTCTGGTGTCATCCACCTGCATAACCTTTGACCCTTGACTCTTCTTAATTTGTACTCCAGGAGTCAAACCAGCATGGAGGTGGAGGATAAAGAGAAGGCAGTATAAAGCTGCAGGTATAATGTACAGGCATGTGATTGGCAAAGGACAAAAAAAGCAAGAAAATATACAGAGCACAGAGTACACTAACCCCCCATTGTCATTTATTGATAGATTTAGGTTCATAAATTTGCTGCTTCCCTGTTGTGTTAAATCATTATAAATTATATATATTGAGTTTTCTGTCCATCAGACAAAACAAGCAGGATGAAAAAGTCACCTTGGACAGTTTGCTGACATTTTACAGACCAAATGATTAACTGTCAGATTAATCAATGACGATCATCTTTTGTTGCAGCTCAAATCAGATTAGGATTACATTCTCAATTACATTATTAGTTCTTCAGTCTGTACCATGACAGGAATCAGCTAAAATCCATCTCACTTTACTACTGTAGGAGTCCAAAGTGACATGTTTGAATGTCTTGTTATGTCCAATCAACAATGCAAAACCCCAAAATAATACGTTTATGATATAAAACAGAAAAAAGCATCAAATCCTCAAAATGAAGAAACTCAAACTATTCATTTATATTTAAAATAGTTGCCAAACAATTTTAGCTGACTATTTGTTTCAACTCTAACTCACATGTTCTCAAAATCATGTGTTTGTGAAATGTCCTTGTTGACGTAATTTTTGCACAAAATTTCATTTAAACATGATTTTTTCCCCTGCAACTACAAATCATTTCTGCATGTTCACAAACTTTTTGACAGGTTTAAAAGGTGATTTCTGAGCACACACTTGAAACTATGAGACCATAAATAACTAATTTGAGACATCTAGACAAACTATTTGTACCCAGGTTCACTGTAAACTCTCATTTATTGATCTGTTTAGAAGCAGAAAGTAACTTTATTCTATCACAAATTCTTTCTAAATAAAAACATCTGTTATTCTGTAGGTTTAAACTCATGTTGTCTCGCTTGTTAGTGCATGAAAACTAGACTTTCCAAGAAAACTTTGCTGAGTTCAGACTTACAGCAAAGCTAACCCAGCTCACAGATAACCGAGCCTCCTACCTGCCTGTCAAACAAGCAAACGAACTGTACACCTTCTCTAAACAGTCCTGACCTGAGTGGGGTCCAGTGGAAATCAACAGATGTGAAGTGTGGCGGCTACTTCAGCGGTTAACAAACTAACTGCTAACAGCCACCACTGCAACAAAAAACTTCATAAATCCATTCAGCAGCTCCGCCATCATCCATCAGGCTGGTTATTTACTCCTGAATTACAGCTAAGAACTTGCAGTAACATGTAACGCTACTTGGTGTGAGTGCTTTCCAGGCCAGTGTAACATCCTGGTGCAGATTATTTAATGGTGTTAACATTGGCACTACAAGCTCATAACCCTGCACCCCAAAAAAACCCAACAAATATACATATATATATGTCTTAATTTATTCACGTGGGTCACATTTTCAGGTCAGAAAAATCCGGAATTCTTGATTAATCCGGAAAAATCACATTCCTGAATGTAACACTAACAGGTTTGCACAACACCCACTTCACTCCGCCTTCTCAGTGAGATAAATCAATAGGAATACTGTTAATCCACCCATCTGTTTCCGAGAGGGAGTGGGAGGGATAAAGGGAGTAACTGATGGATATAAGGAGGGATTTAATGCAAAGATAAATAACTGGGATCATTTCACAAGTCAAAAATAGATTTCAGTTAGGAGTGTTTTTTATTTTAAACACAGAGTAGACAGGATCATCTGTTTGCAGTGAGAGGACAAGAAAAGCCAGATAACATGCCTCTCTCCAAAGAAGGAGGATGGTAAATGAGAATTGAGGGTGAGGAGGAACAGCAGAGGGGGGGATAAGGGTAGCGAAGGAGAGTTATAGGTGGGTGAATGCAGAGGAGGATGACTGAAAGAAGGAGAGGCTTATTAAAGGGTGGTGGAGAGGTGAGGTGAGCTGTGTTTGTGCCAGTCTTTGCCAAAGTTGCTCCGACCAGTTCCTCTGTTTTGGATGGCAGATGGGGCCTGTCGTGGTGCCGCCTGAAAGATGGCGGGCCATACCGACGCCTTCTCTGGAAACACACACACACACACAGATGTACACACACAGACACACACAAAATGTTCTCTTGCTATTTCACTTCCTTTCTTGCCAGCGTGGCCACAGCGCTGACAGATTGAGAGCAAACAGGCAGGCAGGCAATCAGCTCAGACACCTGAGAGCGCCCTAAGGACCCCTTCTCTTGCTGGCAAGCAGAAGGGACTGCTGGCTATGCTGCAAAACACCAATTAGGTGCTCAAAAAAAGCTCCATTAAGAGACCAATTAAAGAGCCATTACAGAATAATGGAGAGAGTGTTACCTGCTAGGTCTGAACCAACTTGTGCAAATGGAAATACAGCAGACCCAACACCTGAGTGACGTCTTTTTATTGGACGGCCACATGGTCAGACATCATGTTCAGTCGCTGAGGTTGTGCTGACAATGCACACTGACATGTAATGTACACGGCACACAGTATCATATTCATTTATATTTATTTCCTTTTCTTTAAGGTTGACAGGTGAAGACGAAAAATCAATGAAGCAGAACTGTCAGAAAATAATCCTTTACAGAAAGCTTTCCAAATGAGCCATTTTGACATAAAACGGACCACTTTTGCAATGGAGCACATCCAGGGAATGAAGAAGAACTGTTTCCTGCAGAGCAGATGATGAAGTGAGCTGCCAATGAATTCCCTTTTCAGTCGTTAAAACACGGTGGACTTTACAAGGGCAAGGTAAAGAATGGTTCGCAGACTAAAGACTGAAACTGTCGTATAATCACTTAACTATGTGATTACTTTCTATTTCTATCCACTGATGTGGCCTCTCTAGACATATTTCTGCCTCTGAGTGAGTGTGTGTGTGTGTGTGTGTGTGTGTGTGTCTGAGAGAGGAGGCTAAAGACGGACAGAGACAAGTGTCCTTCTGGTTGATATCTCAGCCTCCATCAGGACCAATCAATACAATCCCTCAGAATTACTGTCATAACAGAATGAATTACTCTGCCACGCACAGAATACACACCCTCTCTCTCTCTCTCTTGCTCTCTCTCTTTCCCTCTCTCTCTCTCTCTCTCTGTCTCTCTCTCTCTCTCTCTCTCTCACACACACACACACACACACACACACACACACACACACACACACACACAAAAACGCACACACACACAGTGAAACTCTGTATGCCACTCATTTCCCAATGCGCACACACATTGACATTTATGTTTATTGAAGCAAGCACCGTGTACACTAGGGGCGACGGATTCATTTCAGAAGTGCATTGACGATCATACACTCTTGGGATCCCCAGGAAAGGAAGCCCATCCAGGACCCTCCAACGCCAACCCTCAAACACTCTGCATCTGGTACCTTACTAGGACATTTTGCAGGGTCATCAGATACTGTCCATGTTCCAATTTCCTCTGAGCCCTTGGTGGTGTGGAGCTGCTGCTGCTGGTATTATCGTGTTGAGGTAGATGATCCTCTCACCCCATATAATCATCCCCTATCAGTGACAAAGTTGTACACACACACACACACACACGCACACACACACACTGCTTTGTAGGACCATGTGAGTGAATTTGTGCATACTTGTAGGGGTCTTATTGTATTATTAACAATATAACAAAGGTAATATGTTTATTTGACATCCCAGTAAAGCTCCATTTGTATTTGAGTAGTGCCATTTTCCCCAAGATGACATGGTGACAACATATAAAGTCAGTTTCTTGGATTCACGTATCTCTGACTGACCACATATGAAATATGAAATGGCCTACCTTCTGTAAGAGTGATGGCATGATGGAGTGGCAGCAGGGTGTCACTCTCATCATGTTCATCTGTATTAACTGTATTCTGTCCATCATCATGGACAGCATATTGTAGTTTAATGGAAGTAAAAGGAAAGGAAGGAAATAATAATGGAATAATAATGGAATAAAAACAATACTTATAACTGCAGAAAGAGATATCAGATGGAAAAATTGGAGGGGGGGGGGGGGTTAAGCCTAGGATGCACTGAACTTACAGTCAGTGTCAGCCTCTATCATGTTCAAATCAGTAAGGACACATTCAATGTGGACGCAAGCTAGTTTTCCTCTGATAATATTAAAATTACCAACAACAAATCTGTGTTGAAATCATAGAAATAAACAAAAGAAACCACGCTGACTCCATATTTTGTGTAGCACACACAGCTCTGATTAAATCTTGACAACATATACACGCTGTTCTGTCTAGCTAGAAATCCTCCCACAGCCTCAATCTACAGGAGCTAAGTGCACGTGTGTATTTTTAACACTGTATCAATCCTATTCAGTTTGTAATAGTTGTGGTACTAATCATGTTAGTGACAGGAGCATAACTCTCATATGATGGGTAACACCTCACTTTAGGGGGGAGTAGTTCAGGATGTTTGCATGAATATAGAGTAAAAATGTATCTATGACAAAGAGGCCTGAAAATATGACTTCTCAACCAGCCTTTAGGGGTTGAAGTACAGTCTTCAACTCATCACTCAGTGGGAACAGTGCCTCCTTAACGGCATATTAATGTTGAATTAAAGGTAGTATTAAGATAATTATAGGTAAAACTATCAGGGTTTATTTATGTGACTATGTAGAGGCATGGGTTGTACTGTTTAGAGAGAGGTGACCCTTAAAATGTGTAATCAGGGTCTATTTTATGTATTATTCTTATCACAGTTCAAGGTTTTATGCTCTTTGAAAGCAGATGAAATAAATCTATTTTCCTCACTTTGCAAGGTGAGGTGTGGTGTGATAGATTTACCTCAGAAGAGATTCCACATTATATCTGGGATGGCTTGGATTGTATTTCTGTTAGGTTCGGGGATGATGGTGAAAATGTTAGTTAAGAGCTTTGAGACACTCACTACATTGAAAACCTATCAATGTCACGGCACTGATCACTAATTGATTGATTGTGCAGAGAATATTCAACATTTTTTATTTTGTTTTGATACAGACCCTCTCTTTCTCCCTGTCCTCTCGCTCTACCTCTCTCTCCATTTGAAAGAGGATCCATCCTCGTTACATGGTGGCAGATTGACTTCGCCTGGAAAATAGATATCATGTATCTTTGGGGTTACATTTGTCTTCATAGATACTATGTTGAAACACAGCATGAAAGGTAGAGAGAGAAAAAGTGACAGCAAGATGGTCAATAAGTAATAAACAGAAGACAAGAAGATGGAGAAGGAGAGTGAAGGACACATGAAGACGAAAACAGACGGAGAAATGAGACACAGAAGGACGAGGAAAAGTGAAAAGACATAAAAAATGATCCTCAGATTTTGGCTGGCTGCTGTGGGCATCTGGGATGGGAGGATGAAACGGGTGATAGGTATGGGATGATTGACGTATTGTGTTGGCCCAGTGAAGGCCGACAGCCATTTTTTCTCCCTTCATATTTTTCTTCACCTAGGAAACGCCGTCCCACCCCTCCTCTGGTCTTAAAGACATGAGACCACGAAGAAAACAGCTGGCTTCAATGTCAGCGCAGGGCTCCTGGTCTGGGATCTTTGTGTGGTGGGGGTGAAGCACCGAGACAGATGTTTATGACTAATGGCTGTCGTTGGTGACACCTTCACACACACACACACACACACACACAGACACACACACACACACACACAAATGCAGATAAACACACAAGTAATTCAATTCTTTCAGACACCAGCCAGAATATGTTTAAACCTGAACCAGAATCACTGTGATGTGTAATTTTAAAAGTGGAGTCTCACAAACCTGGAATAGACAGGACTTCTTTTAGATCATTATTATCATAAGAGACTGTGTGTTACAGTTCTACAAACCTGTGGCGTTGCAGGATCAGAGCTGTAATTGTTCTGACTGAACCTGACTGAAATTAGTTTCTCTTATGGAAATATTCTCACAATGTGTGATTATGAGTGCTGCAACTAATGATTCTTTTCATTATATCCTAATCTTTAGAATATTTGGATTAATCAAAAAGTTCTTTAGTCTGTAAAACGTCAGAAAATGGTAAAACAGTTTTGTCCTGACCTACAGTCCATGACCCAAAAATATTCAGTTCAATAAAATAGACGACTAAAGAAACTACAAAATATTGACATTTAATAGCCTGGAATAAGAAAATTTGATTTTTATCTTTCTTGAAAATGATGACAAATTGAATAGTTGGCAATTAATTGATTAATCAATTCATTTTTGTAGTACTGGTTGAGTATATAATGTATCTATTATAGTTTCATATACAGTAGGCTTAATTAAATGGTTGCCTTATTTGCATATGAGTGTAGCAAGTCATATTTATTATGATTTATTTCACTTTCATATAATAAACATTTATGACAGCTACTAAGATGGGTGTAATGCATTTTTACATCTCATTACATCGCTCATCACCCCTCGCAAATCCAGCTCACCCTTACCTTCCTCACACAGGAAACAAACAGAATAAATGTTCTAAAAGGCACACACACACACACACATACACACACACACACACATACACATACACACACACACACACACTCAAACACACAAACATTGTCAACTGTGAACACACAGACAGCGCAAGGTCACTTTGTGCATCTGTGTGAGCAGCAGTGTTTGGACTGGAAACGGCACTCATTGCCACTCCAAACAACGCAGCGCACCGAACAATGCCGTCATCTGTATTTGGTTGGGTTTGTAGTTATTTTTATTCACTTTATCACTTGTCAGAAGAACAGCTTTTATTGGCTGAGGGCAAACTGGAGTGCTGACCAACAGTGCATTGTCTGTGTTTACATGAGGATGGTGGAAACAATGTGCAACGAGAGACACAGACAGGAAAACAATTTAAGAGAAGAAAACACAGGAGGAGCATTTAGGTTAAAACAGAAATGGCTGAGAACACATAAGGATAATAAGGACAGCATAAAGAAGGAGGACATGCAGAAAAATTCATTCACAATCACTCTGATAATACTGCTTCTCTTTGGCACTCTCTATAAAAGTCTTATGTGTTAGTCGATATCTTTGTCATTGCACAACACAGATAGTGATGCAGTGAGATTGCGCTGATTGTTTGCACTCTGTCTCCCTTTTATGACTTGATTTTATCTCTATGTGCCAATTGTACAAACTCAATAATGGAGGTACAAGACAAGAGCAGTTATATACTTAGGTACACTTTTGAAGAATGTTCCTCCAATAATAATAATAATGATAATAATATACTGTATACATACATACAGTTTTTTTTCACCAGTTTTCTGTTTTTTTACCTACCTATATCTGTCCCTCACCTGTACATTGTTATACAAGCTTTCATATTTAGTTTCTTTTAGAAGAGAGTTTGGGTGTAGGGGTCGGTAATCAAACTTTGGGGTGGGGGCAATAAAAGAGTAGTTTATCCGTTTAAAATATGCAGTGTATAATGTTAGTTATTTTATTCATTGACATGGATGCATTTTATATGTAGCTATATTTGCATTGACTTCACCTTTTTTATATATACAATTTCATACCACCATAACTGCTGTCATATCAGTCTGGGGGAAAAAACATTGATATAAATAAAGATTGAAGAATAAATGATGAAATGGACAATTCTGGTACATTTTTGTCTCCTTGAGGTGCAGAATAGCTTGTCACTGGGGTGATACCCTTAAGTACCCTTTCAATTTATAGTACATTGCTGTACTATAGTTTAAAAGGTACTTTCATGTCTTGCAGGGTACACTTAAACTGGTACAATTTGATAAGGTACAAAAATGGACCAGCACTGAAGGCTACACAAATGTCTCCCAAAAGGGTACCTCCTCCAGTGACAAGCATGGTACTCCTTTAGGTACACACTGGTACTTCTATTTATGAGTGTGTAGGCAGAAGCATTAATATATATCTACATACAGTATATATACAGTATACATTGAAGGAGGGAGAGACTGGGAGAAAAGACAATAATGATAAACAAAGCCATATGGTATGTAGGTACAAACGCTTATATACAAACTAACATGAACACACACATACACACACACACATGAACAAGCCCATCGCATCCCTTTAGCTGACCATCAATCATCACTGACACATTATTAACCATGATAGTTCTGGTGGGTATATCTATATCGAGAATGCCTCTGTGTATTCCCACACACACACACACTTATGCTAATATGCTCACACATGCACACTTCTCTCATGCTATTGTGTTTTTCAAGTGTCGTGGAGCTATCTGTCATGCTTTGAGGGAAAATACATTTATAACTTCTCATCTCCATCTGACTGCCTTAGTCTAAATGGAAGTCGCCTCCGAGGGACACACTGCTGGCGTAACCAACAATGTAATTTGGCAGATTCTAACAGCCTATAATCCCCATAGGCACAAACATGAGTGTCATAACCTACAGACTAAAACAAATATGGTTTCTACAGTGAAAGCTGATACAGGCACATTTTAAAGCAAAGTTCAGCTGCTTTATCAAAAATAGAAACTTTTGTAGCTTTGTTTTTTTCTGTTGCTGGTTTAAAAAAACTTTGATTTATACAGTCTACATTACATTTCAGTGGATGTTGTGCTCCCCTTCCAAAGCAGGTAGGGCAGATTGTCCATTAATCACCAGGTGGTGGCGGTTCAATGTCCTGATCCTCCTGTCCACTGTCAAAGTTTCTTTGGACAAGATACTGAACTCTAAAAGTCAGGCCATCGCCTTGCAATGTAGCTCACGGCCATTAGTGTGTGAGTGTGTGTGCGAATGGGTGAATGACTGGCAATTTGTAAAATGTTTTGGAAAAGAAGGCGATATAAATGCAGCCATTAAGCACAATCACCAGTGTCAAAGCCTAGTCAACAGCCCCATTTTCACTTGTCATATCATGTGTCCCATATCTGGATCAAAATCAACATTTACAATCTGTACAGCATAAAACATTCTGTATCCTTTGACCTTCAATTCACATAAGGTAAAATCAACCCAGCACTCCAAAAAAAACAACAACAAAAAAAACCCCCAACCCATTAGAGCAAGAGACTCTTCACGACAGACAATAGATTGTGTGTGTGTGTGTGTGTTTGTGTGCACAATACACTAAGACAGCAGACGGACAATTTACAGATGGATTAATAACATACGTATATGAAGATTATGATCAGGAGGACATCGAGACACATCCAGGTGCTAGCAAGAGCAACACAACATTCCCTCTCACTTCTTTCTCTGAGCTGCAGTAGAGGGATTGAAACATAAAGCCGATCTGTCAAACATACTTAGCTGGCTAAGTGACTTTTAAACATCAGAATAAACTTGGGTTTGGCTCGTCTGATTGTACTTGAAACAACCTCTTGAACTGTACTGTACCTCTTGAAGGGTTTTTCAGAGGCAGCACATCAGAGCTGCTTTGTACCTTCTTACAACTTCAAGGTAAACTGTTTGGAATGTCAAACTTTTACACGGAGCGCAACCTGTTCTGTCACTTTTGCACCAACCTTTCATCTCTAATTCTGTCAGAAAAACTCACTGCTGAAGGGAAATTTCATGTTTCCATAAAGCAACAGGCAATTCTTGTCTCTGCCACTCATTGACATGTGTCTGCACATTGCTGCTGTGTGTCAGTCAGAATTTCCCTATAGAACTTTTCCCCATTATGTGTTCATTTTGTATATGTGTTGTATTAAGTGATTTGAGTGTTGAAACCGAAATTCTCTTTTTGACTCTAATCAGGCAGCTTCAGAGCTAAAAATGCACGTATTTATCATCTGATTTCAATTTTATTTTAATCTGTGAAACTAGCTCATTGCCATTAACTTTCACTGTTGCTATAAGGTTTTATTTTATTACAATTACTCATGTTTACTTTAAATATCATTCTTCATGTGTTTGGCTATCATAGTTCAAGGGGCAGAGCGTGTTATGCCTGATTAAAGCAGGAATACACTCTCAAACTTCAAGGTCAAATCTAATCCTGACTATTAAAATTCACTTTACAACCACTGATGGCAATGATAATGACCACATGGTTAGAGAGGCTCCTTAATCAGTGGAAATATTCTCCTCATGCTTCCCCTGTTTCAGGAGACAAGGGGCCTCTCTTCATTTCCAGTGTGATGGCTGTGTTGCAGGGGGGTGTCCCTGCCGGCTGCAGAGAGGCAGTGGAGTGACTGACGACTCGGAGATAGTCTGTCTGTCAGACAGAGTGATGGCTGGGAGACACTCACTGACAGATCAGGCGAGACAAGAAGAAATAAGAGGAGAGGAGGACGACGACGTCAGCGAGGGACGGGAAGGGAAGCCTGGCAGCTTTTGTCTTTCAATCTTGGAGATATGGGAGGTGGAGACAGCATGGAAAAAACACCCAGAAGTGCTCAAGTGGTGGCTGTGTTTCTCGTAAGGCTCCTACACTTGTTGATTATGTTTTCAAGAGGGATCAAAGACTAAAAATGCACCCCATTAAGCTCCATTAAGCCTGTATCCATCCGGTGTCGCTCAGTGATATCAAAGATCGTCTGCAGCCGGTGTGAAAGCTCTCACCCTGGGCAGACATAATGAACAGCCTAATCAGACAAATCTGTAATCAGCCAATCATCTTAATTAGGCTTGGGAGAGTTGCTGAAGAGCAGCGCTCCACAAGGCCTTAATCAGTCACATTTTGACTAGAAGGGAAAAAATTTGTTGCAAGGTTGTTGTTTTTTAGTCAAATGCTTTAGTCAAACAGCTTTTGGTTGAATTGTCACAAAAATTGGCACAAAAATTAGCTTCAGACATTCCTTGACTTTACCTCTAGTGCCACCATCAGGTCTCAGATAATGAATGGTAAAGACTCTGGTGATCTGCTGACTTTTCTGGTGCCACGATTAGGAAGACATTTGTGATTTTGAGTGAATCTGAACAAATATTAAATGGGTGTCACATCTTGCCTGGGCTTTCTGTTTGTGTTTTAGCTCCTGTTTTATTTTGAAAAGTTTTCAAAGTGTTTGTTTGTGTCAGTATTTCCTGTGATTTCCCACCTTAGTTCATTTCCTTATGTGCTTCACCTGTGTCGTGTTTGTAATCACCCCTTGTGTATTTAAGTCTTGGGTTTCTGTTCTGTTGCTGTTGGATCCTCTGTTTTGGTTCTGTTTAGTTTGCACTGTGATATTGTTTGCTTCTCAGTCAGTTTTTGTCTTGCCTGCTCAGCCTGAATAAAGTACTTTTTTCAGTTTATATCAGCCTGCAGTCTTTGCATTTAGGTCTACTTGCTCTGCACCCCATGAAAATGGGTTGCCTTGAAAATTGGTGCAGGGATTCATTTTCCCCTTTAGGAGGAACCGTTATTACTTTGGTAATCCATTATTATTTCATCCTGCACCATCAAGGCCCAATTTTGATTTTTTTGAAAACTTGGGGTTAAAAATATCTGCAAAGCCAATGACATCCCCATCAGTTGTACTTTTTGTTTTGTGCTAATTAGTAGGCTAACACTCTTAAGGATAGTAAACATTATACCAGCTGAACATCAGCATGTTGGCAGTCAGCACTGTCATTTGAACATTTTAGCATTTAGCTCAAAGAACTATGCTAAGTACTGTATAGCCTCATGGAGCGCAAGCATGGCTGCATACTGTTAGTGTTGTATTAATGCTTGACAGCAGTAGGCTATGTGTAAGTAAGGTGAAGAGACTGAATAGTATTTATGGGCAATGGGTGTCATATTGACCTACTGGTCAAACCTAACTAATAGCTAATTGCCCAATTTGGTTCAGGTTAAATTTGAACCTTGGACTATGAAAAAGAGAAATAGATTTGCATCTCGTTAGCTGCAGAGCAGTCAATCATCCCAGTGTTAGGCAAAGTGCTTTCCAGGGATTTCACGTGGTTTTAAGCCCCAGGATGGCTTCCTCCAGGCCTAACATCTCCAGGACAAGAAGCAGCACTGAGGCACATATTAGCATAAACTCTTTCCTCTCACAGTTTCTCTCTCTGTCTTCGTCTGCTGTTCTCACACATTCACTGACAAGTCCTGTTTCCTCCACTATGAAACTAATTGGCCCGTTTCAGAACCGAGCTGCTGGATCGCCTGATTTTACAGCTCGTTTGAGTTTCTCTTTCCTGTTTGGGCTCAAGGCAGTTTAATCAAGAGTTTGAGTAGCATTTGTATTCAGCACCATTTTACGTGAGAGATCATGCAGTTTAAAGAAATCACAGAGACTTAATTGTGTGTGTTTAAGAGCCTCTGGCTTGGGCTCTTAACTCCTGGTGAGGTACTAGGAAGTCCTGGATACTTCTAAAACAGACATAGCTGATACAAGATAGCATATTTTTCAAACATTGTAAGTGCATGTGTTTGCTGTTTGAACTCTATAAAGCATATAATGATACCTTTTTGAGCAAATTTTGCGGTAAACTCCTGAGGAAACAAAAGTTGTCCAAGATATTTCCTGTCAAAGGAGTTGAAGTCATTTTGAAAGAAAGTGATAGCCACACTTACTAACACTGTCATCACTATTCAGAAGGATGATAGCAACATATAGTGTACTGTAAAACCTGCAGGCTGAGAGAACCAGAGTCGACACTTTTACTGAAACAGGCAGACAAAGCAGAAAAAGGAGATGAGACGTAAAACTGTAAATGGAGAGAAGACAGAGGAAGTTAAAAAGAAAGTTCTAGGACCGTTTTGATATTTTTGTCAAAGTCAGCTCTCTATTTTCATGTCTGTCGAGCTGCTGCTGCTGCTGCTGCTATCTTTTCTTCTTTTCTGTTTGCTTTGCGAGTGACTCATCTCACATTCTGTCTTTACCTTTGTCTTTTAGTCTCAGTCTGTAACTGTCTCTTTTCTTGTTTTTCTCACGTCAGCCTCCCCCACTATCATCACCACACACAGGCATACACGCACGCTCTTTCTCTGTCATTTTATCATTGATTAAAATAACATCCCAGAGGTCTCGGCCATAATAAGCCTTTAAAACTATTCATTATATCTGCAGCTCATTGAACTCACGGCACACATCTCCACAGGTTTGCCTCCGCTGTAGCCTAATGAACACACACACAAGTATGAATCTCCTCTCTCACACACACACACACACACACACACACACACACACACACACACACACACATTGAGGTGGGATGCGCAATCAAAACTTTCACCAGTATTTCTATGTGTCATTTCTGGAAAATGAACAACAAACATTGGAACACATTAAGCACTTTCATAGTCATTTTTGTTTAACTTTTCACCTTTATGATTCAGTTTTTGGAGGTTGTACTCATTATTTTGGCCAAAGATCATTCGTAAGATTTTCATAATAAGTACATGACTGAGTATGAAGAATTTTGATTGGTCCTCCTACCATCTGCGCGTCACTGTCCCCTCCCCTAATTGGCTTCCTGGTGTTTCCTCCCATGGTGATAATCTCCAATCAACCATCTGCCATGTCATCTCTGTGCGCCACCGCTCTGCCCTTCCCTCTGTCCTGTTGCCATGTTCCCACTTTCCCCCGCTGATAATGTCAAGATACAATATTCCCTCAAAACAGCAATTAAGTAAAACATTGTGGAAAGGCAAAGTCTGCGATTAGCCGCATACTGTCCTTTCTGACACCATCTATGTGCCACAAAATCTATGAAATTGAATTTGCGTGTGCATGTATGTGTGTGTGTGTGTGTGTGTTTGTGTGTGTGTGTGTAGAAAGGCCCTCCTGTGATGGACGTAATAGGCCAGGACAGATGGCCTCGCCTCCCACCAACCCACTAGTACGCACACTCATTTACATGCACACACTCACACACACGCGCCTGAAGCACAGCGTCAGTGTTTCGTCGTGGTTGTTGTTGCCTGTTCCAGTACTAGCCTTATTCTGTCGCTCAGAGCAGCAGGAGAGAGTTACATCTGTGCCACGTTTGCTTGTGATGACGGTACAGAAATAGAAGTGAAGAAGTCGGCGTTTGAACCGACCATTCAGCTCTGTGACATCTCTGGGTAAAAATAAGCTGTCTGGGACGTGGTAGGCTCTTTGGTGTTTGGTGTTGAGTTCAACATCTGCTTACCATAACCTAGTACAGTGTCACATTGTGATGGCGCAGCCACAGGTGTGTGATAGCATTCAGCTAAGACTGGGTGAAAGTTAACGTTGGCAGATAATGCAGTAACAAAATTAAATTACTATCTAGCAGCTTAGTCCTTGGTACTCAGTTGTGAGTAAGCTAAGATAAGATATACTTTATTGTCTCCAAGGGGAAATTTGACTTCAAGTGTTGCATAAAGCTGCATATAGAAAAATACAAAGTACATACAATATACAGTCGTATAGTACAGTAGGGCCTGTCCAAAAACTGCACTGGCTCCCCATCTCACACTGTATACTATTCAAAATCCTCCTGCTCAACCACAAATCACTTAACAACCTGGCCCCCACCTACCTCACAGACCTGCTCCACCATTACACCCCCTCCAGTGCCCTCCGATCCTCAGAGGGAAATCTCCTTGCCCTACCCCCTCGGACCAAGCACCGAACTTGGGGGGACAGAGCCTTCTCCGCTGCCGCGCCCACCCTCTGGAATTCACTCCCCAAACCCATCAGAGACTGTACAGACCCCCATACCTTCAAATCACTCTTAAAAACACACCTTTTTAAACTGGCTTTTAACCTGTAAACTGTTCTTTTATCCTCTTTCCATTGTATGTCTTTTTAACCTTTTACATTGTTTACTCCACTTTGTTCTATATTTTTTGTGTCCTCTGTAAAGCGTCTTTGAGCACTTGTAAAAGTGCCTTATAAATAAAATGTATTAATATTATTATTATTATCATTATTAGTAGCAGTAGTAGTAGTAGTAGTAGTAGTATTATATCCATATAAATGCATGGGTGATTACATGTGTCCATCTACTATCAATAAAGGAACCAAGCTTTTTATGCTGTGCTCCACACTTCAATAACTACTACTGTAGCACTGCACAACTCCACTGTAGAAGAGGCAGAAATACCAGTTTTACTGATGACAGCGAAACAGACAAGAATGAGATGCAGTTAACAGAACATTCTTTCTTTCAGGATTTTTGTGTATCCCTTGTTTGTAAAAACTTTTGTTATTGTTTTTGCTTGTTTCACCCAAAGAAAATCCACAGTTCTAGCAAAAATGCTGATTCTCCATAAAAGGTCCAAAATCATCATCAGTCAAAAATCGTATACTGAGGAAGGTGGGATCAACAAAATGAATCCGTCCAACTTCATCTGACAGATTTACATTTAAAGAAAAGTTTCCGAAATAACTTCGTCTTCTGTGTTTTTGTTAAACACTTCCGACCATGGGCTTGCAATATTTGCTGAATAAAGGAAGGTAATTTCATCATGTCGTCATCTTCATCATAGTAGGACGATGTCAGGCTAATACGTTTCTTTAACTTCTTTATTGCAGACATACAGACCATGAAAATACTGAAATTTTACAGCCCCCTAATTAATTTTTGATATAATTATGTTCTTCTTTATTGCCAGTGTTATGCAAATTTCAGGTCCTTGATCAAATAAAGCACTTATTAAAAATCTGTATGAGGCAGCGTAATTGAATGGAATGAGCAATGTTTGTATCAGCCAATCTACCCAGTGCTTGTATTGGTATGTAGATGACATGAAAGACCACAGATTTCTCCTGAAGTGCTTTGCTCATTGGCCATGAAACTGGTGTCACATTCCTCTCTGAGCTTTGAACTCTTCTGAAAAGTGTTCCTTTCAAAGATCAGGTGGGTCAAGCGGATCTGTCCAAAAACTCACTTGTGCTTGACAGTATCATCGATTGGTTAATGCTAATACTGAATCTCTGCTGATGAGAGTTGTCATCGACCTGTCACAGAGGTCTGTAAGTGAGAATTGGGTCAGCTGCAAAGGTGGTGGGGGTGTCACGGAGGCAGAGAATCAGGGGTCCATCATCCTATTTGCCTGACAGTCAAATCTGTCAATTTAAAGACAAGAAACAAACCCCTGTGGAAGAGTCTATCAATGTGAGTACATTTACTGTCCGGATAAATAAAACCCCTCCTGCATGTTATGTTATAGTGTCCATCTACACGTGTGCAGATGTGTTAAATGATGGCATTACATCCTATCTGTGTCTTTATATTTACTGTTATATTTTGTGTTTTGTTGATATTAAAAATGTTCCTGTTGTCATGACTCAACAAGGTGAGTGATGGTTGTTATTGCTGAAGGATGCTACAGGCTAAGAATAACTAAGGCCACAATAGAGAAATGACGAAAGCAGTAATTAGAATCCCAGCACCATGAAATCCTAATGCAATTACATGGAAGTTGTTTCTGCAGAAAACAACAAGAGGATTAAAGTTTAAATGACTCATTTGCAAAGACAAGTAATAAAACAATCTTCAGCCACATTATCTGGGTTCGAGGGCATATGATGCAAAGTTCATCATGAATAATTAATGAGTCTTATATTAAAAGTAATATATTCACACTTCCTGCATCTTCTATTACAGAGGTTTGGAGCTATTGATTAAACACTTCATGTGTCTACACATCCTGTGTTTGAGCAAAGACTGAGGCAACATCTATAAAAAACAACAACAACAAAAAAAAACCCAATATATTGTTTTTGATACCAGTGTAGCAATGATGGGTTTTATCCTGTAATATCTCTACTGTGCTAAATATTAAATAAATACAAGAGACATTGCAGAATACATAATTGTATATAATATGTAAATGAAGCAATAAACTCTGAAATTGTTTTTAAAAATTAAAACTCAACCTATTTTTTAAAGTCCCACTCCACAAAAAAGGGTTTTGAATGTGAAATATGAATGTTTGAGTTTCACATTGCAGAATGATGTATGTGCACTGTCTATCACTAAAAGTCTCTTTAAACATTCATCTACTGAAGTTTCTTTCTGCTCAGGTTAAATCTGAGTTCAAGGTGTGTACCTGTATGCAACTTCCCCAAGTGTGATGTAGAAACTTGAGATGTTTTTTTTTGTGGAGAAACCTTTTTGCATACAAATTATTATTCCAAACACAGTGCTGTACCATCAATTTCAAAATGACCTTTTTCAAAAACCTGCTTTCAATTCATGGTGGCATTTTTCACTTTTGTCATACCACTTTTTTCATTTCCAATTGTCACTTTTCATGGCATTGAAGTTGTCATCTTACCTTTCAGCTAATCACATGCCTCCAGTCTTTCTTTTTGTGTGTTTTAATAATAGATTTTGATTTGAAAGTTAAATGTGCAGAAAGAAGCAAAAAGCATGGGAGCTGAATTGTGGACATATGTGACAATGTGGTAATAATACTGTAGATGTTCACAACCTCCATCAAATCTGAGTTCATATGAGTTATGTATAATATAATATGCTTTGTATGTTGACTATAATGTCTTGTTTACATGTTTATTTTTATATGGTTTAGTAATTTGTACAATTACTGGCCACAACCCTTAAAAAAGTGTATTCTCAGCATCCCAGTGGTGGAAGCACTGCCGCTGACAGCACATAAACTCTTCTCTGACCCTTTTAGCCCTGTTTTAAGAAGTGTGAGCTTCTCACCTGTGGGTACAGCTCCTGTGCCATTACTCACAGGAAGAAACCTCACCAGACCAGATGTCTTTCCCTCCCAGGACTACATTGCCTTCCCCGACAAAAAATGTTTTTCATTTCAAATGTTTCAAAGACTGTTAGGTTAACAGTATTATTAGGCACTGACACACTAATAAGTTCATGTAATGAGAATGTGTCGACGGCTGTTAGTTTGTTTATGAAACCGTTTTGTTATGTACTTTGGATAAATTTGTTTTTGTACACGGTGACCCACCAGAGGACAATCAAGTTAGTCAAGAATAGGTGTGTGCACCTTTTGTCTACCTGTAAATAATTCCAAAGCCTCATCTCTATCACATCAAATATTTAAGTGACTCCTAGAGTAATAAAGTTAGGATTGATTAGAGGACGTGCCCCCTGCGTTTGGAGGCCTGGAGCAAGATGGAACCAATAAGAAAGGTAATTAGAGGAAGAGAAATGGGAGAAAGCTTGAGAGGGGGATACACTTGTGTCTATCTTTGTGCTAGCATTTGTATTTAACAGATTTACAGTCAAAGGGCAAGCGCTCATTTTAACACTAGACACTATCACAATCCGCTTCCATATCAGCAAGGGGAAAGTAAACCAATTAAATCTATGTAAATATCTGAGAACTTCCACTGAGATACGCAGGCAGTCAGGCAGCTTGTCATTATTAGATTCAGTGTGGAGGCACAAGTACAAAGCCACAAACTGCCTTTCTATTTCTGTAATAATACTGTACAAAAGGCTACTATTCCTACAAAGCACATGCATGCCATCTAGTGTTTACTTCTGGTAATAAAGTTGGTTCAGAGAGGCTCCACACTGCTGCTTCAGACCTCTGAAAAGTCTGAAAAAAGTGTGTGAGAGAAATAGAGTTATGTTTGTTACCTGCAGTAGTTGCCTAGGTGTAATTGGCTCATGGACACTTTAGCAGGACTCATTATGGCTATTATAGATCATCACACCTTCAAGTTGTGGGGCTTTCTTTCAAATTATTATGTCACCTTGCCATTCTGTAAGGTGCAGCAAGCCACATGTTGTGAAGTAAATGTGACATTACAGCCATCAGTCAGTGTCCTAGATGAGTAGCTTTTTGCCTGTGTTCTCACGACTTTCACAGTTGCAGTCAAACCCATTTGAATCAATTACTGAGCCCAGAACAGCACTCAGGCATCCACGGTATAAGCAGAACACGAGGTTCAAGTAGACGTAATTTGTTGCTGCTCAGCTTGTTGTTGCAGCGCTCCTGTAGTTTCAAGGCAAAGGTAGGTTAGAGTACTGTAAGTAAACCATAGTGTAGGCAACCCTCAAATCAATCATTTTTTGCATTTAATATGTCAAAGATAACAAAACTTTTTTTTAATACTTGGAAATCAGATATATACCCATAAATCAGAATTATTCATTTGAGAGAACTAACTATTAATTCCTGCAGTTATTTGTGAGCATAATGCTTTAAAAAACAGTTAGTTTGTTAGCCTGCTGTACAGACACATACACACATTGAATGTCAAGGCATTTTATTATTTAAAGTGCGTGCCACAAATTGAATGAACCATAATCAAAAATGATATTAAACTTGCACTTTAGACAATATATAATACATATATCAATATCGCTTTGTATTGATTTCAAGCACTTGTGAAAATAAATATCAGCATTCTTCTTACCCCTGATATAATTATTGCAAAAGCAATTTTATACTAGTACTACTAATAATATACAGCAGTGTGTGGTATGTATGATAGCTGAATCACCTAATGTGAGTTACTACTGACTTTTTTATTGTATTGTAAGCATGTGGTTGATAAACCAACTTTCAAACTAGACAAATAAATGCCAACAAGAAGCACAAAAATACAACATTAATGAAACAAGAATAGACAAAATTGATTTGGGAGTAGTTGTAGTTTGAACATTTTAAAGTGTGTATGTCCAGGTCTATGGCATGTAAACTTTCCTCTGATGTTTTGGTGCATGTTAATAATTGGTGTGAGTGTTAGAGAAGCAACTCCAAACATCCTCATCAAGAATTGTTGCTTTAGGCTTAATCTCCTCAAACATTTGTAGTCCGGTTGTATTAGGCCACCATGCTTGCTGTCAGAGGAAAGTGTGAAACACCCGAGTCTTCAAGCTCTTGGTTCGAGGAACATTCCTTGTAGAGAACTTGATCACTTTGTAAAAATTTGAACAGCTGCCCAAGCTGGAGAACGGGAACCAACGAGCCGCCTGTTTGTTCCCGTGAAGGTTCCAGAAAGAGGAGGTGCAGCGCTGGAAAACTTCAATGTTGACTGTGTACTGACCTGGTGCCCAATGAGAGACACGCACCAGAGTCACAGTGGAGGCAAAACCACAACTGCGAGGAGAGACGCCATGAAACACAGACTCCCCTGGCCTAACGGATGCTCCCCTCTCCCAGATCATCCCTGCCTCTTCTGCCACTCCCATACCACTAAGGTTGCAGAGGGCCTGAAGACACACTTCCTCCAGGGCCTCTTTACCAGGAAAACGGAACAGGATGGCAACTAGACGAGGCACCGCACCTCGGCGTAGTAACAGTTCCTGCTGCTTAGCTGTAAGACATAAGATGGCAGAGCTTAACATAATTAAAGATGTAGCATTTTGAAACATCTATACTTTCAAATGTATTGTTATACCTTGGTAGGATTAGAATTTGTGATATGAACTTCACTGAATTTGAGACCATGGCCATGATGATCACTAGCCTTTGTCTCAAAACAGTGGCATGACTATATTAACCTACATCACATAAAATAGTTGTTGGCTCCTATTACAAAAAAGAAAAAAATAGTACATGTACATCGATGCATAAAAAATGAATCTGGGTATTCCTAAATGACATGAAGGAGAACATCTAGTCAGGAGATATTTGAGTTTCCTGTACTTACAGCTGTCATAAGACATCCGTGAGATGGCCAGTATAGCATAAAAGAGCAGTTCTTGGTCTGGGCTGGTCAGCACAGACAGCAAAGCCATAATCAAGCCGGCATCTCCAAAACCTTTACGAACAACAGCTGACAGGAAAGAGAGAGGCAGAATAACTGAATGTGAAATTACAAAATAATATAAAAAGACTGTGACCTTTCAAAACTGCTTAAAGGCTGCAGAGACTCATTGCTCTTATACACTTCATTCATAAATAAGAAATAATGTATATGTTATGTACTTAATTCATCAACACATATCAGTATATGTAAATAACATACACTCTTTGGCGAGTTCAGCCACCAGTTTTGCAGTCAGCAGGGTGAGAGCCCCTCTTTTCCTCAGAGCCAGAGCCAGAATTGGCAGGATCCCACTGATCACTACCTGCTCAGGAGCGCCTTTGCCTGGACACAAGTGGAATTACACATGAAAACACAACACTGAAAGCATGCCCTCACAAATATATGAGTAACATAATATATTATATTATCACTTTCTAAAAAAAATCCTGAAAGATGAAGGTGTGTGTACTCGGCTGTAGTTTTTTAGCGGATATGAGAACTGAATCTTTTAGTGTTTTTCAGCTTCTCTTTCTACATGATCTCTCTGACCATTCTTTACCTCCACTGCTCTACTGTTGCTCTCTTGCTAGACGACACAAATACAGCTTAACGTCACCAAAGGACTTACAACTGTCATACACCTGATCCCTTCTCAGCCTCTCAACCTCCCAGCTACCCCATCCCTCATGATGAGGTTTTGCTGCAGGTTTTATAATTCAGAAAGGTATCTGCTATGATATAGCTGCCACTAGGGGTGGGACATATGCTGTCTTCAATGGTTTGGAAACATAAACATATGTAAATTACATGTGGCAGCAGGGTTTTCTAGATTTGCAATTCAAATGAAATCAAATGAAAGTCACTCTGAACCTCATTACACCATTTTATGTATATATTCTGTGTTGTCCAGCTACACAGCCTAAAATAAACTCCATCATATCCAAATGTATAAATATGTGGATGAACTCACTCCGCTCCTTAATGTTGGTCAGCACTGTGTTTAAGTGTGGTTTCAGTTCGTCTTCAATCAGCTCCAAACCAAGGACTCTAATGGCACCCAATGCATTGTTCAGATTGTCTGTGGAGACCAGTGGGAAGATGCAGCCACATTAAAGTCACAATCTGGGAGTATGAATAAAAGACCATCAGCTATAGATGCTGTATGGAAGTGTAAAAATAAGGCCCAAAATATAACATGAAAAAATGCAAATGAGAAAAAACTGGCAGTATAAAGAGTGTAGGAGTGTGCAAAGATACACTCTATTATGTCTTACTTGCATCTAACATTTGCCCTTTGTGGTTTTGGCTGAAAGACCAGAGCTCTTTTGAATCTACTTTAAGCCAGTCTTTGTGGGTTTTGTGAGAAAAACTTTCACTCTTGTGTCATGACACTGTCATTAATACTGTATTTGATTCACTCATCCAAGTGTATGATCCAAATTGAACTCCACTGTATTTTACTCTGGCATTCATGCGATTAAATGAATTTGCTGCTCTAGTGCAAATGAATTAAAAAACTGTTTTAAAGCACCTGCATGGAGAGAAGAGAGATGTCTGTGTGCAGCTGCCTGTGACCATTTCAGACTGCTGATGACCTTTGATCATGAACACTTCACCAGCAAATGGCACTTTCCTGTTTTAATTCTCCCAAAATGTAAAAACCCTCCAGTTCAAGCAGAGTATAGTAGAAGTGATATTGGTGACTGTATTCCCAAACTTTACCTCAGCAAGACTGTTATCTGAGGAGTCAAGCATCAGTGGAGGCATGTCAAAGGGGCTTTGAGGGCCATAACAATGTTTTATTGCATATTTTAGCCCCACAGGTCATTTATACATTACCTCAGGGATCAGATAATCATTTTTATTCACTCTTTATATGAAAAGAATTCTGCAACTAATTCATAGTGAACAGAAGAGATCAAACATGCTGAACAATAAACACAGGGTTAAACACAGGAGTTCAAGCCCTGTAAGGATTCATGGAAAGTAAATAACGCTGGTTTGACCCAATTTAATCTTTGTGTAGTCCTCACGGGTCAAATTGACCCCGTCTGTTTTAACTGTTCCTTCTTTCCTTCCCTCCTTCCTTCCTTCTTTCCTTCCTCCCTCCTTCTTTCCTTCCTTCCGTCCTCCCTCCTTCTTTCCTTCCCTCCTTCCTTCCTTCTTTCCTCCCCATTACCTTCCTTCTTCCCTTCCTTTCTACCTCCCTCCTTCATTTCTTCTTTCCTTTCCTTCCTTCCTTCCCTCCTTTCCTTCCTTCTTCCTCCCTTCCTTCCTTGACTTGAGGACAACAGGAGGGTTAACAATGTGTCAGAGAAAATTGTAACTAAGGTTTCTTTGAACAAAATAGTTAACAGTTGTCTAATGAAGCTGCTCAGTGCCCTACAGTATAAGTTTAGTTGCATTAGACAGCTCCTGGGTGTGAACATATGTATTTTTCTATTAGTGCATACAGGTATCACATCTGCTTTAAATGGTGAAGACCTAGAATCTACTGCTGACACTAAACAGTTTAACATCAGTTGTTGTTTTACTCACCGTTTGGTATGTAGGGCTGCAGCCGGCTGGATTTGTGTTTATCCTTTTGGGAACGCGTGTAAGTGTACGTGAGTGGCACATTAGGGTGCCCCATTCTGCTCCGTCTCTATCTCTGGACAGCTGCTGGTGACACTTTCTCAGGTTCTTCATGAAAAATATACAGCAGCACTCATGTTCTCCGTTAGCTTTTCTCCTCCGACCAGATTTCTCTCTTTAACATCTACTCTACGGAGTCATTAGCTGTAAAATGACTTCAACCATTTCTGCATCTAAATTTGATCACTCTGCTGCACTCTATAACATTTTTGCACTATTTGTTTAAATTACTACTCTATTTGTACTAGTCTGTCCCTTGTAACCCATCTACCCTCTCTGTGCCCTCTCAGGGTTAATACAGAGAAAATCCTCCCAAGCTGTTCTCTCTCCTCCCCTCCCGGAGTGTTTGCATGTGTGTGTACAGTTAAGGTATTAGCACAAAAATATCCCACAATGCCTTTCAGCTTCTAGAAAATCCGAGCGACAACAACACAGACAGTTGGACATCTGTTTGTATACACAAGTGTATTATTAGATGACCTTTTCACTCCCAGAATGCAAAATATAAGAACTGGATTGTAATTTTAGTCAGTCTTTAACTTGACTGAATGTATGTAATCTAACCCTCTCTAAAACATCTCAGGAGCTGTAATTTTAAAAATCTATTTCCTTGATGTCTTTCTCTGCACAGCTCTGTAATTTAACAAATGCTACCGTTTAAGAGCCACTTAAATCTATAAATCTCTCTTTTGACTCATTGAGCATCCAATTTAACCAGAGTTTTCTCCATTTATGACATCTATTACAAGGCAAATGAACAAATTTCAATGTAGTTATGAAAATTAAATCTTTATATTTTACTCCACTCTCGAAGTTCCTGTAAAAGCAGACTATAATTTTCATGATCTAATACAGAAAAAAAGATGTTCAACAGGAAATCTAAACAATAAATACAAATGGGACACAAGACTCTTTATACTGAGAGCTACATGACATGTTTTGATCTGACGCACCGGTGCATAGACAGGTTTTCTCAGTGTATACATACAGCTTTTGTTCTTTAAAAACATTGGATGAAAAAAATGATATATGATCTGATTCAGTTAGATCTCACAATACACTTGACACTTGCTACAAAAGAAGATTCACTATAGACGTGACTTTATATGTGATGCTGAGTTCACCACAACTGTGATCTCCTCCACAGGTAAATCGTGGCATCTCAGCTTGTGCAGCCTGTGTCACATCATCATTGAGCTTTTAATGTGTTGGTTCTCTTAAAAAAAACTTTGATTTTCTGGGCCAGTCCTAAGCAGGAACTAACAATCAGAGGTGTCAAACAGTCCCTGTTGCATTGAGACCACTGGAAACAGTCTCATATCCCACAGAAACCAGAGTAAGGACGTTACTCTCCACATCATCTGGCTTGCACTGCTCTGCTTGAGTTTCCACATGACCCACGGCTCCTGTTTCCTGCCGGATCTTCTTCCTGCCTCTTCCTCGCCCCTTGCCTTTTGAAATGACCTTCCCTTGATCTTTGACCCCTCCAGACACCTTGTGAGGTCTCTCGCTGTCAGCAGGGCGAGTCTTGCGATGGCGCCTGCGGATGCGCCGCATCGGTGGACCAGAGTCGGCCGGGTCTGATGCCGCTGCGCCAGACAGGATGCGAATCTGCTGTTCGATTACCATGACGATCATGTCCAGAGCGACGTCCAACATTCCCAGACCGAGGCCATGAGTGACATTGTCAAAGCCACCACTGTTGACCGGGTCTCTGAAACATTTCCTCATGTCCTCGAGGTGGTTCCTGTAGAAAAAGATCAAGAGTATACCTGTGTTATTACTTTATGTTGTTTTACCATAAATAACACAAGCTTTGAGGATATATATCACAGAATACTGTACGTACTTAGTTTCAATAATTTTGGACCAGTGTTGAACTGTATTTGTCTCTGGAATGAGCTGTTTAGCCATGTTGCTGTAGTCGATGTAGTCATGGGCAAAGTCCTTCATGTCATCACACAAAGCTCTGGTGTCGCCTAAAAGCAAACGCACATCAAAACACAGTTGAGTCTTTGTGCTGTCAAATTCAAACATTCATACATACACACACATGCACACACATTGATGTCTCTGTTACCTTCAGTGAGTTTGGAGAACGAGGAGGATACAGAGGTAGTCGTGCTCGGCGTGAGTCCGAGTACATTCAGTGACTCTAGAAGTGTTTTCTTGCTGGCTGGGCCTCTGCTGACCCGAGTGTATGCCGCCAGGGAGCGCAGGGACATCTTCTCTGGGGCCTGCAGACGCCGTTTAATTTCATCATACGAGATGAGATACTTCCCTAAAATAACATCAAGACGGGAGGAAGTGAATTATTAGGCTCAGCAGGTTTGGGAATCAACATTTTTTTCAACTCTTTATTGAATATTATACTTATACTATAATCTGCATCACTTATCATATTTATTACATTTGTGTCATTTTGAGCAACAAGACTGTATTAAATGATTGAAAAACTGTAATTGTACATTGCTTCCTGCTAATAAAAAGAGGATATAAAAGATTTCATCCTGATATATTATCAACTTATGGTGGATCCAAAACCAGTGGTCATCCCTGGTGCTTCTAGATGCTCTCTTTACATTACAAGTCACTTACGAGCCTTCGATCCTTTCATGTTGGGATCCAGGAGCGACGACACTTCTGCAAACGGCATCTGAGTAACCGACTGTGAATTTGTGCTTGAGTTCGGCGGTGGGTCCTGATGCTGAGGCACCTCCTCAGTCTGGACCGGGGCGGATACCTGCATCTGGGGCTGAATCTGAGGCTGCATGGTGTGCATTTCCATCTGGTTCTGGTCTAGCTGAGCCTGGCCTTGTGCTTGAGGGAGGACCAATGTGTTTTCAGGTAAACCCTGCAGCCCCATGCCCCCTTGTGCTACACTGCTGCCCTGCTCTGAAGCCACCTGAAATATGCCCATAACTGGCTTTACCACAGTGAAAACCATGTTCCCCTGGGCATCCAGACCCACCATCCTAGCAGATGGGTCCATCTCTTCACTGAAATTTTACCTTTCTTGCTGAGGTGGAGGGGGGGGGACTCAAAAGGCTTTAATTATCGGATCAGGTTACCCCACAGGCCCATGTAGTGTTACAGTATACGTCTCTGTTCTGAGGTGAATATGGTTAAAACTGAACTGATAAAAGAGGAAGGTAAATTGAGCCTTTCTCTAGTCCAGTTAAAACACTGAAACTGCAACTCTTCACTTTCTTTTTATAGTTTTGTGGAGCTAATTATCTCTCATGGCAACTAAATGGCAGCAATTTGATTCTGAAAGACAAAAAAGAAAGAAAGAAAAAAATATGGTTAGAGCAAAGGTTTAATTTGAGTTTTTAGCTGTTCAAATTAATAAGATACACAAAGTAAACACATAAACACATTTTTTGCAATGATCCCAACATGTGGTGATTGTGATAAAGACAGATGGAGGCCATGATATTTTACAGTTTACAGTAAACTTTATTGTCAAAATTGATCAGTGCACTAAAACAGTAGTCTTCACTGGGAGTTTAATAATTATAAGTAACTATAAATAAAAAATGACAAATGGAACAATACATAAAACTCGAATTATGAAAAAGGATCAAATATATATCATAACATAGTTTTAATTTTTTTTTAAATATATAATGGACAACACATATGCCAATACTGATATATTACCAATATTTCTGTGATAGGCCAATATATCAGCTGGGCCCTAATGAAAGGCTCACAGCCAATTGAGCAGGTTCATTGCAACAGCCAACGTCGTCACCGCTACTAATCTCTACAGACAGCTGACGCACATTAATGTCCTAAATAGCAATGGTCTTTTTTAACATCAACACCATATTTTTTTTATAATTAATACAAATTCATATTTTCATACAATAAACATGAATTGGAATACAAATATTTCTAATAAATTACCTAAATTTTAGATAATACAATCATGGAATAATGATATCAGGATATGATATCATACTGCAGAACACCACTGGAAATCAAGTATTATTATTACTTTAGTATGCTTTTTATTGTGTAATTTTGCATACTTTCATTTTTTGGTAGTTTAAAACTGCAGGAAATAGATGAGCTACAACAAAACTATCTTCAGACAGACATTTTCTCTGTATTTGGTAGTCTGAAGAATGTCAAATATCTATGTTGGCTCAATTGTTGTCTGTCTATTAGATCAAATAGCATAATCCTGATCTCATTGGCAGCCAGGAATAGAGACACATCTAAGCAGGTACACTGAGGAGGTTCAAAGCTTTGACTGAGGGGAAGCCAAAAAGTCTCAGTCTTTGAAAACCTCAGGTGTAATAGAAAATGGAACCTGTGTACTTTTGATAATATTGAAACTAATTTCTAAATACCCTGGTGCACCATAATGCCATCATACTGCAAAAAGCCTATATTGGAATGAAGTCTAATTTCAATTAGTTACAGAAGACACATTTATAGACAAATAGAAAACAAATCTATTATGCTAATATGGTGAGGAATGCTCATATTTTACCAGACACAATAGATCACCATAGTATTTTTGGCTGGTGAATGGAGCACATCTGCCAACCACTTGCATGTGTTATCAGCATTTGGCTTGTGCTAATGTTGTGCCCTGCATACATATTCCTGCTGGACCTGGTAGTGGACCCCAAAACTAACAACCCCCCCCCCCCCCCCCCCCAAAAAAAAACAACCCACTGTCCCCTGTTTGAACCCTAGACTGTATAAAAGAAAGGGTTGAACCCAAGTGCTGTTAGGTTATTACATAAGACACCAAGGTGATGGCAGCAGCAGGGCACACAGTCCACTTTAGTTTAATCGTGTCTGCCCTCCGTCACAGCTCCGGTGAAGAAATTAACTCTCCACATCAGATTAAAACAGCTGTACTGTGTCTGTCAAAGCCTCCACTAAATAATTACACAACTTTTTATTTTTTTTAAAGAGCGTGAACACGTTTAACAACTTTGGAAATTAACACTAACACCGAAAAAAAGAGCTTTTCTCCTCTCCAAAAATGGTCACTATGGAAACATTTCAGCACCACAGTGGCGCAAGGTTATTATTATTATAAATGACAGCATGTAAAGCGGGTTTGTTACTACACAAATATCATCAACACTGGTGTATTTTCTCGTCAATAACAATCATCATGGCTGCCTGGCGTTGTCGGGGTTTATCTGTGCAGCAGGCCCCGAGTCATTACACAAAAAACCAGTCGGTCCACGTTGAGGTTGCGGTTCTGTACGGGACAGACCCAAATTAAACTCTAACCTTGGGGTGCAACTGGTGACGGCTGTCCCCACTCACCGAACTGCCGTGTGATTTTTTTTTCTCCACCTAAAAGGACACTGATCCAGGAACGGTCCGTGTAGAAGACAGCGACATTTTTACTTCTTCTCTGCTGTTGCTTCGGCGGGTTGCAAATCAGCCGAACGGGCACTACCGCTAGAGAACCGTAATCCTTGCGCTCATTGGTCAACTGACACGTCAATCACGCAAGAAGTGGTTTCTCATTGGATGGGAATGCTGTCAGTTGAACCGAGGGGGCGGTATTTCCGACTCATCTAAATGCAGTGGGATGAACTCTGCTTGTCCTTTTTATCCTGTATTAGAGGGTGTCTGACATAGATATTTTAAATAATAGAGTATTTAAATATGTAAATGCAAGATATTAAGCGTTTTCATAATCTTTATAGTATATCCTAACTTGTTTTGGCTGGTAATTTGACAATTTCCATAAGGACTTCAGGGGTCTGCAGGAAGCAGTTACAACCTGAAACCCACTCAAATCTATAAAATAAACTATAAACTTGTTGGTGATACTCAGAAAATGTATAGCCTACCTTTGTGATAACAATGTTTTAGGCAAAGGTGCATGTCCCTGCCTGACACAAGGGCTTCTTATCCTGTATTAGAGGGTGTCTGTCGTAGATTTTTTAAATAATAGAGTATTAAAGTATGTAAGTGCAAGAAGTTAAGCATTTTCATAATGTTTATAGTGTATACTAGCTTGTTTTGGCTGGTAATTTGACAATTTACACAAGGAGTACAGGGGTCTGCAAGAAGCAGTTACAACCTGAAGCCCACTCAAATCTATGAGATAAAGATATAGACTTGATGTTAGGCTGGAATACTCTGTGAATGATACTCCTTTAACAACTTTACTGTATCTCATTTATCCTGATTTGTATTCTCTGATCATACAGATCCTAGTTATTGCAATCTTGACCAAAACAAATCTTGATGCTATACAATATGTGCATGAGAAGTTCCAACTCTACTATAGAAGTCTGTAAATACCATAAATACCATCCTTAGACTAAATTATCACAGCAAAAATTAAGCAATGTTAGACAAAAACATGTCTTGTTGGATAACTAATAAGTAAAAGTTATCCATTAGGTGTTTGGTAAACTGAACAGTTTAACAAACTGTGGCCACAGTACACCATCTAGTGGACATTTTATACAAGACATATTGCATCAGTGGAACGTGTCCGGAAAGCGTCTCTCTCAAATAACACTAAAAAGTTTTTTTAGTCTTAAGTGTGACTCCCAAACTGTTCTTAAAGTCATGTCAGAGTAAGTATTTCATGCAGCCCTTAATATATTGATTCAACAGCAATAAAAGGCAATCAACAGTAGCAACATCTCACTTGTTTCATTTCAATTTATTTGGGTACAAATAAAAAAATGTACAAAATAAAGCATAGAAAGTAGTAATTATTAAAACAACATCAATGACAACAACATAAAAGAAAAGGCAACAGTTAAATAATTCATTAAAAATACAGCCAACTAATCTGGAAAAGCATCCTCTGGACCTATACATCTACACAAACAAGCATGACATTTGACAGTCAAGTTTAGGTAAGAAAAGGCATAGACATGGGGCATATGGGTATACAATGTTAAGTCTGAATCCAGTAGTGCACAACAATCAAGATGATCAAGTTTTTCTGTTAACTCACATATCAAAGTGTCATTAAATTGAAACAACCTCACTACAAGAAACATTGATGCTGAACATTTTTGACAGTAGACCATTGCTCATTATACATATTTTACATTGCTGTTCGTGTGATATCCTTTTAGCTTTTTTATCCTTTGTCAGATAAAGATAATCTTTTCCTCTGAGACTGGGCCCCATGAACACAATGACGTCAAAGAAGAAATCCACCCTTCATAACAAGCACTGAACATTACCAGGTCGTATATACTCATAATGCACAAACAGTAGTACAGTGTTGCATTCATAATGAGCTTGACACCATCTTGACTTGATGATAACACAAGTATTTCAATACGACAGCAAGATAAAGTGGAAACACTTGACAGAACAGAACACACACTGTACTCAATCTTTGGCGTCTGTAGGTCTCAGAGCCCATCAGCGCCATCTCTCAGTGTTGAATAGAAAAAGCACAGAGGAGACCTGTGTGGCGCTACCGTCCGGTACTGTCTCACAGTCTTGCCTAAAGTCACCGACTGAGGGGGTTAAGTGTTCATTTTAATGGGACTGGGGTGCTATCAGCGCTCCACTTAGGAGACAGCTCCCTTTCAGGATCAGCTGGTTTGAGTGTTAGTGCTGGTGTTGAGAGTAAATACGGGTGAGGACTCAGTGTCTGCGTATGCGCTGGCCCCCAGTGCCTGTGGTGGTGATGTAGAGGAGGGGCTGGGGCTGCCGCAGCTGGGGCCCTCGCTTCAGGTTATTCATGTGGGCCGTGGACTCTGCATTTGAACCTGTGGAAAGACAGCGAATAACAAAACAAAGCTCAGTAAAAAAAAAAAAGAAGGTCATAACAGAGAGGAATGGTGCTTCAGAGGCCATGGCAGTGGTTTACCTGTTTGCTGGCTGTTATAGGGTGCCCTGACTTTGGCAAGAGGAGGGACCCCTCTGTACTGAGGGCGAAGCATGGGGGCCTGGGGCTGACCATTGATGTGGAGGTGGGGGTCAGATGTGCTGTCCAGAGGTCGGAACCTCTGAGCTGTGGTGGTCTTGGTTTGAGGCAGCTGCAAGAGAAAGAAAAATGAAATTATAAAGCTTCAGCCTCACTCAACAACTTTTACTTTTCAAAGTGCTGTTTGGTGCTGTTGTTAAATTGCACTATTGATACATATTTTGTGGGTTTTAGCTCACACAGTATTTTTTATCCCTTTTTTCTCAGATCATTACTGGGAAAAAAGGGCTAAACATAAAGATGATATTGTTCGTATATTATGGCAGGTAACCATTAAAACATTGTACATCATACATCAATCATACATCAATGTGTCATGAAGACATAATAAAATTGTACATCTAGAAATAAGAAAATACTTACTGCTTGACCAGTAACCTCAAAAGAGCGTGAACGCCTCTTCTTGCGGCGAGCCTCAAAGTCAACTTCACGGGGGGTTTGGTTCTTGGTGGCGACCTGACGGTTACGTGGTCGTGTCCAAGTCACCTGCAGACTGGGCCCCTCACCAGTGCTGCTGGACAGGTTATCATCTGAGGTGGCGTGTCTGAGCTCAGGGCTAGGCTGCCTCCCACGCCGCATTGGCAAACCTCTAGGAGGTGCCTCACTTAAAGACAGGCTGCTCTTTTGCTTCTTAGGGTCCAAAGGAGAGGGAGGTGGGGGCAACCGCAAGGCATCCAGCTCTAGGGCTTTGGAGCGCCTTCGGGCTGCCTTCACCACAATGCTCTGGACGCCCTTTAGGATCTGCTGTCTCTCTGTAGAGACACAGGGAGAGGTTTGTTATTTTACTGTATACACTTTCTTTACCAACCAGATAGATGGTAGTGAATACACAGACTGTACAGTTCTTTACACTCATGTTGCTTCATCCACTCATACTACTGTCTCCTGGTTTGGACATCTTACCACTTCGTGACAAGGGGATATCAGCCCCTGCCTCGCTGCTCTCAGGTGATGAGTCCAGGTGGCTGCTGACACTGTGGCTGAGATGGCTGTAACTCAGAGAGCTCTCAGGAGCCAGCTGCTGCAGCTGCAGACATGAGATGCAGAATGCCACATTATGATCAAGCATTCACTGCAGTTCCTGTCTTTGAATTGTGGTCAGGTTGACCACTATGTTAATCAATTCTGCTTCTCTCCAAATGTGTAAATGACATTTTAATAAGGCCCTTTGGATTTTACCACTGATAGCTCTGCTTAATACATATTGTCTTTGGGTCATATGTCTGATAGATTTGCATAGAGACAGAATTTGATGGAGGTAATATTATTTTAAGCCCGGAACAAAAAGCTAATTCTGCTGGTTTGCCATTTACCACAGAGAGCTGAGGCAAAATGTCTGTGTGAGTTTTATTCAAATAGGAACCTTTAACGCTTGAAGTGAAAATCAGCACCCAACTGGACTGAATTATTCCACAGTGCGAGATACCTCACATGGAGAGCTATTGAAATAAAAGGGCAAATTGCATTAAAATTGTCCTCACCTCTCTATTGCCCTTTCCGTTGATGTGGATGGGAGGCGGGGTCATTACAGCTGAGTTTTTCATCTGCCTGGCATGAGGGCTGCTCTTAAAAACTCTGTTACTGTCCCTGAAACATGGAGAGAGAAAGAGAGACAGAGAACCCCAAATTAGCTGATGTAAATGCATGAAGGTGGGTATGAACATATGAACAAGATGTCTTCTTACAGCTCAGGCTCAGGCAGAATGGGGGGCAATGTGTGTCTACGGATTTTGGCTTGGCCTCGTCTGTTGTCGGAGCACATGTTGCGTACGCTCTCTTGGTCTGAGTCCATGTCCTGCATGTTGTCACGACCGTGGCCAGGCAGGGTGATCTTGGGTAGAGAGCCCTCCTGGAATTATAAGATGCACAGAATTTAATAGGGAGCATTTGAATTAGCGTTAATCAACGTGACCTTATTAACATTTCAGTGTCTTAATTTACGTTATTTGTCATGTGGGTGTTACCTTGATGGTATGTCTTGTTGTCACCTTATCCAGGGCCATGGCTCTGTCCAGTTTCCTCTCATCGAGCTCCCTCATGTACATATCATAGAGCTCCTGGAGGTGGGGAGGTACTAGCAGACTGTGGTCTGGAACACACACAGTAAATCATAAATCCAATGTGCCTTAAACAAAAGCTAGGTCTCTTCAAAGCACCTACACAGAAGTTACTGAATAACAGATTTTTTATAGAGGGGTCAAAACAAATTCAATGGCCTCACCATCAATGAACTGCCTCTGCTGCTGTATGATCTCGTCACACAGGTGTCTGTACTGCTCGAAACGCTGCACAACAAAGTTTTTCTGTCGGATGACGTTGTCCTTGAGTAGCGCGTGAGACTGCATCTCAGCATTCTCGATCTCCAGCTCATGGACCTTGCAGAGGAGGCCCAGGACCTCGCGCTGCTCCTCTGAGCTCACCCTCCGAGGCAGCAGCTCCTCCAAGCGCCGGGCCCGATCCTGAAGCTCTAGGAACCTACGCTCAAGCGATGCCTTGGGGGTGAGAAAGAGGAAGAGCTGATCAGATGTAAAAGTGTTCAACCATTTTCCTCTTAGTTTTAAAAAGTATGTAAAATATTCTACCTTCTGTTTGTGGATCTTTTTCTGTTCAGTCATGAGTGTAACCAGGTTTTCTCTGGCCATCGCCACCTCCTGGGTCTCAGTGCTGTCAGGGGGAGACTCCGGGGAGTCAGAGTCCTTCTCGCTTTCGTCCTTATTCACACTTTCCTTTCTCCTTTCTGCCCGCCACTTCCTCCTGCGCCTACTCCGCTCCTGTTCCCAGCTAGGAGAGAAAAAAGAACATTTTAACTGCCAGAAATAGTTTAATAAGTTATCTGTTTTTGAATGATTGTGTCCAGTCAGATAATCAACTATTTATTAGGGCTTTTTCACCAATGAGAATTAACCCAATGTAGCACAAAATCGGAGTACAGTTACCTGCTGGTCAATATACCTTGCACATTGATTAAGATTTCAATGGTGGTAGGACTGCAGATATTGAATGGCAATCCTTAATTTGGCTAGGACTAGATTCCTGAATGTTACACAGGAGATTTTTTGCATAATACATGTTTAACTATCATATATGAGGGGGCAGAAAGCCATAAATCCTGAACACTCACTCTGCAATAGTTAGCAGATGTTTGGAGGTGTCGATCTGGATCTCCATGTTGCTGTTTTCCAGCTCCATCAGGCTCTTCCTGATCTCCATCTGTTTCCGGAACGCATCCAGCAGCTGCTCCCTCAAATGGTCCATCTCTGCTCGACTCTGGTGGCTGGAGTGAGCCTGGACCTCGGCTGCGGGTGGGGATAGAATATAAATACAAATATTACAAAAACATCCTAATTTGACAGATATACTACATGTACTGCAGGAGGCAGTGTAGACAAGGTTTTACCCTGGACGTGGCGGATGTCAGCCTTGTCTGAGTTGGGTTGGCGGCTTGCCTGATCTGCAATCTTCTTTTTGAGCCGCTGGATCTCGCAGCGCAGATCTGAGATTATGTTGGTGTACTGAGCAATGTGGTATGACACATTTATCAGGTTCTTTTTTACCTGAAGCACAAAATGATGAAAAAGACTGAGTGAAAAACTGAGCAAATACATAAATATTTACACAGCTCTCTCACACTGAAAGTTGGATTTTATAACTGAGCAGCTGAATTTAGCTCTTGCAATACTATTACTTGGATCTGCTTGTTTGCCTGTAAATGTCTTATGATGAAGTTATCTTCAACAATCTACTCACCCGTGTTCTAATACTTTTGGCACGGTCAGCGTATGCCAGCGTGTTACGGGACTCCTCAAAAGCCACCGAGGCAGGACTAATATGGGCTATCATGACTGTTCGGCTGTTCCCTCCCAGTGAGTCCTATCAATAAGACACATCAGAGGAAAGACACAAACATACAAAAATCAGCAAAAAAGAAAAAAAACAACGACTGAAATGCTAAAAACAATGGAGGACGTTGGTACCATATACATTTGTTGCTGTACCTTCAATAGGCGTGTCAGCTTGCTGTCTCGATAGTTGACATACTTTGTGCCATTTTTGTCACTCAGGGCGTTGATGCAGTTGCCCAAAGCCAGGAGGGAGCGATTGATGTGGGCCCCTTCTTTCAAGCGCTGACCCCTATTCTGAGTCTGACAGACAGAAAGATAGATATGGGTGAGTGAACCAAAGACAGGTGAAAAGGAAATAGAAATTTGGGGGCTACAAAGGTCTCCACTGGACATTAAGTGGTGACACTGCGATTACATGGTCACATGTCTTGCCTGTTACTTTCAGAGTAGTTGTCATGTTTCAACTTTTGCCCAGGAGATGGCATTATCTTCTACTTTAGGTCCTTCAACACTTGGCTGAACTAGGTCAAGTTCAGCTTTTACTAGCCTGCATGCACTCCTGTTTTGAAGTGGCAGAGAAAATGTTCCCTGTAGCCTGAAGTTACAAACAACTCTCTGGTCCGCTCAACTCCTAATGGAGGCCATATGTGCTGTTCATCAATACTATGGTTGTGAACCTTTTTCAAACAGTCTCCATGGTAAATAAGTGCTTTCACTCACTGGTTGTTTGCATGTTACACTTGTGGTGTACAAGAGCATGTCAGTGTTAACCTAGGAAATGACAAGCCACAAGCCATTCAGCTGTCCAACAAAAGCCGTCAAACACTTTGCAACACTCTCACTTGACTGTTCAAGAAGAGAAGGTCAAAGCAGTGATATATCCAAGAAAGTGAACTGTTTCATAGATAGTCTTCTCTACCTGTCTGATAGCACAGCCTTGCATACAAGTATTGATTGTACTGGTTTGATGTCAAGGACAAGACTCTCAACAAAGTGCCTAACAACACTTAACTGGCTCTGCTATAATGAAAAGGATCACTATCTTATATGTTCCATTTGACTAACTTTTTTGTCCTTTTTGTTATATTGGATATAATGTTTTGTTACTACACCCAGCATGTGTGTTTTTCTTTTTTCTTTTACCACACAATGATCACAATACCACTTTGTCACATTGGCTCTTTCATCACCTTTTTCATTCGACAGATCTTATGATCCTTAGTTGCTTGCCACAGTGCTTTGGAGATGCTTAGTGTCTGTACTTATGTGATAAAATAGCCTATTTGCTGAAAGGTTGGTGTATTACTTTAATAAACTGCATACTGGGCCATAATGGCAGATATAAAGAGGCTTTTATTAAAGTCTCCTAAGGTTTATGGGAACCTCAATCCTCTGGCCTGTTGTGAAAAGTCACTGCCAAGCATCCCTAGTGAGCAGACCACAGTTAGAGGCTACTGGAGTGCAGAAATACTCACAAAGCAGGCCCTTGTAGTTTTGAGGCTACATATGTATCGTGTACATACAAGATTAAAGGCTTCAGAATATACTGTATATTGGTACAGTACAGTCTTTAAAACTTGAGTTTGACAGAAAAGTAATTGACAAAAGTAACACAGATAGATAAACACCAATTACAATCTCCTAAATTTTACTTTACTGACTATACAGTATATGCATCCTGACTATATACTCACACATTCACCCACCTGTGCTGCTCGTTCAGAGCCGGCAAGGTCAATCATGAAGAGGCGTGCAAAGCGGACCTCCTGCAGGACATCTCGGCAGCGGCTCTGCTGTTTGACGGCTACTTGGAGCACAGCATGGGAGCGAGAAGATGTCTGATTGGCAGCTGTTGGCTCCTGGGTACGCTGTTTGTTGCCCTTCATTAGCAACTCCATGATCTTACAACACACAGGTAGAATTCTTTGATGTGTCTGCAGTTGCGCTGGGTGACATCTGTATACTTTAATTAAAATAAATGAGAAGTCATGTAGTGCGGCGTGTGGTAGCTTGTCTCACCTCTTGGGCATTGATGGTAGACACCTCAGTAATGCCAGCAACCTGAATCACTCCCTTAGAGTCTTCTCTTAGGTCCAAAAAGCCTGAGGATGGATTCAGCAGGTCACGGATCATCTCATTGTAGATCTAACAGATGTGGATAAAAACACAAAATCAATAACTAAGTTCACCTGCAATCAAGATAAGAAAAATGATGATGAATGAAGTGCTTGGCATATTTTAAGCTTTTTAGGAAAATGTTTATGTTCATGGACAAGGCCCCAGAAAACATCAAGTGCTACACTTTCAAAAACTTGTCATTTAGAAATCTCAACTTGCTTTTTGGCAGGTTGTCATAAAGTGTTAGTGTTCTTCTTTCACAAAAAGAAAATGCAGCTTACTTCTTCAGTCAATACTAAAAGCCCAGTGCAGGAAGTGACATCCTGGAAAATGACCACTAGATGACAAATTGCTGTTGGATAGAAGTGTGAATATAGTTTTTGTTTGTCAAGCAGACCCCAGTCACAAACTCTTAAAAGTGAGATGCTTTTACTGAAACTTTTTCTACACTTTTACTGCATGTGAAGTTTTAAAAAAAGAGTCTTCAGCCTTGCTAGAAGCTCTGTGAGATTGGACTTAGGCACAATGGTGCTTTGAACTACATGCTAACATCAGCATGCTACAGTAACATGCTTACAATGATAATGCTAACATGCTGATGTTTCAGGGGTAATAAAACACAAAGTATAGTTGACGATGATGGGAATTTCCATTAATTTCATTATTATATTGGACAAATTAAACATTTGACCAGATGATAACGCTACATAAGGGGATTTATTGCAGCTCATGCTGAAGTGAACATGAAATTGGGTGGCAATCTATCCAATAGTGATAGAGACGTTTCACTCAAAACCACATGGCGGCGCTAGAGGAACAGTCAGTCGGTGACCAAAGTCAGGAGCAAATGTCATCTGGTAACCGTGAAAGTTTGTTCAATGTTTTGCGTCCATCCATTAAATAGATTTTGAGTTATTTAAATGGATAAGTAAATATTTTGACTTTTGTTGACCTGATTTTTTCAGCTTAGTTCAATGAGGTGGACTGACCGTTCCGACAGGTTGACATTTTCATCCCTAGCACTTCGTTATTAGTGTAGCTAAAAAGGTTTCCTACACGTGAGGAGAGCGAGGCAACAAAACCAGAATAAACACAAGAACAAAGCGGGAGCAATGTGTGCATGAGTGGTAAAGAATGAACCAAGGCCTATATTTGCATCCGCTGTGCATGTTTCTGTGTGTGTGTGTGTGTGTGTGTGTGTGTGTGTGTGTATTTTCGAGATTGCGCACGTTGAAAGAGAGTGTGATTTGAAGAAGAAAGGGAGCAGATGTGTGCACATCGCTCAGTCAGGCTGTAAAATGGCGTTTAACCTCTTTGTGGTGAGGCAGTAGTGGCAACAGATTGCTCCCTGGAAACAGCAAACACACACGTCACACGCAGTCTTGTCAGGATTCATCCAGAGGAGTTCAATACAGGTCAAAGAACATCCAGACTCCATGATTAGCGTTTTAATAGGCACATTTTAACTTCCACCCATACAGAGTGCTACGAAAGAGCTAAACATCAAAAGCAATGTCAATTATGGAATATAATCATAGTGCTTGTCACTGAAAACACAAAATGTAATTTCAATATCTGATACAAATCCTCCACTCAATACAAAAAAAATTGTACCCAATAAGTGCTTATATTGTGCCAATTCATTTTCTGTTGGAGGTTGAATGTTCTTTTCATATTTGTTCTATTTAAAAGAGGTGATATTCATCATCTATACATTTCTTCCTTTCTGTTTTATCCTGTTCTCTTTCTCTCCCTCTTGTCTCTAACAATCATTTCCTTTTTCTGACAGCCTGGACATTTTTGAATAAATCTGACTCATTCTACTTTATATTCATGCTGCCATCTTCTCCAGAATGTCTTTTGTGGAAAGAAACTACGACTGACAATTTGTTCATTTCAAATCATAAAACGTGGCACATCATTTCCGAGGTTCACATGATACAACACATGATGTATTTTAAAAAAACGTTTTGATTAGATACTTGGAAAGAAGAACACATTATGAACCCATTGTGAGGCTATACTATAATCTCAAACTGACCACAGTAAGAAAAGGCAAAAATGACTTCTGTGAACCCATGAGAATACTAAATCACCCCAGTGAGGCTCAGTTACTGCTATCAGAGTCAAATGAACCAACTCCATTGTATCCACTGCTATTAACGGCTTTGTCATTAAACACACAATCTGAGCTGTAGCTGCTTCTCAGTAATGAGGTGTGGAACTACAGCTGGACAGGCACACAGAGAGACCACCATCACGAGCCTGGCTTCTCATGTGTAGTTCATCATCCAATGACAAAGGCAGAGATAATCCCTCAGCCGACTGGTCCACAGATCACTGCGCACCAAAAACTACTGAGGGCTTCTGTGTAACAAAAGCTATCAGTTACTTACTGTGGTGTCTTACAAAGTTCGTCCTTGGTCTTTAAAACTAATTTTAAGTCATGACCTGGTAACATCATTAGAGTTGTCACCTTATAATCTCCAACAAGTCTTGAGTTGCTCATAATAGGCTGCAATTCATTGTTCTTGGAATAAAAAGTGAGACAGCATATTTCAATAAGGGCTGTAAAGTCTTGCATTGTTGCCATTTTAAGCCTGTGAACTCTTGTCTGTTGAAGAAAAGAAAAGAAATGAGAAAAAAAGATGAGAGAGCCCAGATAAAATGGGTGAAATTACTGTTTTACTTTGCTGAACGGCCTTTTAGACAGCTCTCTGTCACAGGCTGCCTCTGCTGAAAATACACCACACCATAGCACCAAAACCTGTTAAGTGGCCATCAATAAGGAGCAGTTAGAGACACTACTATAAAAACTATAGAAACTGCAGGTTGAATGGCTGATTATCACTTTGAATGAGTCCTGTTTTCAAAATGATATTTTTAAAAGGTGGTATTTTTCTATTTCTTTCTGTATTTTTGAAATAACAGAATGTTATGTTTTCACGGTGACATTTGTAAATGTTAAAAGCAGTATGCCTTCGCTGTTTTAACGAGGAGAGGCATGGCAAGTTTATTCGTGTATGACATTTGAGCAACAATGCAATTCAAAGTGGTTTACATTAGACATAAAAGCATTAAAATAAAATATACAGTACTAGTGAAAAATGTAGGACACACTTTCTCAAATGAATAGGAAGGTGTGTCCAAACCTTTGACTGGTGCTGTAGAAGACACATATAACCGTGTGATCTGTATCTGGGTTCCTCTACAGGGCTGTGGATAAGGATGCCAACTCAGCTCCTTTCAGATGTGAAACAAATGCCAGGCTAAAGTAATGCAACACCAGTAGTATCTGCGTGCGATTGGCATCAGCTAACAACCTCAGATGTTATCAGTGTGAACAGATGACTGCATAAGAAAAAGTTTTAATTGCGACGTTGATGGAAACAAAGACGGATATCTGCAGATCAGATGTGAAGAAATCAGATGGAATCTCTAAACACTGAATGAGCAATCAAGTTAATGGCTTTAACATTTTGAGTCCCCCACAACAGGGCAATTAGGAGATGTGTCAGCACTGCTGCATTAACCAGATGATTCGGTGTGTTGTGAGAATGAATGAATGTCTGGAAGTTCTTGAAACTGACCTCCAGATAGGACATCGAGACGCTATAAAGCATGTCGTCACTGGTCTCCTCAATGGCACGGAACAAGTCGTTCAGGGTTCGGACGTAGATGCCTGGCTCCTTGTCTGTCCCCAACATGGTGTATGTCTTCCCACAACCTGAAAACAGCAAAGAAAATCATAAAAAAAACATTAATACATATTCAATTTACTGTATGTCAGATCAGTTTAGAAGGGAGATACATACAGTTGCTCAGAGGTAGCGTGAAACTTAACATATAATGTGAAAGAGAATTATCACTAACTATCCAGCTCCCCTCAGCTATACACATCATTTTAGTCTTTCACCTCATAGTCTTCATTTTATGGTTTTAATGTCTTAATTCATTCTCACTGCTGTCATCAGTGTCCTTTCCAGCTGTAGCCGGCAGCTGTTATCAGCAAAAAAAAGCTTTGATAAACCCACTTTACACCACCTGGCCACATTTAGTTACTAGCTGGTAAACATAGTGGAGCATTTAGCAGCTAAAGAGCCGAATACTTCCCTCAGGAGTTGGTGGAGACCACAGAGCTAAATAAGAAGAGTGACACTAATATTTGCTGGATGGATAGAAATATGACTTCAAGTAAATACTAATTGTGTAGGCAATATAAGCAAATGTTGGCTAACAAGTTCATCAAGTTTCTAAGGTGATGTCAATTAAAGCAAGTTTCTCACTGACTCCAGTGTTAAAAAAAAGTAAACCAAAGTAAATACCAAACCAGCAAACAAAGCTAAGTGTTTACTACGTCCGTGTCTAGGATGTTCAGGATGTGCTGCCTTAATCTGCCCTTGGCTGGCCTGACCACACTGTTACGCACACATGCAGAAAGACACTTAAACACACACAGGCTCGTGCTAAAATCCCTGTGTTTATTTCCTCACAAGAGATAGAGAGACAGATGGACAGACAGAAGGCAGAAGAAGTCAGTGAGACAGAGAGACAGATGGGGAACTTAGATGGAGAAATAGTGCTTGACTACTCTTTGATGGTGTGGTCCTAATCACTGGAAGTGTGGGAGATATATCATGACTCATTTTCTAATCAGACCTGCTGTAATAATAAAACAAAAAGATATCTCACTCCTGAGAGTGTGCTGACCAGCTGACTCAGACTGAAGCTGACCAGAGATTATGAGCAAGACAGGTAACACATGTAATTGGTATATAATACACACCTCCTGTCAGATAAAGGGCCAAGTTATCTATTTGGGTCTTGTGCAACACAAACACACACACACAAACACACACACACACACACACACACACACACACACACACACACACACACACACACACACACACACAGGATTTATCCTCTGGGGACATTAAGACAAACCTGTGGGTCCATAGGCAAACACAGTGGCATTGTAGCCTGATATGAGGCCCTCAATCAGCCCTTTGGTTGTAGCTCGGTACACCTCATCCTGCAGAAGGAGAAGGAAATAAATTTAAAAGGGTTAAAAGGGTGATAAACAAGTGCACATATATATCATTTAAATGCTGTGCCACATTTGTTTGGACTTCATTTAGTTTACTACTTTTTGACTAACCTGACTGGCTGAGAAGTCGAACGCCACGTCAAACATGTAAGTCTTCTCCCTAGAGCGGTTGGCACGCAGGATGTCGTCCGGATCCTCCATGGGGTCCATCAGAACCACCATCTAATAATGAAGAGGAAAGCATAGAGCCATGGGAATGAAAGAATTGATGTCTGAACAGCTAATTAAGTTGAAGATATGTCTCTTGTCAATCACCACGGAAAGTTTAGCTAATGAGCGTATGTGCCTATTCAGTGAGTCAGGATACAGCAGTGGATGTCAGTTTGAAAATGTGGTGAGAGTAAATGAGCAAAAAGGTCTGTTTGAATGTCAGATATGACTTTCACAATCCCACTGGTACTGGATGGCTCCCAGATGGCAAAGTGATAACGTCACAGGTGTACTTCATTGTTTGTTTATATTATGATTATGTGTGTTAAATCATAGTGGAAAAGGGAAAAGGAATAGAAAGTCTGGTATACTGTGCAGCTGTAACATCAGCTGTCAGGGCTGGCAAAAAAAAAAAGTAATGCAGATGGCTGTGCGTCTGTTGCAGATGGCTGCAGATGTCTGTTTCTGCTGAAACATTTAGTGTAGGTTGTAAGCTTCTGGCAGAGTGATGTAGAGTTGAAACTGAGTCTGGTGCACATCGGATTGTGTGTATTCGGATCACACTTACACAGAAAAAAGGAAAATGACTGACAGTTAGATTGGAAAAAAGCAATGTCATATTCAAAAGCAAGGAAATGGAAAAACATGTTCTTTTCTATCCCCGTAAGAAAAAGAAGTTGAGGAATATGTCCAAATGATCAAGGTAAATGTATGAGTACTTTTTCAGCCAGTATTTCTTCTTCTGCTGCTACTGTTTCATAACAAATAATTGTCCTAAAAAAAGAATGGAAACATCAATGGACGATGTCCGCTCCAATGCATGGCAAAAACAGATGTTGCACAAAACAGCATGTATGTATGCAAATGAGCATCCACTCAAGCCATCTGCTCTACTCCGAATCCTGCTTATAGTGTATAATGACTCAACAAGCAGCCCACATGTCAAGGACATTCATGGCATCTGGAGGATGAGAGACCAGCTCAAGTGAATTCAAGAGGAACATGGGGGCAGTTTGATTTAGTTCAAAATTGCTCCAAATTGTTGCATACAAAAAACATGCATGTGACAGTCTGAGTCGTATTAAGATGAATCATGCTGGTGATTGAACTGCCTTATTGTTCCAATTGTGCTGTTAAGATAAAGTCTAACCCTCTATTATGAGTAAATAACAGCTCCCCGAAAGAACATTTCAGGAAACTATTAACAGAAAATGGTGCAGCACAACGTCAGAAGCAAACATTATGATGCTGTTGACAAATCACTGAATTAGAGTGGGTGCATTTGGCTTGACGGGAAAATTATTCTCTTTACAATCCTGTGGGCTTGAATCTCCTGCTATGCAACTGACAGAAAAGTCCATACAAAACAAAACTAGGTCAAACTCTAGTATATGGCTGAAACGCTAATTTAAAATTACAGATACAGGAAGTGATTACAAATGACGACCAAGACCCCAGGAAGTGCGCCAGGAAGACCTACCCTACTCTGCTTCTGATTGGCTAGTACTTGTTGCCCTAATTGATTAATTGATTAGGTTGGTTAAGTTCAGGTATGATGAGATGGTTAGGGTAACTCAATACTCAACTAACACTTTTGTTGTCATAAAAATAACCTCATTGACAGAGAAATGCAGTAAATTATATTATTCAGTCTCTAATACCTGATATCTGTACATCGAGTCCCAGAGGCAGCACTGTTGTTGATACTGCAGCTACATCTGTGAGACCTACATTTCCTAAAGGAATTATATCATATATCAAAATGCTACAGAGACATTAGAACAAGAAGTTCTTTCTCTTTCTCTCTCTCTGTCTCCCTCTCTCTCTCACTCTCTCTCTCTTTTTTTTCAATACTCCATTGCTGTGTGTAGTACAGAGAGGGAAATCAAAACCTAGGGGAGAAAATGTAATATATAAAATAATAATAAGGGAATTAACTGCTAACACCTGCTGTGCACCAGTGGGCTGCTGCCAGAGAACGACTACTCTGCTTCTCAACTGTCTGTGAAAACCAGGCGGTGCAGTCACGACGCCAACCTTCAGCATAATGACTGGCACTCTTCTGCGTCATTTTGAGCTTTTCGAGTTTTTCCCAAAACAAAAATAGAGCTCCCAGTTAAGACAATTCTGTACACAGTGGGCTACTGCAGGGTGACAGTAATTTAATCTTGAATTTGATTTCAACAACTAATTTTGTATTGCAGAGACTCACATTTCATCAGCTTCAGTGATAAAAATTTCTTCCTTTCCCCTTAAATGTAGTTTGTAGGGTTAGGTTCTGATTTGTTAAAATGTAATACTAGCTCCAGATCAATATTAATCCTAATTCAGATGCTTTTTACCATTTAAAGCAGCGTATGCACCACTAGAAGAGTCATGTGTCATCAGCAGCCCCTCACATCACTGAACACATCAGAGAAAATGTTCAAATAGGTCTATTTGGATAAACTGACCACATATTAGGAATCTAAATAGTTACTTTCTCACATTTTAACAGTCCTACAGCAAACATTACAACAGCTTAATCTCTGCCATCTCTGCTGGTTGGTGCAAAATGCATGCTGGGATACTTCAGTCAGAGGCATACAGCTGGACCCTGCTGTTGTAGTCCAGCCAAAAAAACAAGATATGAAAGAAAAAAACCTGAGTTTATCTCACATACAACCATGGGGCAGCTGGGAGTTTGCTGGGATTCAGTTGATCAGCTCTGTTCAGCAGTGGGCCTGGAGGGTCCTGTGAGGCCTGTAAGGCTGAAACACCCGGCCTGTTTGATGACCCCCTCAACCACTGAGCCGCTCACTTTGAAGCCTCTCAATTGAAATTCAAGAGGGGAGATTTCACTTTTAATAAACTGACAACAACAGATGAAGGCGGGGAGCATGGCAAGCTAGCACAGACTGCAATCAGCAAATACGGGGGAAGGAGAAGGGGATGAAGTAATGAAGAGGGCGAGAGAGGAAAGATGGAGAGGCAGGAGAGATGAAGTAGCACTGGTACTTGTTTGTCCTTCAAGTTTACTTCTTTAATTGATTGTTTAGGATGTGTTTTTTCACACTATTTGTTCTTTGCTATGGCATGCACACAGAGGATAACGACTCACTGTGAACCAAGAGAATAGAGCAGCATCCTATTAACTACTACCTGCTTCTTCTCTAACATTTCTGTGAATGCCGTCCAGCTGCAATGACGTACAAGTTCTGATCACATTTCACAGGAAAGATGTGGTGAACAAGGGACTACTTCTCTCAGTATCCAAGGTCAGAGGCACTTAAGCCACTTACTGTACTATCAGCCAATCTGATGACCATGAGTCATCATCGAGTCTGTCAGAAAATGGCAAACAGAGAGAGTGTTAAGCAGATGAATCCAAATCTTTTGAGTTGCATGAGGATGGGAAAGCCGGCACTATCCGTTCTCACTATCCGTTCTCACCCCGAAGTGGATTAATCTAAAAATGTGTCCCCATTCGGATAAGGATTGGCAGTAGGCTGAGGCTGTCATCTACATTGACCGATCATCCTGTACCACATTAAGCTGAGTCTGAATACATCAGATCAGATCATATATTTAGGAAGCTGGTAGTGGGCTGGTTAAGATTCTGCACACTTCATGAGTACATTTTGATTAAATAAATCATTTGTCTTAAAATTGGCAGAGCACCATTGCATTGCACAGCTGGGGGAAACCGATAATTTACTTCTACTTTCTTCTGTACAACAACTAAATGCTCTACTGTCCTTGTTCACACAAAAATATGAGTGGTGTTTTCAACATGTTTCATTCTGTAGACCAAGGGTGGATGATAGGCTGTAACAGACAAAAAGATGAATTTTCAAGTCGAGCCACCTTAATGTGAACGTGGCCTGTTACTGTATACATGGTGTATTCGTGCGTAATTGTGTTCCTTGAGAAGGCCACAATGCCACAATGCTCTTACATAATTGCATGTATAGTAGGTATCAAATAGTGTGTGCGTCCATGCACACTTTTGTCCCTGTGCATGCACTTGGGAAAATCATTAAGGGTGCCAAGGGTGTTGATAACACCTCTAGTCCCATCTGTCATCTGTGTTTCTTGAGTTACAGTACCTTCCACAGCTCCACCCATGAACATCCACACACAGCAGCTGCTGCTTGGGCAGATTCTATACCCCTAATTTTCTTAAGTCTTCTGATAAGACTATAAGATGCTGGCTCTGATGACAGTACACTGTGTGGCAACATAAGACAGGATGTCTGGACTACAGATAACCTCCAAAAGTTTAGACTTTGCCAGCACAGGTGCCTTTCCCAGCAGACTGTCCTCTGAGTTCAATTAAGAGCCTTCTGAGAAAGAAAAATTTGGGTTGAGATGCAGGTCAGTATAAGCTGTTCAGCATTTACTTCCAGTGTACAGAACAGGTTAAGGAGCATAATTGGAAACATGGCACCCATATCCCCCCTTCTCCCTCTCTCTTTCTCTTGCAGTTGCATGGAAACATATACACACATAGCAACTAAGAAAGCAGCAGTTCGTGTCCACTGCAACAAGCAAGTCTGTGCAAGCAGGGTGGCAAGAAGCATGAGTGACCAAAAGAGCAAGTGTATATGAGTATGTAGGAGGAGAGGATGCGTGATCAGTTGTTTTGGGTTTTTTACACTGAAAACATTGAGGCATATACAGTACTGTATGTGTCTAGACTGACAATAGCAAAAATCCCACAGAGCAAGTTTAAAGGTTAAAAAAATTGTAGATTCAAGAATTAATGTAGGTTTTCACACCTTAAGAATTAAATAACAGAAAAGCTGATTCATCGCTCTCATTTACTGTACATGAATAATGAATCCAACATGCTTGAAACTGGGCTGTGAGTCGGTGGACAGCTGCACAGCAACCACTCGACAAACAATACTGGCACAATACAGCAAACAAATAGAACCCGATAAGATTAATGCAAATGTCTGACTGGTTCTGGCGCCACTGTTGAGAAAGCAGAAATAAGGTAGTGGGCACAGTGTATCTACAGTATGACGCTGATAATTAATTACTGAGATGTTTGCTGTGACTCTGATATAAAGAGCATTAGAGGACATTTGGCTGCCATTTATGTGTCTTTTTACCAATATGTTAGTTTCTATAACTTTCAATTGACAGTTCTCTAACATTCAGATGTTGAAAGCCAGTCTTGCAAAAAAAAAAAAAAAATGGGTTTAGGAAATGAGCTAATTACTTGGATCAGTGATCACTTGACAATTGAAACTATAGCAAATATGTCAGATAGAAGATAAAATCAGTCCTTTGCATGATTTCCACATAAACTCCAACTAAACTTTGCTACCAAATCTTACTGTCTATCAAGATAGAATTAATTGTTTCAGCTTAATCAGGAAAGACCTTGACTATTGAAAAGTTCAATACATTATGAAATTATGATGTCAAGGTCCAATTTTCCACCAGGGACCGAATTAGCTTCTGCTGCTCTTTCTGCTGGGACCGATCACTCATTTTTTTGGCTGACTGCTGACTAATTCATGGTTGTCACTGACAGAGATATCAATTTTGACACAAGTGAGCCAGAAGCTTGAAGGACTGCATGAAAGGGAAATGGAAAGCAATTTCCTGGTTGACAGCCCCTGTAAACGTGGTGTCATTTTTAGCAGTTTCAATCATGCTGTCTTCCATCACAATGGACATCACATGCTACAGCCAATTTTCATTTGGATACTGGGCTTGACTCAATTGAACTTGACCCCGCGTGCTGACAAAACAAATGGCCAGAGCGTGAATTTACACACTGTGGCTATGAAAAAAACGACTCCTAAAATATTCATACCCTCACAAGGATCAGCCAAAGTCAAAACAACAGCTTGCTTATGCAGCGACATGAAACCAATTAGCATGATGGGATAATCTAAATGCCATAAAAAGCAGTGGGGTGTGATGGGGCACCCTTGCCCAGTGCCTCTCTTGGCTGATAGGTTTTCTAATCAACAGGACCTGCTGTTCTGGTCGTTAAAGCAGCGGGGTTGACTTGGTTGGCCATCTTGCTTATTATAGCACTGCTAGCTCCCACCGCGGATCCATAATTCAAAGCCTGGATGTGGTGCGGTTTCACAAGCCCGTCTACCAAGGTTGGTTCTCCCTGACTTGCTCCACTGTCATGTGCCAAGAGGCAAATGCTGCCAAGACGGGCAACAAAAGTCAGCAGTCGTGTAGACATCAACCCCTTTTATAGGCACTGGTTTCATTACACCTAATTGATGGCTTGGATCTCTAATAAAATGAACAAAGACCAATTGGGAATCTCGATCATATAAACGGCTTACAGTGTGCTAGCCGCCACTCATGCAGTATTAATACACAGAATTTGATTTGCAGTAAATTTAATTGTTTTTCTGCCTTGTATCAGTATTAGTATTTATTTAAGTATTTATTCTTAGAGAAAAATTAAAGAAATACCTAGTAGAACATTTTAATAATAATTGTAATTCATAATAAAATAAATAGCCGATAAAAACAACAACAAGATGTATCCTATTTTTAAACCCCAAATAAAACCAGTTACAGCTGATGGAGACAGAAATGTCCTCAAACAAAAACACACAGACAGGATCTAAATCAGAGCGGCCGGTCCAAAGCTGTCAAACCACCTGTACACACTGATGTCACATTTTATTGCTTACATTTGTGTCTTGTCTTTACTGCTCTGGCTTCAAAGGTCCTGTGGTTACATCCTTTTTTATCAAGGTCACTTTGGTTGACCCTACATGTATTGGAGAGATTAGGAAGCCGCCTTTTGTCCGTGTGTCATGTATCTGTGTGTCATATCTAAAGTGCGTGTCCATCTATGTATCTTGTTTTTCCCCAGAGACACCGTTCTCTTTTCACCCTCATGCCCAAGTGACATTGTGGTTACCATGGAAGCCTGTTTCCAACGCAGTTTCTACTGCTTTGTAAATTTCTGTGAAACTGGGGATAATCACTAAGGCTACTCAAAGGCTGCAGTATTTTGATTAGGAAAAATATTTGGAATTTCAAAATCTCTGCAGGATCTGAATGAAAATACGCCTAATTATTTCTAATAGTGAGATGTTTAGATGTGAAAATAACTAAAATAGAATATGTCCTGTCCTGTCACAGTGTAGAAAATGGTTGATCAAAAAAAAAGGCCTAAATCTTGAACAATCCTTGCATCAAATTTCACCAAAAACTTAACAAGTGATGGCATTTGATCAGTCCTCCATGTTGTTCTAAAGTATCTCAATATTGGATGGATGTTATAAAACTGGGTATGACATTAATGTCCCGAGAGGATAAATCCTGTGTGTATCTGTGTGTGTGTGTGTGTGTGTGCGTGTGTGTATGTGAACTGCTCGGCTCTCCCTGCTTGCATTTCACAGTATCCCCTGCCCTTATCTGTAGGTTGCAGAATGACATAACAGCCGAGTCGTTTGACAATGACATCTATGTGCTACGTCAAGAATCCAAAGAACAAAGGATCAAGATCACAAAAAGAAAGCCATCGGGTCTCAGCCGTGACCTTTACGGGGCAACCTTTCAAGCTGCTCTTTCAGAAACGCAACCAAAGCTTTGGAAAGTCCAACAGCCACAATTGCGGTTGGTTATCTGATAGAAAACCTCAGAGCTGCCCTCTCTGCACCCCAACAATGCTACTGTAGATCCCGTTTCAGGGGCTCTTGATAACTGGAGGTGTGTGTTGGATCACAGTGTACCTGATACAGGGTGCTTGGTAGCAAGGGCTGTTCTTCATTTTGAGGTTACATAAGATGTCTGGCTGTGGCCATTTGTCTCTGTCTCTGTTTCTGGCAAATGAATGTCAGATCAGTATTGTCAGATGGAGGTCGTAATTCCAATTCAGACACCCATTAACAAACAAACACACACCAGTCCTTGAAATAGCGTTCCCAGCACCAAAGGCAAGAAGAGATCAACAAGTGGATTAAAAAAAATCATCTTCCTTCCCTCTCTCCCTTCCAGCAGTCCAATTTTTTTCTGTTGCTTAATGCCCTTGTCATTTCTGTTTCGAGGGTATGGAGCACAGATGTATTATTGGGTAGCTCAGGCACAGATGGCTACAGTGGATATGAGGAACAATACAACTCATTGAACCATGGAGTCTCAATTAAGTGTGAAGATGTAAAAGGTGCAGGGTGCCCTAAGGTTGCCATTAATGTCAGCCTCAATATAAAACCCTCCCAGGCAGAGCGAACCCAATCAACAATGAAGTTAAAACCCAAGTGATTCAAAACTGTATTTTAATGTATCTGGTAGATTGTTTTTTTGGATCTTCATCAAAATACACAGCAATTATCTCAAATGCAGTACCTCAAAAAACTAGTAAAAAAGTCTTTGATTATATTAATATCACACGTTTTTGAGATACGCTGCAAATTAAGAGATAACAAGACCAAAAACAACCTCTGTGGTGAGGTAATTAGGCTGATTACCAGCAAAGCTATTACATTTCCACTTGGTACCACAACAAACAACAAACAAGAAAGCTCAGTAGCTTGATGCCATATGCTGGCACCGGCTACTGGCAAATAAAGGTCAGGGGTAGTCTGGAGGCCAGAGGCTGGAGGTCGGCCATAACACACCAAGTAGGACATCACTAATTACCTTGACAACAACAACACTGACATGGACACATACGCATCTTACAATGAATCAGATTACAGTCCTGTGGTGTTTGTGCATCAACATTTATCCACAGACTGACCATTTGAGTACCAGAGGAGGAACTTAAAGAGTATAGGGGATGCTGCACAGCTGTAACTTTGGCAAAAAAGGATGAAGTCAAAGTAGGAAATAGAGTCAATGAAAATGATAAAGAAGTCTGTGTCCTTGTTTGGAATATGGTACAATCTCTGGTGAATAATTTCCTAATGACGTCAGATATGTAACATTCCTCTTATAAATATGTAGTGTTAAGTAAGATATTGTGATGGTTCTTCCTATTGAGAATAATCTCCTTCTAGACACTTTAGTCATTCATCAGTGTTCATGACAAGTCCCAGGAAGTGAAAGCAATAATGAGGGTTTCAATAAATGAAAATCTGAACCAATATAATTACTTCATTTAAATGAAACACAAAGCAGTAGTTTTCATTCTGATTGACGTTCAAGGTGGTTTAAGTTGTGCTAACACTGCTGCTGATCGACTCACAACACAAAGTGAATGTTGGGTTTTTACCATACACTGATTTTTTTTTTTGTTAAATAACCTTGCATGGTCTTTATAAAACATCAGCAGAACAGTATCTCGCTTCCGTGTATATACTGAAGGTGTATGATGGAAGTGACAATAAACGAAACTGAACTGAACTGATTCGTCACACTTCATAAATTTAGTGTTACTGGTCTCTAAGACTCACAAGAGCAGATATTTAGATCCTCTTCTTCCATATTTTTCACTGTAATGATGATGATCAATCATATGGCTCTCCTCTGGTAGATTAAAGGCAGGAAAAATACAACCCAACCTTTCAGCGTGCACAGTAATGCCCTCTGGAGGGTCTTTTCAGAAGGAGGCCGTAGCCCGCTGTGCAAGGATCCATTTAGTACAGAGTCAAGTTAACTTCACGCCCGTACTCACACATAATGACATTGGTAATAGCAGAATGGTGCTCAATAGCATGCTGTTTTTAGGCATTTTAGTCCATTTTATTTCCATCAGACATGACTGAGTAGGAGATGTCGTCTGTGTGAAACACAAAAGCAGCCATTAGTGTTTCCAAGTAGCTTGAAGTCATTTGTGGCCACAGCACGCGGCATGAACAAAATACACTGATACACTGTACTCTGTTTTTAGGAGATGAAAAGACAGAATTCATACTGTATGCTCGAGTGAGTAAAAAACTAAATTATTTGATGGATGAAAAATAGACACATTTAATGCAAGCATATCAATCTGCTGGGTTTTTTGAATGTGTTGTTGATGGACACTTCTTCCATGCAATTCACATAAATACGGCTAAACAGTAATATGGACATAATTTACTATGCAGATAGTGGTGATACATCTTCTGGAAGGTCCAAGAAATCACCATAAAAATGACGTGAGGGTGGCACCAAAGGAAAGTCTACTCTGGCGTTAACTGAAATCAAAAGGGTTTATATGTATGGTGGCTATTTTAGGACATCTAAGACTCATATTTAGATTTTCATCAGTCCAAGATGTTTACCTCAGCTGAACTCATGTTGCATGTGTATGTTGTAAAAGGTATGCTGTTGTATGTTGTATGTTGTATGCCAGTCAAGTGATGGTTCAAAATACTGTGGGCTGACAACCTTAGACTATATTCATTAAATTTGGGTTTAACCACCAAGAATGATGGACTTTGAGCGATGTGAGTTGTCTTATATGGTACATTTACAAGTATTTCCATATTATTTAGTGCCAAGTCAGATACTTCAGCGCTTTCAGAAAAGTCAGTCATACACGTTTCAGTCCTGTTATGAGTCACCAGGGTGCTGCGGCACATTAGCATGGACATTTTTTAGCATAGATTTTTTTGTGAAATTGTGCTCTTGGATTGGAACTAGCAATAACACTTATTTCATATACATTATCTATTGAAGTTGTTGTCTTGATGTGATCCTCAAAACTTAAAAACAACACATATTATGTACCAAAGTGACACATATCAGCACTTAAACAATGACTCATACTGAAGGTAAAGGTAGTATAACGTCACACTAGAGCTGAGAAAGTGTGTATAAACCTCACACTCATTCCCAGTGCTTTTTTATTCCTGTAAAGCCAGTCTCATGGATGAGCCTTACCAGACAAACATGTTGTTATGAGAGGGGTATTACACAGCCACCTCCCCCTTAGAGACTTGCTCCCACCAGTTCCACAGCCCAAGACATATGGGAGATGTTTTCTCTCTAAACGCATTGCAATGACTTATGTCTCTGTCCTCCTCCTCCCCCTCTTTCACTTTATCTGTCCTCGTTTCCCTTCAACCTCTTTTTGATCACATGTTGCTCTTCTACCTCACCACACTTTTTCTTTCAACTGTGACACTATGCTGTTGATCTGTGCACTTTGGTTGTTGTGAGAAGCTACTTCTGAGCATTACGAGATGTAATAACGGACAGATCCCTGCCCGTCTTTCTAGCCAGGAGGCCAATAAAGACGGTACATGAATGACCCTGCAGCTAGCCTGTACTTCCTGCTTGTGTAAGAGGTATTAGGTGGCCACGGAGGAAGTAGGGGAACATTGTGCTCCTGATTCTGTTACAGAACTGGGCACACACACACAGACAAATGCACATACACATCACTCAGTGTGAACACATGGATGTGATTTTCTCACAATTTGATGCCACGCTTACGCAATCTGTGACATAATTAGTTGACAATGTTAAGGCAGAAGCTAGGGCTGGGCAATTAATCGTAAAAAAATTGAAACCGACATTTAGGGTGAAGATAATCGTTCATTAATCATAATCGAAGTTAAAAGTTCAATTAATCGTGATTTTGATTTTTGCCATAATGGTCCAGCCCTAGCAGAAGCTTTTTGGGTACTTCCTATTATAATCAGACCCCTGCGCTCTGAAGAATGACTTGAGGCCCGAGCACACAACATGGTGCTAACTATTTACACCTGGCATATTATGTACAATATTGTAGCGTACAGTACTATGTATAATACTGTTTTTGATGAGAGGGGTTGAGGTTTATTTACCACAAGCTGTTCAGATGGACCAACAGCAGGGCCACTCCAGCTTCTAGTCTCCTTCAACAGCTACTTGTGGCAAGATGCCACGCCCTGCCCTCTCATTGCGATTAAGACTGGAGGAATAAGGATGGCATGGAGAGGGATCACAAACACTACACACTGACATGCACAAACCCTTGTTGTAAAACGTAAAGACATGAGGGAAGGGAAGGAGATCAGGGGAATCTGTAAGACTGTCACTTGGAAGCGAAAGGGAAGATTATCCACTTTACGGGGTCAGACAGTCTATTTGTGTTGACATATTAACCTAGCTTTGCAAAAAGTAGGACTACTGGTCTGTGCAACCCAAAATAAACTCTTCTGTAGCTCTTGTTCATCTCTGCGGCTCTCTCCTCTGCTCTGTTGCAATTTGAGGTTCAGGTCTCATTACTGGCTCTGCCTGTGTGTGTGGAGGTTAAATCTTCACAGCTGAAAAAGGACATGGCTATTTGTAGTTCCTTTCCCTCTCTTGTTCAGTGGCGAAGCTATTCAAACACTCTGCCTCATAAAAAAGACTGTTTGCCCTTTTTTTCTTGTTTTCCCTGATTTCTAACGACCTTATTATGAGGAGACACTATTCTGGAGAGAACATTTTCAACAGCACAGGCAAGGCAGAGGAACATTAAGAGTGTTTAGAGTCAGTTTATGTGAATCACACCTATTTGGAGAACTCTTTGATAATTTAGCTCTGTGTCTAATGTGTGTCTGGTGGTGGGGAGATGATATCTTTTTGGGGGGAAGTGGAAGGGTGGAGTGGGGTGGGAAGGGGAGGACTGTGCTTTCTGGTCATATACTGCCCCCTATTTGTTTGGAGTAGTTGGTCAAAACATACATACTGCACCTTTAAGGATCTGAAACATAATCATGTTTGCCCACTCTTCTGTACTAAACAGCAGCCGCTGCAACTATCCAAGATTTTGTTTGGAGAACAAAACCTCTCATTACATAGTTGTTTATTTCCCAGAGGGAGCTGTTTTTGCTGAATCAGGGTAACTACAGCGCAGCCTCTAAGGTGAAGGCAATTTGAATGTCCTTTCACTGGTAGTCCTGTGTAGAGGGTGGCGGAAACTCTACACGGAGTACTTGAGGTGAGCTGCTTTGTACTCCACAAAGGCAGAAAATGTGCCAATTCATGGCACACTGTAATCAAGTAGACTAGCGCTTGGACCAGGCTGAATGCTGGTAATTGTTTTAAAGGACTTGATCTTTACAAAGGAACCAAGAGACAAAATGGTACATTTCTGCATTCATGATGGATGACAATTTCTCACTTAGGGACCAGAATGAACCACCTGTCCCTGAGTTTTTTTTCTTTCTTTTTTTCAGGTAAACATATGAATGATTTTAAGTCCTTCATTATCCACAACATAATTCTCACCTGGAAAGATGACAAAAAGATGCCATGATTAGTTGTGGGATATATTTATTGCTACCACACTTACACTCAATGCCAGCTAGCATTGTTCAAGTCTGCGAACAATTGAGCCAAACAAATGTTCCATCAAGGAACGTATTTACAGTGTTACAGCCAATTCATCTGTGGATGTGAAGAAGAAAAAAAACAACCTCCAAAAAAAGCCCCCACTACTGTTGTTTAGGGCCTTCTGCCCCTGCTGTTGTTCCTTATTCTCCTATATGGAGGCCTGCACTAGCAAGGAATAGAAAAAAAACAAAAACAAACAATGGCCCTGACCTTGTCTAGGTGTCTCCATGGAGACGAGGCCTCACTATAAAGCATTCCCCACTGTGTGCTACTGACAGGCCAGCCCTGCCAAAGACATGCTTAACAAGTTTGAAAGCTAAGTTAGACACATCCTGCAGCCTTTAAACACTCAATTCTTCAGTACTAACAAGACATTCACATGTGCAAGTGCACGGATGCATTTAACAACATGCTTAATTATTGTACTGACTTGGTGAGAACTCAAGAACAGATTGTTTTTGAATAACAAATCTACATGTTTAAAAATGGGAAATTTGAAAATGTATCAAAGACAAAACATGCTTTTAGGAATGAAGGGTATTCTGTGGTGTATATTTTATTCAACATGTCTATTGTGCCCTACAGTATACAGCGCTAGGACAGTCACCTATGTGTTGAGTGAAATCAGTAGTGAGTTAAATGGATGTTGGGCCACTGTCTTTATCCCTTTGGGCTAAACAAAGCTTTACTGTTAGCCTCTTAGGGAGGGATGATATCACCTCTCTGGTTATATTTGTCCATTGTAAGATGGGAGAAACTGTCTGACTGACTCATTCTTTACTCATTTTTATCTGATGGCTTTTTTTTAAAGTTGTGGCATGTGGCTGTTGTCACCTTGATTGTTTGGTGTAAGTCAGTCTAATCTATCTTAACTCAGCCTTTTTCTGTCTTTCCATTCTGATAAAATCAAACATATTTAACATTATCGTAAGTCTTTAGTCTCAGGCAAATTGTGATGTTCAGTGATGTATTGTGAACAACCAATAGATGCGCTCTCTCCAGCAAACCAAAACTTACTGTAGCAGCCAAAAAGCCTCCTCGAATACCATCTCACACACACACACACACACACACACACACACACACACACACACACACACACACACACACACACACACACACACACACACACACACACAGTGAATTAACAGTGTAACGTGTCACTGTTTAATTCAGTGTGCATCTGATCCACTAACTGGCATGTATTTTAGTGGGAAATGTAATTGTTGTAACAGTTCACCTCTCATTCCCACAGTCTTCACTCATTAAATACCACTGATAACCAGGAGAGGCCTGAAGGGAATTAGTAGTTTGTGCAGAAATACAGTTCATCTTTCTAGATTATATTGCTGTCGAATTGACAAGAAGACTTTCAACGTGTGACGCCAGCTCATCTTGTATTTCTAGAGTTATGTGTTTTTGCGGATGTGTAAGGAACTGTTTATGTGTCATATTTCTTAAATGGAGTTTGGTTTAATATTTTCCCTGGAGACGCATGGAGCCTCAGTTTAATTAAAAATGTATAATTCTTAATGTTTTGTCACCACTACAGAAACACCAAAAGTTCAAAGAGGTTGTCTGACACAGACTAATAATGTGTGTTTCTATAACTGACGGTGGCTGATTGTACACTTTAGCAGCATGCACTAAATGGTTGCCCTTTGTGTACGTGTTTTTAAGCTACTTTCCTAATTAAACATGATGTACTTAATGGTGTTAGTAATGACTCCCGCTGAAACATGAAGCTCATTGCCCTCAGTTATTTATTATATATTAACATTTTGGAGAATTTAAACCTGTTACCTTCTGTCTTTTTATAATTATCCAGGCTGCTGGTGTTTCTACTGTATTTCATGCAGTTTGCAGTATTTCCAAACAGAAATACTCGAGCAGCTGAATGTGCTGTGTTTACATAGTTACTGGTTAATTCGAACATAGGTTAGAGTCGCCAAAAGAAATCACATTATACTTGCTTTTATATTTGATTACTGCCCATCCTAATTTAATATTTAGGTCATCTGTATTAGAATTATAATTTACAACTTACAATATACTGAACTGTAACTTTAAGTAATATCCATTTCAAAACAGCATCTTGTTTCTCTGTGTTCTTTTGTCCCATGAGAATTTAAGCTGTGAGCGTTTTTTAACTGTAAACAGTGTCCCAGACAACACTGGTTGGGCTGGTTTCTTTATTTCTCCAACTTGCGTCTTTCAGAAGCTCATCAAAACATTCGCCTGCCCTCATGAACTCTGACTTGATACCCAAATCATTATTTACCTTTGCTTCAATACTCGATACTGTTTGTAATAAAATGAACTTCTCCAGGCAGGTAACCCTAGTTACAGTTGACTGACTAAAAAAGTGAAAGCTGAGGTATTTTATATCTCATTCATAAATCCACCTTACCACACCTCTGCCCTGGGCACCACTCACTCAAGGGCAGGAAAAGCCCATTGATGATAACAGACAACAGGTGGCCCATGAAAAGCAGTGGCTGAATCTGCTGAAGCTGTCAGTATGGGAAGAATAAGTCAAGAGGGAGAAAGAGAGCAGGTGGCAGAAGGCTTAACCTGAGCTAAAACCCATCCAATGAGCTCATCTTCTCAGGCTTAACCAGCTTCAAGTTGTCTGTTTTCTGCCAGGACAGCCATATCTGGCTACTCCTACTCAGTCAGCCACAAGCAGACTGCTAATCTGTCTGAGCAATACCTGCAGGCCATATGGTCACCGCGTGGCTGCCTGTTTCATAAACAATCTGTACAGAGTTTTGTACTTCCAAAGGGACAGTGTGTAGAGGGGATTGAGAGTGGTATTTGTATGTACGCATATGCAAATATTTGTATTAAGGATGGGAGGATTTAACATTTATTAAATAAATAATAAATATCTTATATTGGGATAAAAACACGCAAGACAATTTAACTGTGGTGAATTTCCATTATCAGAATAATTGTGAATATCCTCAAGAGTGAATAAAATAAATGTTTCTTAACAAAATGTAAGGTGAAATGAATCCAGTATGTTTTAGTGCTGTTTTACGGGTTTTAATTATATTTTGATGATTATTGGAATATCATTTATCACAATTATTTTGTCTGGGATAATCGTACTACTTTGTATGTGACTTTTTGGTGGCTTAGGCAAGAGTGACAACTTGTTCTTGTGATCTACCTCACACCACCCTCTCCATTCACGCCAGGGCAGCCCAGGTAAGCCCGTCTCACGACGCAAGTAAACATCAGACTCCCACAATCCCACTGTCTCAACGACAAGAGTGGATTGTAAGCTTCATTAATCCTGTGCTGCATGCAAACATGGCTGAGTGAACCTGATAAACCCATACAAACCATGCTAAACTGCAAGCCATTACTCAATGGACAAATGATTAATCACCAACTATTTTGATAACTGATTAATTGTCTTGAGTAATTGTTTAAGAAAAAATGCTAAAAAATTCTCTCTCTTTCAGTTTCCTACATGTGATTTATATTTTAAGGATTTTTTGGTCTTCTGTGATGGTAAATGGAATATCTTTGGGTTGTAGACTACTGAGACTAAACAAGGCACTTTTTGCTTGGTATTTGGGAAACAGTGATTGACATTTGTCACCATTTTCTGACATTTCAAAGACTGGGGCTGCAACTAATCAATTTTCAATTAATCACGTCAGAAAATGATGAAAGAACGCTTTTAGTAAGATCCCATGGTAGTATCTTCAAATGTCTTTGTTTATATCCAAGAGATGGTCCAAAATCCAAAGAAAATCAGTTTCCTCACATTTAAGAAGCTGCAACCAGCAAATAACTAATCAGTTAATTGAGAAAATAATCAACATATTGATCAATAATTAAAATAATTGTTAGTTACAGTCCTAGACCATACAGCACATCTAATTGTTGCACTTGTAATTCTTTCCAAAGACATAATACAGCATGAAGTGTGATTATAAAATTAAATAAATGGTTTTAATGAGTCGGTATCTATGAGTAAGATCAACATTTGGCCATGACTTCGTTGAGCTGGAGACAATAACAAAGCCTTGTTGTGGTGGCTGTGTCAGCACTGCATCTACCTCCCAGCCCGCTATGCTCTAATCCCCTGTGGACAAGCCTATTTTAATGATGTCATGGCAGACAGAAGTGCTGATATTGTCCTTCAGACTTGGTGTAATTGAATTACTTCTACATAAACAAGTCAGATCTCAGAGCTGTGGATTATCTGTTCCTAGAAATGTTCTCTAGCAAACAGCCGCTACAAATCACATCCTTTGCGTGATTATAATGTTTGTCTGTCACAGATACACCGAGGCAAATCTCACTATGAGTCACTATGTCAGCTGTTGCTATGTTGTAACTTTTCTTGTTTCATCTCAGTTGATTATGAAAAGCTGCCCACTACCGCTTCAATCAGCCTGGGAAGACACCTCAGCATGTACCCAGTCACGATGCCCATTATCATTTGCAATACCTTCATCGCCATCACACACTCACCAGTGGTGTGGCTAAATAGTCTACTGGGAAATCACACAACAGCCTCATAACATCCTAAGGTTGTACTCTGAGGAGAGAAGCCTCTGAGGAAAAAATACTCCACTTCATTTTGGTTCTGTATCGCTTGAATGAGTAACTCCAAAATGTAATTTATGTAATTTGTGTAAAATGAACATTCTGCTGTTTTGCATAATTGTGGCTCATGATAGCCAGTGAACACTCAGTTCATTCAGAAACATTCCTCTCATAGTTTACTTTAATGGAAAATGCAATTAGCATAATGGCTCCATTCAAAGCGGTTTCCTTGCCAAATGCCGTCTCATATTGAGTAGGGGGAAAAAAATCAAAACAAAACCCAAGCTGGAATGGAGCCGAAATGCTGTTAGTGTCGCCTGCTGTCAGAAGTCAACACATTAGATGACTTAAATATACAACATGTTCAAATGTCTGGTGTATAAGAGAAATAATAATCTAATTCACGTACAAATCAGTTTAAAGGAAAAGGCCACTCATTTAAACATGAAGATCAGTGGACTATTCATTGAGTACAACTCAGCCTCCGCAACCAGTTTAGGGCTTCAAGTAATTATCATTATCATCATGAATCTTATTTCTTCAATAAATTGATTAATGTGGAAAAAAATGTGAAAAATCCTATAGTATAACTGTATGAGTAAAATAACTCCATTGCTAGGATCATTAATCTATTATTGTTAACATTTGACTCAGACAGACACACAAGAAACTGAACTGAGATCAGCATGAATGTTATATGTTGAAAGTGTTGCACCGCTCTGCAGCCGCTGATATCCAATCTTATCTCCAAGCTTTCAGCTGCCTCCGTATGAAAGAATCTGCAGCTTTCTATCAGTCCTTAGAAAGGTCACTCTCTTTGCAAGAGGTCTGAGTCATCCAGCGTTCATTTTCAAACTGAATCGTGACATTTGAGCTTTACAAATGAGTTGTTTTTTGAGAAGAGCTATCGGCTATACAGAGATACCTTATCTGTGCAGCCCATTGACAGGCATGCAGGAAGAGGATTTCTGAGACAGAGACAACAATCTTCTCACATACAAGCACCCTGACCCAAGAGGTGAACAGGATATTGAAACGTGCACACACACACACAGAGCTGTGTTAATAAAGGACACCCGTCTCACCTGGTCGTCCACTCTATGGGCCACGATCGTCGCTGCCTCCTCCTGCTCAGCATCACTGAGGGGTCGGATTCTCAAGGCAACCTGCAGCACAGAAAGTGAATTTAGTCTTCCTCGAATCCAATTAACACAGAGAAATTCAAGTTACTGAAATTAAAGGGTTGAAAATGAATGGACTCAGCCCTAATGGCAGCTCTTGCTACTACAATAAATAAGAGCTGGATCTGGAGAGTTGTAAATACTTATTAGCGGTACCAGTTTAAAGTTCTCATTCAAACACACGTTCTCATTCAAAGGGATGTGAAGATGTGTCCAAACTTTTGACTGGTACTATAGTGTCTAACTAAAAAACTACCAAGTTGCATTATGGGAACCATAGAATCCAGTGTTAGTAAAGTCTGACCAATACAGGGACTGAAAGTAGAGCTGCTACAATCAGTCGATTAATCAATTATTCAGTCGACAGATAATTATTCAGCAATTATTTTGATAATTGAATAATTGTTTTAGTATTTTGTTAAGAAAATATGACAAACATTTGCTGCTTGCATCTTCTCAAATGTCATGATGTGAAGTTTTTTTGTGTCATACATGATTTTAAACTGACTATTTGTTGGATTTTGGACTGTTTATTGGACAAAATGTGAGATTTAAAGACATCACTGTGGCTTTAAGAAATTATAATGGGCATTTTTTACTATTTTCTGACATTTTTAGATAAAACAATTAATAATGAAAATAATTGGTAGTTGTGGAACCTCTTAATATCTGCTATTTGCATAAATTCTGACCATTTTCTTTTTTTAAGCTGTCTCCTCTGAATCACCCAGAATTCATAGAGAGCTCAGCCAGCAAATGACTAAAACTATTACCTCATTATCAAAAAACTTGCCAATTAATTTAAACTAATCCATTAATCGACTAATTATTGCAGCCCAACACATGTCACTAGTAGTCTGGATGTGATAACTGGGCATAGAAAACAGACGGATGAATAGACGTCATTTTCTCCCACAACTAGAAGAATAAAATTAGACTGATGTAATTTTCCCACCACCACCAATCCCCATTTCTAATTAAATACAGACCCCTGTAGTTTTAAAGAGTAAATTAGCCTTCTCTCGTGAATACTGAGTAGTATTTGGGCGATATGGGGCCACTAAATGACTGAAACGTTGTATTGTTATATTGCAATCCACTCATTCATGGCCACGCTTCAGTTAGCCTCTCTCTCCCTGTATAATTTCCTTCCATGAAAACACCCAGAGATTTTTCATTCAGCAGAGAAGCTTTTAATGGAAGTAAAAATGGGATGAAAAACAGACTATAACAATCACAGCACTCACATCTTATACCCAAAGTCTGTCTTTATGGCCCAAAGCAATTAGTAAAAGCAACTCTGATATACTATTTCACACATTGCAGCATATATTTGTTGCCTCTTTGCTGCTTTAAAGGAGTGTAATTCTACAACTGCAGTTAATAATAGTAATAACAATCCTCCCTGTGATTCCACCAAAGCAGCAGAGGGAATAATAAGGACGTCCATATGTCAGCACCCTGTAGAAAGTGCATTACATGCTGGACAAGAGAGGCCAGGCAACTGAAACAGCCACTTCAATAATTCAGATATGGTTTGGAGAACACAGTGCAGGTAATGTAGGGTAGGCATGTGTAGGTAAACATGTTGTTGGGAATTATTTTTTAAAAAGTAAACAACAACATGGATGTTTCTTTTTAAAAAGTTGAATTAGAAGCAGATTTTTGGAGGGAGTTAAAGGAGCATTTAACTAAATAATAATAACAATTTAAAAAAAGATATTAACAGCTTCAGACAAGCCTGTATAGTTTGCACTCACAGTTAGTTGGTGGTCCTTTGATTCTCCCGTGTCCTTCATGGTCACTTTCGGTAGGAGTGAAGGATATTGAACGTCAACAAAAGACAGGACACTGGACCATCTTCACTGTCGGCACCTGCATGTCACCTCACCCCCGTCTGAAAAACACCTGCAGCCCGCCGCCACTACTCTGCACAAGCCGCTCTCTCTTCGGGATAATAAAAGGAGAGACTACCGAGCGTCGTCCCCCTCTCACTTCACGACCTCACTCTTTTCTCACTACGCTATAGTCTTTCTTCCTCTCTCTCTCTCTCTCTCTCTCTCTCTCTCTCTCTCTCTCTCTCTCTCTCTGTCCTTCAGAGTGCGTCGACGGTGCTCCTCTCCTCCCGTGTGTCTCCCGTCAGCAGGTTAGAAACACGAACAATGTTTCATGTGGCTGTAAAGAGACACGCAGGTAACACCAGCAAGAGCAGCAGCCCACCTGCTACACTCACTTCCCTGTCTCTTCTCTCTCCTCTCCCCCGCTGCCCTGCTGCTGCGGGTTTCCGCTCTCTCTCTCTCTCTCTCTCTCTCTCTCCCTCCCTCTCTCTATCCCTGTGTGTATGTGTGTGTGTGTGTGCTTACACGTTTTTGTTACCTCCTGGGGACCGTAGTCTTCATGGGGACCAAAGTTTCTAAGGTCCTGGTTAAGAGTTAGGCATGAGTGGTAAAGGTTATTTGATAGAAAACACCTGTAGAAAACATACAACTGCTTTTATACAAGTAAGCTAATCTTCATGTGTAAAATTGGATCTTAAAAATTATGACATCAACTATAAATTGCAATGTTACTATCACATTAAAATGTAGAGCTGCAATGATAAATAAATTAATCAATTGAAAAAATTAATTGCCAACTGTTTTTATAGTCAATTAATCATTTTTCCAAAATGTCCTTCTTGGTTAGCGTGATGCTCTTTCCTCCATGCAGACACAGTGTCTTGGAGGATTTGGCAGAGATCAGAGCCCAAGAGCGAGCACGCAACAACACCAAGAGGATGGAGATCCTGGAGAGTAGGGAAAGAGGAGGGAGCAGCTGAGCACATTACTGACATTACTATTACTGACCACACTGTTGTACCACAAAATGCTTCTGAGGCTGAATATAATGTAGAGCAGCTCTTCAGACGTGGACACTACATTAGCCTACTTTACAGAACAAAGAAGACCTTGATATAACAACGATTTTAAATACTACTGGTCCTGCTTTCACCAACATTTAATTCATCTTCACACATCAGTTTACAGTAAATAAGAAGACACAGTGTATGGTTTGTTACAGCACCAAAAACCTCTGTTGAACAAGCAGCCAAACTATGTGTCCTCTAATAAATGTAGCATCAGTGTGTGACATCAGGATGACTTGTGTCTGTTTCTAGAGATGATTATTAATGATTAAATAATCAAAGTGTTAAATGTGAGATCAGCTCATTTACTTACATGTTTTTCCAACAAGGGGCGCTGTTGATCACAATTTAAAGGCCTATATTTGTGTATTAGTAAGTTTTTAGCATACATACTTTGTTAAAACCTCCTAAGCTATAAATCATGTTGCTTTACATTTCCAAATACAAGCTGTGTAGTTATATATATATATATATATATATATATATATGTATATATATATATTAAACAAAGTTATATGAAATGAAATAAAAGACTGAGTTTTAAGAAGTGTCTCTGAAAGCCGATTTCCTCAGACACGTCATTCCAAAGCTGAGGGGCCCTGATGGTGAAAGTGCGGTCACTTTAGGTTTCAGATCAGTAAAATCTTAGATTCTAAAATGAATGGGGAGAAGGTGTAGAGAAGCCAGGATTGGGGTGATGTAATGTCGTCTATTCCAGTAAACCAGTAAGAAGCCTAGCTGCTGCGTTCTGAACTAGGTAGCAAGAGAGAGATTTTTGTGATAAACCAGAAAGGCTTAGATTAACCCCACTGCATCACTGATGATGTCATCAAGAGCATTAAAAGTGAAAAGAAAGAGATCCCCAAGTTTTAATAAATAATGAATGGTTATGACTAAAGATGGCTCAATTTTAATATGTGATCTGAGGCCAAATACTTCCTCTAGATGAAATTACAAAATATACTCATTGTTTTTCCAAAGCTAATATAGCCAGATCAAAGTATTAAAACCCTAAGGCACCAGAATAAAGGAAATGGCATCTTCTCTGTTAAAATTTACTGGGAGGACCCCAGACACCCTCATATAAGATTGTCTCACCCACATTGTAATGCTTCCAATGCCCATGCTGTGCTGTACTGCAGTTTCAGCAGCACTTCCTTCAACACTTTGCTGACATCTGCTGGAAGAATTGAAAATGACCTTTTGGACAAATAGAAAATTGAAAAATATAAAATTATGAAGCTTTATTACACTACCAAGAATAATCAAGCCAAAATTAAACTTGGCCTGAAAAGGTAAAGTCTAAATAAAAGAACAATAAAAACAACAAAATGTTAAATGAAAAATTGTTGACTCAAAATTTTAAAAAATACATAAAATAAAGAATATTTGTAATTAAGTGAAATGTATGACGATAAATGTATGAATACAAATGTATGAATCATACATGATCTATTTTAATACCCATTAAAATACATTTTGTAGATCATGTCATAGTTTTCCCATGGGATGTGAAGTATGGATTTAAGTAACATAAAGTGAAAAAATAAGTAGTAAAGAAGGTGATAAAGAGAAGACACTCATTGCGTAAATGTGTATGTGTTAGTATGAAATAAGCATATCAGTCACATTCGTAGATTGAAGTTGCCTGCATTTGGGATCAAACCCAGGACCTACTTGAGCCTAAACTACCATGATTTAGCATCAGTATGATCAAGTTTCATTTGTAGATTTTAAAATAAGTAAATAGGCTTCAAAATTCATAGATAGCTCTGCAGAGGAATGTCCTAAAGAAAACACCAAAACTCACAAACCATAGGTTGAACTGCTGAAATGTATCACATGTGAACATCAGAAGAATTTTCTGTGTGTGTTTAGTTTGTGTTGATCAAGCTATGTCAAAGGTTAAAGGTTAAAAGGTTAAAATTCTCACATTTGTGCTTGGGCTCAAGAGCCTTAATAAAATTGGAGTCAGTTGAAGGGTTCAGTTGTTGCTTTGAGGTTGAAACAGCAAAAACATCGAGTGCTATTGCTTAAAGTAAGAGTCAGAGCAGTGTAGCCAGGAGCACTGCCCTGAGCTGTGGTTGAACTCACAGCCTTGTAATCTGTCAGGGAAAGCAGACCACGAACGAGGCTTAACCACAGAACCACTGGGAAATCCTTCTCATCACAAAATTCACATTTTGTTGATGAGAAATTGATTTGCTGAAATGAATCTTCTAGCTCAGAGAATCTTCTAGCTGCAGACATTATTAGTGGCAGCCGAACTAGCTGAGTAGGATGATATGTTCACATAATGTTTGAGGAGACAGCGAGCCTGCAGATTGTACTGCGGTCAGTGAGAGTGTGACAGTGCTGTCCCTTTCAATTAAGTCTTATTGGTTATATGCTTACATTGTGATAGTGTGGAGGCATGTGGCAATATTTTAAGGTATAATATGTGCTTAGAGAGTTACAACTGTGGAAGTGAGACACATTTAAAATTTGTTTTTTTCTGGTCCCCTCTAATTTGTGACGTCACATGCTGGTGAGACCTGAATAATGCGGTAAAAAACCTCACTTTATAATTAAATTGCTCCAAAAATGCAAAAGGTATCTCAACACAAAATACAAATTTGAGACTTCAAAGACAAAAGTATGTCAGAGCAGTTGAGTTTCAAATTTACAAAGTTACAATTACAACTGAGTTTCTATTCCATTTCTGCCAAGTCTGTTCCACTAGATGGCATTGAATTCTGCACACTGCAACTTTAACTGTACAGACTCAAGTGTTTTTATTAAATAAAGTAAAAGCTCTAACAACACTTGTAGTATAAAGAACAACTTAATTGTTTGTCCAACGTGATTCAGCTTGCGGGCTTCAGTGGGGTCATCAAATGTGGCTGAAAAGACAGGAAGTAATTAGTGATTAAACATGCAAAAAAACAAAACAATATAGAGTTAAAAATGTAGTACTAGTACTGTTTTATTCCAAAATTATTTTAAAAATACAATTAAACCATTAAAAAGTATCAGTGTACTTCTAATATTTTAAAAGAAGTAAACACATTTATGAAAAGAGTGGGTTGATGCTGGTAAATGTGGTGGAAGGATACACTAAGGTGTGTTTGGGGATGTTACCCTAAACTCACCAAAGCAACTTAAACTCACTGTTTGTTTGACTTTTTATATATCAGGGGTGACAGCCAGGTGTCTCTCCTAGCCTTCAAGATTTTGTTATTCAGGTTTCAATTCTCAGTTTATCTCTAAAATACAGCCAAAACAGCAAAACCAAAGAAAGTCATTTCATTTCCAATACACCATTATATGTTTTCTTTTCACATATTTTTCAATCTAGTTCAATTCCATTGACAAAGAAACAGAACATGAAGTTCAGCTCAAATCATACGGGTAAACAAAAGTTCAGTTCAGTTTGTTTTCATTTGAAATAAAAGACCTTCAAATAAATTGATTTACCCACAGAAGTCAGCCCAGTCGACTTAAACTATGGACCGAGTTCAGGGTTTCTGGAGTTTTGCTTCTGGGTGATGGGTGAGACACTTCCATAAACAAACTGAGAAGAGTGGATTAAATGAATGTTGTTCGATTAGATGATGGCAGTCAGTGTGGATGAACACTCCAGTTTATCTCTAGTAACTTCAGATAAGCTTTTGCCATTTTTAGACATTTTGTGATTAATTGATCAGAACATTGGTAACAAATGTATGAATAATTGAAAATACTGAGAAAGCACTTCAAATTAATATTTTTGACACATTCATTACTGGATGTTTGATTCAGCTAATTTCATCCCAGGAAGCTATGCCTCTTATAAGCTACCATATTAGTGCAACTAAGATCTGGACAAAAGTAATATTTGTATTTTTTAAACTCCCAAAATCAGCAATCATTCATCATTATCAAGTCATCATGTTTTTTGCTTATTTTCAATTTTTAAATATCAATGTGAAGCTCACCAAGCAAATGTGCTGTAACTAATGATAGCCTTTAAAAATACAGATTTATTATTTTGGTGGCAAGAAAGTATGTTTTGAGTTTTGAGTTTGAGGTTTGAGTATAGATTACAGGTTAAGATTTCTGTTTTAACAACTCAGCACAACATCCATGGTCCAAACAGTATGTCTGTTCCAGTGGTGGAAAAGTAATTAAGTACACTTACTGAAGTACTTAAGCACAATTTTAAGGTACTTAATTATTTTCTCAACCCTCTTCATGCCCTGTGGGACATTAAGCCACAATGAGCTCACTCCATCATTCCCTATTTTTGGAAACATGTTGGGCCACCACCTAAATTAAGTTAATCTGAGCTAATGCGTACATCACGGTTCTTCACCGGATCATTTTTGGTCTCCACAGCCCGTTACAGAAGCTACATGGTAGTGTATGGTAAAGTATGTGCCAAACATGTGGGTAAAGGATCTAACTAGTTATAGAACCCATCTGTCTGTGCCTTATCTAGAGAGGGCTGCATTGTCTAAAACCAAAAGACATACCCGCTGACCCAAAAATCAGCCTTTTCCCATTTGAGTACACAGCTTTTGTCTCCAACTGGACAAATTATCCCTAATTAACTGGTCGAACTCTGACATTGTACCCAAAAGTAGCCTATGACAGACTAAAGATGCACACAGTTGTATTCAAAACTGGTTTTATTCAACTCACAATTAGACCCTAAAGTCTGGGGTCACACACAAAATTACGCACCACGCCGAGTGCCTGTACAGTGTAACATGCAGAAACAAACAACATAATCTTTAATCAACAAAACTGCATGTATGTAATAAATCCCTACAGAAAATAATTGTTAGTCAATACAAACATTGGATGGTTTGATCTGATGAAAATAATTACCTGAATATTCTCATTAATCATAGTTAGAGCAGCACAGCTTCCCAATGGTAGAAATGACTTTGTATTAGTTGAATTAGATATGCAGACAACATGAATTAATGGCCCTTTATAAAATACAAAAAAAAAATAGTGATTCTATGTGACAGAGCCACAGAAAACTAGAAAAAATATATAAAATGGCACATAGTTTGAAATAAAATAAAACACATCAGAATGAGACAACAGTCTGTTATTATACAACATATTTACAGAAGCCGTAGTCTCAAGGTAGTCTCGTCTCCGGAGATTTCGAAACATAAAGCTTCACTTGCAGGCGTGTATCTCTGTGTGTGTGTGAACGTAAATAAATTATACCTTAACATCACCTTCTGGTGTGTGCTGCCAGTGCTGGGTTTGTGCTTCACAAATATCACGCATGAAGCATAACATATAGAAAATATGGCATGTTTACATCAGCTTTCATGTTCACATTTTTTTTTCTCTTTGGAGATCTGAAAGTATGTAAGTTGTAACAAGTAATAAACACCTCAGCGTCAAAGCTTTGAAGGGTTGGAGAAGGTAAAGTATCTTTGAACAGGAGAGGCAGATGATTTAGAATATTGTAGTCTTTTGGATTAAGAGAGGTTAACATCGACAGCCTGTGAGATGTTTTCCAACAAATGGCTTGGGGCGGAAGAGTGTCATTAATTATTTATGAGCATACAACACATGTAGAACAGTACAGATACAGTTGCGTTGTCCTGAATCCCAGACTAACGAGATGCTGATGCTTTGTATGAGCCACACACTCTTTTATCAGTTGTGTGTGTACGACGCGGTTTCCCTCCTCGGATAGATAAAGAAGTCTATGCTTGGAAGTCGTTCCCAAAGTGTCTACTCTGTTCCTCCGTCATGGACAGATAGGTGGCCCTCATACTGGGGGAGTACTGTGAAGGAAAGACAAACACACACAGACACATAATGAGCATGTTACAAGGGGACTCTGGAAAATAAAGGTGAGGTTTCATAAGTGGGGATTGAAGCCTAAATATCAGTTATAAAGAAAGGAATTGTCATGAGGGGCTTAAAAGAGCAGTCCACTGAAAATCTATCATTAACATAAAATAAAGGGTGAGGTTTCATAAGTGGGGACTGAAGCCTAATCATCAGTTATAAAGACAGGAACTGCCATGAGGAGCTTAAAGGAACAGTCCCTTGAAAATCTATCTTTTGAATATCAGATTCTCTGCTCTGCAGGATTGAAATGTGGCTCTGTAAAGTCTGAAGGTTATCATTGGACAGCAGCTGTAGATTCACAACATCTATTATGAATTCAAGTTATGGTAGCATATCAAATATCTATCATGATCCACTTATCTGCAGTTGATCTGTATGTTGAGATGTTCCTAAATAGTCGTAGCTTCATCAATAAATCGCTCAACTTGCTATTTGAAAAAAACAAACTGTTGTCTGTGTAGTGGCTATCCAAAGTGTAAGTGTAAGTTTCATTCACCTGATCTCCACACCCATCTGCACACTTTTTCCCTGCCTCATCAGCTACTCAGTATATGTGTCCAAAATCATCCCCATACTCCACACTGTAGATCTCACTGAGCTTCTCTCACACAATAGAACATTTGAAAATATACAACCTGTCCTCATTCATCAGGCACTGTGAATGTGTTATTATATGGTTAAATCCATTTGTGCAGTAAGTAAGTAAGTCTCATTATACTCATATTGTAATAAACAACTAAATTCTCAGACATATTAGGCTCTCACAGTAACAGATACTCAATAATGAGCAGTAAATTGAATAATAGTTTTACCCAATTATTAAAATGTGATGCATTTTATTGTGGGATTGTAAGCAGAAGTAGTGGTCATGTCAAGAAATCCATTGTAGCTGCTGTGAATCCAAGCTGACAACAATTGATTTTTTCACAAATGAGCAAGCTAGAAATCTTTTTCAAGTGTTTGACGTTCAAAAGATAGATAGATTGATTTTCAGCTGACAATTCCTTTAATTCCCACTTTTTATAAATTGTCTCAGGGTATAGATAACAGATGTAACCTACAGTTTGTTCACATAAATGAATCCCTTAATCGTTAGCAATATTTACAGTAACTGTGATACCACTCTAAATTGTTCTGTACCCAGATAAATTAATGTCTAGAGCATTACAGAGGACACCTTGTGGAAATACAAGCTGTAGACTTGGATGATTGGAGCATGCACAGGGAGACTAAAACTGTGAGGAAATCCAGGGACGCAACTACAGTACCACCCTGTGAACGCCAGGGGCAGACAAACCCACGCTACAGACCGTCTGGAATGAGAACAACAGGTTGTGAGTAAGAAAGCCATGCCAAACAGGAAAACTGCACAGGAACCAAACAAAGAGATGTGGGGGTGAAGTGAGGCAGAGGTAAAAGACGGAGATGCAACAGAGGAAAAGTGAAGCATGTAGTCCTGAGGAAGAGTTTAAAAGACTTACTCGGTTTCTATACTGCTGAGAGTATATCTCCAAAAAGTTGATAAAAAAAAGAGGAAATATAGAAATGAAAGATACAAACAAACATACACATGACAAACGAACAAACAAAAAATATATAAAAGAAGCTGTTAGCCGAAAACTACTGCATGGTGCTGCACAGTTGTAGTCATGAGGGAGAATTGAATTAGACATTACTTGCTGGTATTCATTAGGAAAAGAAGTCATAAGGCAAAGTGCATCACATTTCCTGGTTAAGTTGGAACTACACCCTAAAGTTAAATGAGAATGATGACAGAAATGAAAGGAAGAACTTGATATTTTTTCATCATCTACAAACTCCACTAAAACTGTAGTGAGACTAACATGAAAAGTAGAATATATATTCATCTTTTTTTTTTGCGCCCGTCTTGGTGCAAATATCAATGTATGCTATTTGCACCCCAGTACAATTAGGAGTGCATGCTGTGGGACTGAGTGTCGGAGCGGGATAAATATATGTTGCTGTTCTCTTGTGTATATCATATAATAATTTCTGTCCGGTGAGATCTATCATTTCTCAGCATGAAAACATGTCAGGTGTGGCGTGTGAGCGTAAGAGCAGCTTGAAATGCATGTGTCTCAGGGCCAATGCCTGACACTTGAGAGGTCTGAAATGTATTTGGTATCCATGGCAACCATAGACGTGTCTGTCAAGATTTGATTTCCATGATATAACAAACTGAAGGTTGTAAATTCAGATATTTTTTGGTTATATGCATTTACTTAACAAAGTTATGAAAATGCAGAGTTTTACGCTAAAAACATTATCAATATATAACTGCTGCTGCAAAGACTTGAAACCTTGTCTCCTGCCCTAATGACGGATATGCTACCCATTACACCACCACTTTGGTCCTATGTAGTGATGTGACACCCAATATGTTTGCTAATACGGAAGATAGATATTGGCGACAAATAATTTCTAACTGAAAAATTGACGCTTGTATGCATTCACTGAGGAAAGATTATGAAAATATAATACAGCTTTATCGCCAGAAATGTCTTTAGAACAGACATTAGAGATGAAACCTTTCTAAATTTGCCCTTTTCTGCTGCGGTGGAAGATGAATATCCTCTGTGTGGCCGAGGCTATTTGTACCAGGGGTGCAAATAGACACTCCGGTAGTAATTTGCAGGTATTTATCAGACCTTCACAGAATGAGTGGTGCAAATTTGTACAAAACACAGAGAAGAATATTGAAGTGGTTTAGTTAGGAAGAACCCACTCATTAAATTTGGGTTCAGATGTAATTGTTAAAGTCCAAAAACTCTTAATAAATTAGACTCTTGACAATTCCTTAACAGAGAGAAAATACACAGTTTACAGTGTCTACTTTTGTGCGTCAGACTACATATCAGCATCTTAAGTTTCTTCTTAAAATCTTTATAATGAGCACATAGCCTGTATGCTACTAAATTACATAACCGTTTTCAAAGAAATGTTCAATAAATTAACAATTACACAGCAGTTTCTTTTAGGACAATATTGAAAAAACCTAATATGATAATACAGTGTTTGACACACAAAACTACACACTAAAACTAATTACTTTCTCCTTGTTAAAAAATTGTTAAGAGCGTAATTTATTAAGATTCTTTGCACATATGAATCCAAATATAATAAGTGGGTTCTTACCAACAACATACCTGCCTAATGCATTTAACTGCTGTATTTCGTCACACACTTATGCTGCATATTATAAAGAGGCAGCGCCTATAAAAAATTTATCAAAAATGTTTCTATTTCTGTCTCCCTACATGACAGGAGACAGAAGGCCCAGTGGGGGGCCGAATTTATTAAATGAGGAAGAAAACCTTCAGTGTCAACAGTGAGTGAGTTTACGGGTTAAAACCTGTGTCACTTTCTCCTGGGAATATGGCCTGAGAAAGGCTAAATGATGTTCGCCTCATGATTAAATATTAACTACATTACTTCTCCTCTTCTTGCTTTGGTGCTTTAAGTCAGCCTCCTATAAGTTATGCAGAAAAGGCACAGTATGCAGCTTTAGAATATCTCATTAAATACCCTTTAAGAATATTTTAAAGAAATGTTAAATATGGCTTAACATTTCAGTGATGTAAAAGTGATATTTAAAGAGGGAAGTGAGTCACTGAATAAAGAAAATGCATAATCAGTAGTTATAATAAAATAGCTTCCTGTGTTTTAAGAGTGAAATCTGGCTGGTTAGCTCAGAGGGAAGTGACATCATAGGAAGGACTTGGCCTCTGGGACCCAACGCACCGAGGGTGGAGGAGAGCCTCGTCCTATCAGAGGCACATTCTCGTACCGCGGATTTCCCCCGAACAAAGCTGTCTGGTTCCTGAGAAAAGAATAAGAGAAGCCACTCAGAAGCTGAAGAGACTCCGAGCACACTTTCCACCACACATTCTTTCCTTTCACTCACATGTACTCAGACATGGGGGCGTTTGAGACGGCCGGGGCGGGCGGATGGAGGCTATTCTGGCTGCCCATGCTGCTGCTGTAGCTGCAGAAGCTGTGCATGTTGGTGTGGTTGGGGTTCTGGGAGCCTATCCTCCTCACCCGCGGGTTGAACGGGTCCTCCTCGTCGATGTCGTCATAATCTCGTTCCCTGGAGGCAGAGTGAAATATCAGCAAGATCAAGAAGTTTGACCTATGTGAGTTTGAACCATTGTTTTGAATGTTAATCGCCCGTATCTGCTGACCATGTCCACAAGTATGTCGTAAAGGTTTTAGCTTAAGTTCCAACCTTCCAGGAAGCCTTTTGTTACTTCGGTAGTATATGAATATCTAACTTTAAACCTACTATAATTGATTTTTTTTGGCTACTTGCGGACAGCAGAAATAAACTGTGAACACAGAAGTGACATACTATCACTTTTTAAGTTGACATGGCTAACTTGTTGCTTGTTGCCACTGTATTCAACCAGCTGATTCAGTATTTTCATGATGATAATGTAAAAGACAAAGAAATAAAGGTGATACATTGTTCACTGTGATGAATTAACTTCCATCTCTAATCTCTGCAAGGTAATGTTCATAGTGCATGAATTGGGACAAAAAAAAAACTCCTGCGTGGAAGACAGCAAAACAATCTAAAACGTTGCAGTATGCTTTGTTAAATGTGGAGCCGTAATAAGGCATAAAACAGCAGTATGGTCCTTTAAGTGGAAAGCAGTAACTAATGTTTCAGATGAAAGGAGCTCTAACATCCTGTGTGTCTCATTACAGTCACACAATTGAATCTGTATTTGTAGGAAAACATCTAGGCTCTTGTAAGTATTCACACACATGCAGCATTTGGCACATAGAGTGCATGTGGTGCTGCATAGAGATGCTTCCAGGATGAGGAAATGAGGGCATTCAAGCAGGCAGATGAGCAGAGAACGAACTGACCTGCAGGCAATTTGTCTCCATGCCCTGGGAATGGCACACAGCATCACAGTGAAGGCACAGGCTGCCAGGATGGAGAAGAGGCAGAGGTAGAGCACACCTTCCACCCCGTCATAGCAAACCCCCACCATCGCATCCAGGTAGTCCTAAAGAGGTCAAACACCGAAAAAGGCAAATGAATGATTACATAAGCCGGCTCTCGCTGCCATATATGACAAAATGAAGCAAAGATGAAAATGCACTTAGAGTGTTGGTGTGTGTTGTATCCAAGATATATACTTAACTGCAGTCACACTAAACATGCAAGAAATTCACATGTTATTACGGAAGAAAAGCTTAGAGAGGTTGATCTCATTAAATTTCAAAATCTGCTCTGTTGCCAGCTCAGATTCAGATTCATGTAGAAATCCTACGTGGCCACTTACTCTCCTGTTGACCTAGTTGGGTTGCTGTGATGCCAATTAATGTGCAATGAACAAACCTTGTTGAGCCCCCTGCAGTCCAGCAGGGCGGTGAGCTGGTGCAGGCTGACCTCAGAGGAGTTGAGCAAACGCTGGATACCCATTAGATCTCTCTGTGGAGAGTTCATCATATCATTGCAAAATACTCCAGCATTTATTTACATGAGAACGTCCTTTTAATGCTACTCCTACAACCATTTTACTGCCTTTTACGACAGTATAAGAGTTGTAGCTCGGTATGTATGTGTGTGATACCTCAGCTGTAGGGAACAGAGGCACGGCAAACTGCAGCAGACCCTGGATCTGGATCTGCATGGTGGTCAGGGACCTCTGGAAGATGGTCAGAGGCTGTAAACCAGAAAGCAAGTGTAAATACATACAGAGTGAAGAGAATGCAAATGAGGAATAAACATTGATCTTAAGAGAAGCATTTTAATGAGTCCAAGTCGTCACACGGAGTAGAAAATAAAGGCTCCCAAGGCTGTTTAATGTAGCTATCGTCAAATGATAAAAGTGAAAAATGCACGTTGTGTGTCCTTCCACAAACTGAAAGCACATGGATGAAAGCAGCACATTATGAATAATGGATTTTACTTTTATATAACTTCATTTGTTAGTTTATTTAATAGAAATGATGCAGATTGATCAATAAAAATAACAGCACGGGGGCCAGATTTAGCCTTGAAGACAAATACGGTACCCTGAAATAAAATAAAAACATTTAAGTAACATAGCAACAAAACAAAAGTACCACTGTAACACAGGACCACAAAAGTGAATAAATAATGTTGTTTTTTTTTTTGTTTGTTTGTTTTCCATGACTGAATAATTCAACACTCACTGATATAAAATATTCTATCATCACATTACAACATGTAGTTTGAATGTCTCATTGTGGGCTTGTAGTTTTCTGTTCTTACCAACAGGGGGCAAAATAAGCATGAAATAACTGGATAATCACATCCCACCTGAAAGACAGCACTTTCTGCATTGCTTCTTTTTTTTTTTTTTTTTTAATTAACATTCAATCATAATCATAAATGAAACAATATGCCACATTTCAAAGGTAAAATTGTATCTTCACAGTCACCCAACCTTACAAGAGGTGCCTGGAAACCCCCTGGCCTGTGGCACAATGTTAAATTGAAAAAGGATATGGTCAATTACGTCAACCATCCATAAACGTAATTGCTTTCCTCTGATCTGACTTTTGGATCTGCATCAGTGGCATGACTGTCCATAATCAAACTCCTCTCTGCTGCACAATCAGAGTTTTTACTTTAGCTTGGGTGAGCTTGTTCTGAGCCAAATAAAGTAAAAAATAGGACAGAACAAGAAGATAGAGGAGGGCGCAGGGGAAAGCAGAAGAAATGATAATAATAAGAACAGAAAAAAAAGGGCTGTGGCAAGAAGCAGAGTTGACGCAGGAGTGACGGCTAGAGCAAAGAAATACAAGGACACAGAGGGTGGAACTGCAGGGTACTGCTGCTGCTCTGGCTGAGAATATAAGACCCAAAACAGAGAGAAAGAGAGAGCTTGTATGTTTGCCAATCAGTGTGAATTCCTGTATCTGCCAGCTTGCTTGTGAACTTTGCACCTGTTGGGTATATGCGTGGCAGAGAAAAGAGTGCTGACTTTGTTTACCAGTCGAGGTGACGGTTGCTTGCCCTCTATAGCTGTGCTCTTGTTATCCTCGGGGCATGTCTATGAGAGCCAGATAACAAGATCTGAACTCCACTGGGTCAGAGCTCACAGAAATTGACTTTACAGCTGCCTTGATGTCAGTGAAGAAGTCAGTGATGTGACCCAAAATCCCTACCCTGCTTCTCTGAAGAGTAACCTCAGAGAAGCTCAGAGGAGACGGAGGAGCCTTTGTCTTGGCAGCTTTGTATCACTTTGGCATGTTTTGCCTTGTTTGCTTGATACATGCCAAAGACTGAAGAAAAGTAGGCACAGGGAGAGAGAGAGATAGGAAAATAATGCTGAAAGGCCTGGAGATGGTGTAGTGCTGGATGCTTTGCAAATTTGTAACTGTTCTACAAGAGTTGTGAGGCAAAGTTAGGATATAAGTCAAACAGACAGGGGCTGCACTAAGGGCAGACATCTGAACGTCCCATTGAGCACTGATTTAGTAAATTGCAGGTCAAAATATAAGTTTACGTTTAAAAACTTGACTGTCGACTCAACTGCATTTAAATGACTATATTTAAAAAGGCACTGATGACCTAACCCTAACCCTTAATACAGACATATTAATGCAGTGAGAGAATGGTTTTATGTAACCTAGATGCAAGACTGCAGCCGGGATTTTAAAAATACTGAGGTCAAGTCCCTCAAATGCAGCCAAAATGGATTTTTCAGATTTTTTGTTCAGTTAACAATTTCATTTCTAGTTTCAAAATGTCCAACAAACCCTATTAATCATATTATTTCTTCTTCAATGCCAGGTATAAAACTCTGGAGGAAAAATTCTCTTTGATGGGGCTTGGTATTGAAATGTATACTGTGTGTGTGTGTGTGTGTGTGTGTGTGTGTGTGTGTGTGTGTGTGTGTGTGTAGCGTCAAAGTTTGTATTGATTGCTTGGTTGAATTTATGTAATTAGATATTTCTTCATTTAAAACAGGACACTTTCTACCTTAAAACTAACTTAAGTAACTAACTTATGTAGGAAAATGTCTTAAATGTAACACTGATGTATTCAGTGTTTAATATATTATTGATAATTGAAAAAAAGAAGTATTGTATAGGCTCCAATATCTATATTTATTTATTTGGATGCCATAAAAGAAATCAAATTAATGTGTATCCCCCCAAACTGTTAACCCCCCCAATGTCCCAGATGAAATACAGATGAAGTGACCTCAACCAAACTTTCCCCTGCAAATCACCATCTCATTGTTCACTAAGTACCAACGCTGATTCAACAGGAATTTAGGAGCATCCAAAAGTTTGACACATTTCATACCTGCTGGAAGGGGTTGGAGAGAGTCTGGTTGCAGTAAAGGTAGTAGTGAACAATATCTGTGAAAAAGCAAAGAGAAGACGAGGTTAATTAAAAGCACTCGGAGCAATCATTTTTTTAAACTCAACTACAACACAATTCTTGTCATGGCCACAGCTTAATGCTCTAATAATTACAACTCCACTCGAGCAGGATTATTAACGCTGAGGCTTACCAGCACTGATGATACCCTTTGTCTGGCTCATGAGGTACTTGTCAGGGGCAATGCAGAAATCACTTGTGCCCTGAAATACAACAGGAGATGTATGAGAGCGGCGAACAGAAAACAAAGACATAGTTGAAAAGAATGAACGGTTCTCGAACTGCAAATGAAAAAAGAAATCCATTAGGAACAGAGTGTCAAAAAGCAAATACTCTATGTGGCATTAATATTTCATTAACACTTCAGAAACTCTTTTTGACAATGCTGAATAATAATAATGACCGTCATCTCTATCACATTTTGACACAAAAAGGAAAATAAAGAGGACGGGCTGTGTGTTCTAATCCACTTTAACACGTCTAGACAGGAATACTTTTCAATTCTGTCACTCACAACCACTTCTACCCCCCCCCCCCCCCCCCTCACATGGCGCTAACAAGAAACCTGCCTTTGCAAAATAACCACAGTGAGGAGCGGCAGTGTCCTCCAAACGGTGCCGTCTGAATGCTAAATGTCCCCCAGGCTCTGGACAAACACACTGCATGTAGCTTAACCCTCTCCAGGGGCTACGCTAATGAGCCTCACACACACAGACGAGATAAAGTGAACCAAGCCAGTTTATTAAAAAACGTGGGATACCAAGTAGCTCTGCAGTTCAGGGGCAAGTTTAAAGAATTCCTGAAGGGAAAACAGCGATTCTCTGAGACTACCTGCTGCCTGTAATTAAGAGTTCTGTGAAGGGGTGCATTCATTAAGCCTTCATTTATTGTGTACTCACTGATCTAACACACACACACACACACATTTCGAAGATTCCCATGCACACACAAGATCATCTGCAGTCAGTCAAACCCAAATAACATCTGACATACACACTTGTAAGCACAATGATCCCTTAGAAAGCACTACAAATATGCTGTCTGCACTCTCAAAGACCACATTGGCATGCAGATTTGTCGCTCCCCTGGTTGTGGTGAATGTCTGACATCATTATAGCACAGGAGCAAAACTTCATTTTAAATGGGGCGCAGCGCTCTGGCTGCAGTGGCAAATATATTTTCGTGAGTTCACCCTCAGTTAGGGTGAAGGATGTCGGTGACAGGTTGAAGGCAGTGCTATGAGCTCTCTGTTTACATGTGGGTTACCTACTGAACAGGGACCCCACTTCCCTTCAACACTGTCAAACCATCTCAGCAAGTTAAAGAAGAGATTTTATTTGGACCCTGCAAATGATGTTGACCTGTCTGATGACTGCCGCACCTGCAATGGATGAATAGTATTTATATTATACATTGAATTTATACTGAAATAATAGGAAATAAAGTCAAATGATTAAAGAAATTCCAGCTAAAGCTAAATCTTTCAAAAAAAAATCCATTCTTTCTTTCTTTCTTTCTTCCTTCCTTCCTTCCTTCCTTCAGTCCTTTCTTTCTTTCTTTCTTTCTTTCTTTCTTTCTTTCTTACTGTCTCTCTCTGTGTCTGCTTTTCTTCAGTATTTGGCATGTATGAAGCAAACAAGCCAATTCATGCCAAAGTGATACAAAGCTGCCAAGTAAAAAGGCTCCCCCGTCTCCTCTGAGCTTCTCTGAGGTTACTCTTCAGAGGAGCAGGGTTGCAACTGACAATTATTCTCATCATTGATTCATATTTCGATTATTTTCTCAGTTAGTCGATCAGTTGTTTGGTCCATAAGATGTCTGTCATAAGAATGGCAAAAACAAGTCAATCACTGTTTTCCACAGCCTAATTAAACATCCTGAAATGTCTTTTGTCACGACCAGCAGTCCACAAACCAAAGATATTCAGTTTACTATCATTAAAGACTAAAGGAACCAGAAATATTCACATTTGAATGGCTGAAATCAGATCATTTGGATAGTTTTCTGTTAAAATGACTCAAAACGATTAATCAACTATTAAAATATTTGTCGATTAATTTAATAGTTGGCAACTAATCGATTAAGGGCTCATTCACTCATCCATGTAAGATGTGGTAGTAGACTCTAACAAGGGGCCAGTACAACAAACTTATAGCAGAAGCACCTGGTTGAGTACGAGGAGAGCCAAAAATCCCTTCGTCATATCTTCAAGAATATCATTATCATAGAAATACCTTGAAATATTGTGATACTATTTTGGGGGCACATCACCCACCAAGATAAATGATGTCTGTGTAGTTGATTCCCGTAATTGCTTTCTTCACACTTGTAATGTTCCTGCCTGAGCAATTATCAGGCCCTTGTAAGCTGTGGAGAAGAAGATGTTTGCTCTCAGGTAGAGACAAGGCTCATACAGTTCAGTCAGGGTGACCCTCTGCCACACACCACGTAATTGATTAGGTTACGTCGGCCTGTTGCGTACAAATTGGGTTTTGTTCTCTTAAACATGATTAGGGCCTGTTACGTAAGAGGCTGATGTAAATGACACACAGACAAAATGTACAGGACGAAATGTAAGAAGGATTTTAGCTACACTTCATTCATCAAGTAGAGATGCAGAATAAGGAGAGAGTTAAAGAACGACTTTTAAGCTAAACCATAACTAACTCTGCTCCGTTAGTTTGCCATGAAATGTAGTATGGATATTTTTGGTCTCCAGATGATCATTTCCATTAACTGTTGACCCCCTGACCTTTCATCAAGCACCACTTTCAAGTTAAAGTTGCCCTCGACCAATATGACATGACAAGGCATCTACAAAACTCCCATTTCCATTAACTTTGCTTTAAATATTTGATTTTGTGGATCCAACAGCCTTTGCCCAAGTGCCACTTTTGCACACAACAAATATTACACATACTGTCATTGTGCAAAATACCCTGTGACAATCAGGGGGTCTCAGTGCTCTGGGCGATACTTCCAAAACAGAATAGTCAGCTATTACATCTAAGTAGCTCTACTTGGATCTAAGAATAACTAAGAACAAGCCTGGTTGTGTTTTTTCATTGGTCTATTTATTGATTTGTTCTGTGATAAAATGACATTGCTCAAGATATATAAAGGACTTTTGTTTTGTTTTTGAATTAATTCGTATTCACACATTTGTACTGGATGTTTCAAAAATGTAGAGGCAACATGCAAATTGCAGTAAATGTTTTGCTAGCAATATATTTTTAGGCACATTGTTCAGACTGTAGAATTTCATTTTGAGATTTTCAAGGGGTCAGAGCTGTCAATTAATGGGTCCCAGACCATCCAAGACCCTTTTATTTTTCACACTGCGTACTGCTATACAAAGACTGAACTGTCACCTAGCCTGTATCTTGTTCACTCTGTCCAACATCTTTGTATTGTGGATGTTTATCGAACAGCGTCTACACCGGCTGCTTGCACAGTCTTGGTTTTCCTGTCTATCATGGAACTGCTATCAAAGGAATCTACCAGGATTTCAACCATCGATCCACCAAAAATAGACCACAGAGGCCGGAGAAAACTGGTAAATGTAAAGGAAGATGAAACCAGAGACTAATATGTTGTAACTGATCGCACCTCCTGCTGCTTTCTACCCGATGCTCATTATCTCCAGCTCTAATTCACACATGTTAACAATCCTCTATGGCCCCCCCGAGTCAAAACAGGAGATCCGACAACAAACCTGAGAAAAATAGCACACATGCCTGAGGCAGGTGAGTCAAACGCCAGCGCTCATCCATCTAACATGAATTCTTTTTAATGTATCTCTCTATTTTCACATATCACTCCCCTCTAGGTCATTCAAACATTTGTATGGTTTCTTTTGCCGTGGGACCTTAACAGAGAAAAACACTGAAATGATGAACTTCTTCATTCTGATGTTAAAGCTGCAATTGGATTGCACTTGTCATAATCTTTGACTTTGTATAACGATGCCTGCAAGGTGTGGGTTTGGGATTTTGTCTTTTGTCTTTTGTTAGGCTATTTTTAGCGATGGTTTGACGGCAGAGATCAAAAGCTCATGAGCTGACAGGTAGACAAACTATTATGAGGAGAACTTGAGATTGGGCAGTGAGGAGGTGTTAAATCCTTTTCAGATGACACTGCATAGCTTTAAGGACACTTTCTAGCTCAGTCACATTTTACAGAGAATGATTTAAACTTGGGTTCAAATATTATGTTTTGCAAAAAAAGGCTCCATTACCTTGCAATGTTTGCATGCACTATTTATGAAAAGGGTGCGTATTTGTACATAAGATATAGCATGTGTAAAAACCTTTAGCTAATGACAGTTACCCCTCCTCGTTTTGACACTCGTTTTGCAGAATTTTAATTAATGCACAGAAAATGTGGCACTGCATGTACACAGTGCGTTATCATCTCTTCTCCTAAACCCACACACATTAAAAGACTATTTTTCAAGTGCAGTGTATGTGTAGTTTAAGCAATTTATCACAACTGTCAGGTGTGATAAGAATTGATTGCAGACTAGTATGCCAGTGTATATTGGGGCAAGCCGGTCAGTCAGAGGAGAGGAAGTGAAGCAGCTCACCACAGCAGCGGCCAGGTCAGCTCCCAGAGAGGTCCAGCTCAGGATCAGCGTCAGCACTCCGAACACCATCATCCTGCAGGGACACAAAACCACACCAAGGTCACAGAGCAACTCAGTACAAAAAAAGTTTATTTGTTTAAACAAATATAGATTAACTGAAACCTCAACAGCCAGTTTGTTCCCAAGAGGAACAGACACAGCCTGCTGTAGCATTTCACAAAGATGGCTTGGTAAAGCTTGCTATTTATCCAAATTAAGAAAAGCTTGCAGGTTGTCCAATCGAAACACAATGGTGAATGTTTTACAACACTACCACCCGTTTTGTATTGATTGCATCCGGATACTATTCCGTTCTTAAATCACACCATTAGAAAACTGGTAGAGTACCAAGGATTTTTTGTATTCAAACCTGCATACAAATATAACAGACAAGTTAAAATGCAGCACAGCTGCTTATCTATAAATCCAGCAGACATTGAGTAATGTCAGCATTCATTCAAGGTCATGTTTGTGTCCACCTACTACGTGTAAGGCAAATATTCACTCTTATTTTGGCTGTTTTCAGCTGTCAGTTGCTAACTCTGTGTTTTGGTGCTGGGTAGGTAGTGTACAATGCATTTTTTTAAAGCTTTTTTCGCTCAAAAAAGATGCCTGCTGTGGTCAAACAAGATGCTGATAAAGGCAGCAAGAAACTGAACCAAATCTGGAAAGTTGCCGGCCAGAAAACCATAACAGTGAGTAAAAGAAGCTTTAAAGGTCCATAGAGATATGGGGAACTTTTGAATTGGGTGATAACTAGTAATGTGACCCAGTGTTAATATAAAAATAATGATTATATTTGCTTTAAGTTGGTGTGTTCAGAAGACATGAAAAAGAAATGGCTTTTTGTGGGACACATGATGAAATCTATAGAATATACAAATGTATAATGTATAAATGTATAAAATAGACAAATGTGTGGACAAACCAAAAAAAAACCCAAACTAAATTTAGCAAGGTTTATTATGTTATCAGTACCCTACAGAGGGAGTACAGTGACGCAAATGGAACTATTTTCATAAAGGCTTTTGCTATTGAAAGGAAACAGTATGAGCCCCGAGGGGCAGGAGTGGTGATCTCACTGGCCTGTCATCCACAGAAAAAGTCAGAGGTCATGTTTATTTCTGTGGGAATAGAATTTTGTGGCGTCAAAATAATCTACAGCTGCAGTGACGTGGCTTTATGAACAGAGGAGAAAGCATCACGGCATATCCGCTCTGTTGGCCTACATTCAATTAAAGCCCCCTGGGTGGATGGCTGTTCCCCGCACCCATGAGGACTGAAATGTGGTTTTGTTTTACAGAGGGCTCCCTCCCTGATGATCTCATAGTATCAGAACATGACATCAGAGACATGTGACCAAAGGCCGGTACAGATTGAGGTCGGTATTTCTACATGTGGGGGCAATGATGTGCATGTCTGTGTGTATACAATAAAATACAATAAGATCAATGCCCATTAAAAGATGAACATTTGTCCTATTATAGATCAGCTTTCATTAGACGAGATAATCTCCAGAAAATCCAATTAAGCTCCTGTTTTCTTTGACCACTGTGGCACGTTCCCAATATTCCCCTTTCAGCATATCACCAGTGTGTAAATTTCATTTGGGTATGCATGTCAAGGCCTGGTAGCAGTCTGTTCATCTTTCAACAACTCCCCAGCTAATTCAATTTACAATGTGCTGAGAAAATATTGGATGTTGAACTTACAAGCCACCAGTTAAGTCCTTACTCCTTTCCTTTATCTTTTTTTCTATTTCTTACTCTCTCAATTCCCATAGTCCTCTCTCTCCTTTCATATCTCTGCCTTCTGCCTCTTTGCTTTATCAGTTTTTCTCTTGTAGCCTGTCTCCCTCCTTCTCTCTGATACATAGCCCTCACCCAGCCCTGACACTTAACAAGATAGCAAAGAGAGCAAGGCTTCACAGAGTCCTCTTGATTTCCAATCTCTTTACTGTCTTGTCTACAGTAATGTGTAATCAAGGCTCCCCTGTCAATTTATCCTGATTACTGCTTGTCTGCATGTGTCTGTTGCCTGGGTCCATATCTTTGAATCTGTCCACTCACTGAGTTAACCGATTCTAGTCTGGCATGATGACATGAAACAGCAGTTTCTTGGTTGAAAAAGCAATCGATCCAATGAGCGCCACAGGGGAGACTAACAATGAGCCAATCAGCACCACGTTGTCAAGCTGTTGTCAAAAGCTGTGTCCGGAAACCAAGGGACTCGGCCAAAGTAGGCAGTGCTGATCAAATATGAATCAAGATTCTGTTTCTGCATTGCCTCAAATGTTCTCAGCAACATGTTTTAGTGTACTGTTTATCTGTGATATGAGAAAGTTGGAAATGGTCGAGTCAAACCAAGCACCGCCAAACTTGCAGTACGTCAACCACCACATCACCACCAGCCGGAGCGTTTAATGGAGACTGAATCAAATCTCCAGAGTTAGAGTGGAAATGGAAACAGAGTGTAAGTACTTGACAATTCTGTCTGATATCTGGCAAACGTCTGCACACATACATATAGTATTGGTATGGCAGTGGATACCAAGCAGTGTTGCCAGATCCTCAAACCGCCTCAACTGACATAAAAGATGGTTTGTCTTTTCCTTCCGATGTATGAAATAATGATCAATGATGATTTTTAAAGTCTGAAGTGGGACGTGGTGATAATTTGCTAAATAAATAGTGACCTGATATATTTTGTGGCTTAATATGAATGAGAATCCAAAGTAAATTAGTCAGAAAACATCACTAATATGAACAGGTGAAAGCTTTTGTATGGCTATCACAGAGCTATAACCTTAAAACAAAAAAACTTTGAGCCAAGTTGTTATAAATTGAAATGATTTTTGGTTTCATTGGTCATCTGCCCTTTTGTCCGTGTCAATCTCAATACCAACTGGAAGACAAGATGGTCTGATTTTATAGAATGTAAAGAGAAATCATCCCAATGGTACAAAAAGTGTCCCAAATGATCAAAATCATTTTTAACAAGTATAAAAACTAAGCCCAATCTGAGGTATACACATTTCTTTTTTGACATTTTTTTCCTGACATTTCTGAAATGTTTCAAATCACAGCAATTTCGGATTGTGACAAGGCCAAGACCACTGTGTCAGGTCAATCCGAAACCCGTCCGCCTCATAATTAAGTTGTTGTTGTTGCCTTTTTCTTCCTCATTGGTTGAACTGATTGCAATGACTGCCCTAATGCTTTGATGAGCTGGACAATTAGATTTTTCTTTGGTTTAAAGGGTCCCGAGCCAAAAAGGTTGTGAACCATTGGCCTATGTGTCTGCCAACCCATGCCTGTTTGACAGTTTGTTGTTGGGTTTGTGTGATACTACAATCTGTTTGCTTCTTTATACAACTTTGACACTTGTTGATGGGCAAACAAGAATGCCCCCTGATTACCTCCTCAGTGCTGGCAGGTCGCATCCCAATCAAGCAAGCCTGTATTCAGTTATGTGCTCTGGTGAGCAAAGGGGATTCACTGAGCTACACAGAATAGCAGGAAATCAGGCGTAAACCAGACGCAAAGCACATCAAGTTGCAGGGAAGATGATGCTAGTAAATGCATTCACCAGAGATGAGGTCAAGTCACTCTGAATTGAATCATTGTGGGAAATAGATTTTCCTATTAAGTGAACATTGTGATAGTTATAAAATGCTGCATAAACATGTGGTATGGAATTATACAAACTATCATTATGATGTATGTGTCAATTAAAACAGAGAAATGAAAATATGATAATAAAAGTTTAAATGCAGGGAACACACAGAGAGATACCAAGCTCTGCCAATAAACTTGTCATAATAATCACATCGTTCTCTCAAGTTCTAATTTTGGTTTCTGCTTTGTGACCACGATCTAAGAGACCATTAGTGACTAACTGAAAACACACCTCATTATATTGTGTTTATGTGTCAAGAGCAATTTTTTTCATAGGTTGTGACTTTGACATGAAGGATTTCTTAACGGTCAAGATTACATTGGACTTTTGGCCCTGACTGAATTAATGAGTAGTTGGCTCTTGTCCCAGTATGATATTCTATCTTCACGGGAGAAAAAGATTCACAAGGTTAGACAAGACTCAGATGAAGAAAAAATGAAAAAAGAGCATTTTGTTATCCAATGGCCTGCATTTATGTACAGATATATGTGCTCATTTTATTTATGTGTGTCAACATGCTCAAAAAAAAAAGAATCAGAGGAATCTGGAATGAACCAACGCTGTATTTACATTGTGAAATTAAACATGGCTATTTTGCTGAAGGTTATCTTCTTTGCAATCTATCAAAAAGGTCTATCTGTGCTCAGACTGGAGCTGGTGTACCGCCTCTTCATTTTTAAAGGGGTCGGTAAACTGCTTTGGAAGACATCTATTAGTATGTTTTGAATCAGAGTAACATACTTAAGTGCTTTCAGTCACCAGTGAGAGGAGCTCCACTGCTGAAAACAGTGACGACGATTCAGTATAGTCAATTTAGTGTGAAAATACAGTGTTGAAGACTTGATCGTAAGTAACTGTGTAAGTGCTATCTTTTTGAAATGCACAATTTCAGAAGGTGTTTACCTAAAAACATATTTGCTGTTGAAAATCAGCAGTATAGAAAAAAATCATCTTAAGGAGACATGGTTGCCTGGTTGGGATACTAATCTTAATCAGTTCATTTAACACTGCTGTGTGTATATCTAGTTTCACACTCAAGGTACACATACATAAATGCGTTTTTTGAGGAAGCCGATATTTAATCAGCAAGCTTGGCTGCACAGGTGAAGAACTAGTTGCTGAATTCAGTTGGCATTTCCTCAGGCTAATAGAGTCAATTGGTACTTTGGACATTTGAGGTTACCTGAACAGCTCTGGCTTTCCCTGCAAAACAGTTTATGTCTCCCCACAAAGAGCTTCAGTTGTCACTTACTTCCTCCAGGCAGTAAATATATCTTTTTTTTCTTCTCCTTCTTTATAAATGCTCTGATTTTTTTCCGATGTAATTTGAGTGCATCTCAGTGATATACCTTGCAATTCTTCTTGCTTTATGTCATTGGCCCATGATAAACTAGATGATTTCTGTCATCTAGGGACCTGCTTTTCCTCCTTTACTTTGTTCTTCACAATGGGCCACATGACCACTTGTAATCCATTAAATTGAGCTTTTAAATGGGCTTATGCTGTATTTACATCATGAAATTTGAAGGTTCAGTTCACCAGATAGCTTCTGTCATTTTTCCAGTGTTTGAATTTTCTGCCCCCCCCCCCCCCCCATTATAATAGAGGTGGATGAAAATTTGTCTGCACTGCACAAAGTATAAAAAAAGAAATGACATGAAAAACTGAACAGCAACATGACTCCAGTAATAGTAATAGCTCCAGAAAGAAATCCAAATAAAAAACTGCTGACAGTGAGATCTGTGGATGTCTCACATGTGGGCGTATCTTCATGTCTAAGCTGTAACTGTGTGTCATGGTACCACAGAGCCAGCAGCTGGTTATGGGAACCAGGAGGAATCAGTAGGCCCCCAGACTGTAATCTGCTCCCGAATGCCTCCAACTACTTCCACTCTGCTGGAAGAGAGCATCCCTTGGGAAGGCAGACACTCTTGACACTAACTTATCTTGTGTGTGCAAAGGGGTTGGAGGGCGAAGTGGGGGGTGGTCTGTGGTTAGTAGGGCAAGTTTAGCGCAGTTCACACCCCGAGCTGACTGATTGAGAGAGACAGGGTGACGCTCGGCTGAATGAATGGAGGCCCGGATGGATTTCATGCCCTGTGAAAGCTTTTACAGCAGAGAGAAAAAAGTAAAAAAAAAAAAAATTCACATTCCAGTGGAGATGGATACAGTTGAGCTATATATATATACTGTAAGGAGATTAAATGAAAGCAGAGGCTCTGCCTGTGAATATATGCCATACATACAGTATTTGTGTGTATGTATAATCACCTTTGGAATCATCTTTCAGTGTAACATGTATTGTTGTATGTGTGGGAGTATTTATATGTCATAATTCTGTGATTCAAACATCCTTTTTTCATTGAAATTTCTTCCTTCATCCAAAAGAAACATGTTAATTAAATAACTGTTTCCTATCTTGAAAACACTGATGTAATAGAATGATTATCATATTTAAGATCTTTCTTATACTAGGTGAATCTGTTCTTAATTATTTAAGTCTTCTCATGTTTGCTTGTCACTTATAAATGGAAAATTTAATAAACAAAAAAGAAGGGCTAAAAATACAAACATAAATAATTGATGGCATGCCATAAAAGCCTCTGGAAATAGTGTGTTTCAAACACGTCAAGCTGCAATAACAATCTTCGGGAAGTTATATTGTTGATAACAATCAAATGGCTTCACTCCCTCCTCTCCACAGCTTTCCAATCCAATTTGTAGAGCAAAGCCATTGAGACGGAAACACTCTGAGCGAGTTCAGGCTACTGCTGGCAATGCTAAAAGGCAAATGGTGAAATGCAAGAGGCTTGCAGGGCAGTGTTTGCACAAGGACATGATCCAGTAGTTAGTTGCCTCGTTCACAGGCAATGTCTCAAGGGACTGAAGCAACTCCTTGTAGGGAATAAAGCAGGGATGTCTGCACCCTGCTAAGCTCCCAATAAATATTTCTAGAATGTTTCGATCTGTTTCGATCTTGGTGCCACTAATGAAGCAACTCCTGCCTCCAGCTCCTTCCACATGTCTACACAAACTCTTACTGTAGGCTATTAATCACCTCACTTTAATGTAGTATAATTGTCCTTCCTGTTCTGTGTATTTAGATGACTGCCAGGCAGGGTGTGGGTTATTGGGTGCTTTTGAAAAGATAAGATATTCCTTTATGTCCCACAATGGGGACATTTGCAGTAATAAATATCATCATTTGGAGATGAGGATATGATTATGGTATTTAACAGCTGCAGTAGTGGCACTGGTAGAATGCAATTTTAAATTTCTTCTTCTTTTCAATTTTCAGCCTCATAGATGCAGATAGTCCTCTATGTTGTAAGAAAAAAAAATAATGGAATTTTTAGTATCTATTGCAGCACTTAGACTGTTTATCTCCCAGTACACCGCTTCTTTCAAACAAGCTGCCCCTTTCTCTTTACAACCTCCTGTTCCTTCCGGTTGTGCAGGATAGGAAAATCACACACAGAACACATAAAATGGAACAGACTGTCTCTCTTGTAAACCAAAAAAAATAAATAGTTCAGTTTTACGGGATGTAATAGACTCACGTGGTGAGCAGCCAGCGAGACTGCTTGGCCAGCCCCAGACAGGCCAGCAGGCAGATGATCAGGTCCAAGATGAGGAGCAGCAGGTAGGTGAGCCACCTGTAGAGACAAACAGAGACAGAAAATTAAACTGCTGCTGGTGAAGGCCTGTAGGCAGTGGGCAGTGGTAAAGGGAGCTTTGTTGAAGGGGAATCTTGGTTTTAAGCAACTTGGGTATCATTTTTGGCCTTTATTCCCATCAATAATAACAAAATAGAACTCAACTAGTTAATTTAAGGGTTGCTAAATTGCTTAATGAAATAGTGAGTGCAACTAGACATGGCAGGCCTGTCTACCTTTGAATTTCTCTACATGCTGAAATTGTGTGCATACGTAGGTCTGTAGTAAGAGTGTTAGAGTTAGTCTGTCTAGAGTTTGGAGCATCGTGCCTTTTGTTTTTAGCCTAATCAAAACCAAAAACATATAGGCAAAATTGTAAGTAGTGGATGTGTAAATATCTGTCTCAACGTAAGCATGTAAACAGCAAATGTTGGCGTGTCCATTTAACTAGCTTAACTACAGTAGTAATCATTTGTCAAAGTCTACATTGCTATCAAAGTTTAGGCTAACCTTAGCAGCTCTGACATGCTCTCCATCTGGTTTGGGGAGGTTTACGATAGACTAGCCACAGTCATCGTTTCAACTGACAAAATCAAGAGAAGCCGACCATTGTTTACTTTGTGTGAAATCAACTCCCTGGTTCAACAAGAGAGTACAACAGACTATATACCAGTAAAGCTTTGAGCTAAATGCTAACAATGACAACACTACATGCTAATGCTAAGAATAATGTTTACCGTGTTCACCATCTTAGTTCATCAACAATGGCTTAAAAGTCTTGATGGCCATGGCAATCCACCCAGTAGTTGTTTAGATATTTCAGTCTATCATTGCCAACCATGGTCAATTGGGTTTGGGTCAATTACTCTAGTGAGTATAATGGTCTAATATCTGATAGAAATGATGTCCAATACTACAAAAATAAGACTGAAGTTGTGAGAAACGAGGAAAATGATTTGAAGCAAACAGAGGAGGGGAGTGTCCCACTTATTTTCACCTCAGAAAACACAGGCAATAGCTGTCATCTGAGGTGTGTGAGTGTGTGTGTGTGTGTGTGTTCACTCCTGTCCTGTATTGCCCTCCTCAGTGTATCCATCTGTTACGAGACCAGTGGTCAGCTGGTGACCGGATGCGTCGAGCCTGTACAGATGGTTAATAATTAATGGACTTAAATCCATATGGCTGAATGTTTTCTGCTGTGAAAACCTGAGGGGAGGAGCAGTCATGTCACCTCTCCAATGTGATCTCTCAATCTAAATATCTTATCAAAGTGACCTACATTTTTTTCTCGTCTCCTCCAGTTCCTCTCTTCATTTTTTAATCTACATCAGTGTTCATCTACTTCCCCTTTTCCATCATTCTTCCTGCACTCATCACTCCTTCAACATGCTCGCTTTGTGACGCCTTGTCATTATTTAATCTCTTCTTTTATTCTCTATCAATCTATGTTTCTATCAGTCTACAGCATCCTTCCTATGTCTGCCCCATGTCTCCTCTATCTTTCCCTTTTTTCCTCCTCCTCCTCTCTCCCACTCCCCTTTCATCTCTCTTTTCCTCTCAGCCCCTTTTCTCTCCCTTGCCCTTGTCTCCCTTGCCACCACCTCATTTCTATTTCTTCCTCGTTTCATCTTTTCCCCTCTCGGCAGCGTACAGTACAAGAGGCTGGGACATCAACATGCACACGGAGGCTCTCGGGTGTCACCGCCACCGTGTTTGTCTATGTTATCTTAATCCAATTAGAGTCAAACTGAGTACTGCGTAGAGGCAGGTCGGGATGGAGGGTTACATGTAGGTATAATAGAAAACTACATTTCAAAAAAAGGAAGTGAGATGGCTGAGAAAAAGATATATGCGCAAGCTTCAGATTGAAGGTTTATCGTGATAATTAGACACAGTGGTCAGAGATCACTTAAAGGTACAAATTAGCTCGGTGTAAACCTTGGAGGAGGTAATGATGAAATTTAGATAAAATCTCAGACTCAAAGATGAGATAGGTTGAAGGATTCTCTCTTAGGGAAAAAAGGTGAAGGTTCTCACAAGGAAGGGATATGATAAACTTGACCAAATAATTTCTCTTTTTAGGTATGGATACTACCAAAAACTGAAACTTAAAACTTAAGACCAAATTCCAGGTTGGCTGTACAGCTTGGTTTATGCACAGCTTTCATGTGCCTAATAAATTAATCTTCTGGTACTTTCATTCACTTAATCTTTTTATATGTCTAAATCTCTCTCCCAGATGTTATTTTTCATACACTGCCAAAAAATTGAGAGGATTATTAAGAATGAATGTGTTTGTATTGCACCTCTTGGCATAGTTGCATTATTAATATAATTATACAGTGAAAAGTAAAACCAAATAAAACATTTTAAATGGTAATTGATAACATAGTCTACAGGATATAAAATCAAATAAGTAGACATTTCAAAAAGGTGTTTTTTTAGATGACATTCACAGAAAACTAGTTTAAGTACCATAACAGCAAATGCACCCTTAGTAGCACTCTTAGTAGCATGGATATTTACAAGAGCATATATCTAATATATGTGTAACAGTGAGAGAGCGACTTGTCCAAAGCTGAGAGGGCATTAAATAATTAGAGTAAAGAGTGAGTCGGAATAGAGCTTGTTAGCTTTGGGGCACAATTAAATAATTAAATTAAATGTTGGATGACTCCCGGAGTGAATGTTGGTCTGTATCACTGCTCGTACAGTATGAGAAACACTGTGAGTATTCGAGCTTGAAGAGTAAACTAAATATGTCTGGATTTGTATGTTGAGGATAAACAGGCAACACTGAGACAAGAACACATAAACTTTGATAAGTCTAATCAAAGACACACACACACACACGCCTCATAACTCACTAACTATTTGTTGGCGTGAGGCAGTGATAATGAGTCCATTAACAGCTCGAAATGTCTGGCGGGCTGCATACTCTATTAGTGTGGAGCAATGTGAGGTATTGAATTATTGGTGGTGCAGAGGAGTCACGTTACGGATCAATACAAAGAACACCAGCCTGTCTGTTATTGCAGACTTCAAGGAAATACCACCGGGCCCTACACAAGGACTAATAATTGCCCATGGACCTGTTTCTGCTGTAAAATGATAAGAGTTTAAAGTTAATGAGTCATGGTCGTGGATGATAGTTTTTTACATACTTGACCGTAGTTGTTTAGACTGCTGCTTAATCTTTGTATGTTGGATTGGTAATGGTCTCATGTTCTTCTAATAAACCCATGTCTGTAAGGGTCTTTATATTCACATCAGAGGGAGATACACACACATGCAGTATCATTATTTCATCCCATCCTCTAAATATCATGTGATATATTTAGGTCATAATGTGCAGAATGTAACTACCTACACATGAATTATCTATTAAACTTGCATGTTCAGCTGACACATTGCTCAGTGATTTCTGCCACAAAAAAAGACATGGTGTTATAAGTCTAAGTATTTATCATCTCTGCGAAGTAAATATATTTATTATTTACTTTAACTTGTAGTATTTATAAATAATGATCATAAATATGTGATATATCATTTCTGGTTAATCAGCCTCCATCTTTACTTAGTCTCAGAGGTCTTCTATCAAATAAACAGCAGCCACTGATTTGCATTTCAGAGATGCGTGTGAACATTTTTACCTCCAAAAATTTTGTGTGCTTTATTCCCTTTAATATATCCAACTTTCTATAGCTACAGTAAATAAAGTTTTGGAGGAAAATCTACTTCCTGAATTTTATCCATTCAGTCCTGAAAGCACCATTTTTGGCTGGTTTGTCTTTGTATTTCACAAGATACCTGTACAATAGCATCACAAGGATTATGAGTAAACAGATCCCCTGGCCACTCTGTACTGTACAAGCCTGACACGTGTATTACTCTGTTCCTCACCTGTAGTACTCAATGTTTGCTGTTTGATCAGCAATGGATGCCAGATCCACTTTAGCCTCCTCCCAGTCAGGCAAGCCCAGCAGCTGCTTGATCACATTGTCAGCCATCTGCTGCATGAACTGCAGGGTCTGCACATAGTCGCCCCGTGTGGCGAAGATCTCGTCAAGCCTTGCGAGGTGCTGGTGCAGCCCGCTCCTCATGCTGCCCATGGTGCCAGTCACCTGGAGGACACAAGAGAAGAGGATATAAGGTATTCTGTAGCAGTGCTGCAGATGGGAGTGAAAATAAAAAATATATATGCAGCATGATGCCCACTAGGTTGAGATTGGTGAATTTGGACATTTTAAGGTCACCTGGTTAAATCCTGACTGAACAAAAAAGTTTCCTTATTTTCTTTCCAAAACAAATAGTATTTACCTGGAAACTAAAAATCTTAAATGTCCCACTGAATAGGTATCAACTGGGTTGGTGGTCTCTCAATCATCTCCAAGAAATGTCAACAGCAACTGTTCAGTTTCTTGTCATGAACTTTACTATCTTTTCTCCTGGTTCAAATACACAGTTGTGAAAAAGATCTTTAAATATATACCAGCCAGCCGACCGCTGCATGTGTGGATCTGTTCCGTGGCTACTGAGTCCTGAGGAAACAGCTATGTGTTTGTGTCTCTCCAAGCCTCTTTTTACAGGCTGTAGTTGTACAATGTGGTCTTAAGGGAAATTACAGTAACATCCTCCCTGTAAAAATCTGCAGAAAAATCTAACTGGATCTTTAATGTACAGTTTATTGTTGTACACAGTAAGAAGTACATTTCAGCACGTGACATCCCAAAAGTGGTTCAGATGTTAGCATGCTAGCGCTTTAAGCTAAGATGATGAACATGGTAAACATTATACCTACTGCACACACTAATCAGCATGTTAATATTTTCATTGTAAGCATATTAGCATGCTGATGTTAGCATTCAACTCAAACCACTACCGTGCCTCGGGATAACCTCATAGAGCTGCGAGCATGACTGTAGACTCTTGTTAATTGAAAATCTAATTAACATTTTATGAAGCATAATAATTAAGTGACAATTTTTTTGGTGATTGAGGACCATTCTCAACAGTAAGGCAAATGTTTCCCAAAGCTGCCAGCAGTATAACATACCAGTTTGGGGGGGGATGATAATGTTTTTATATCCCCCACCTTTCTACAAGAATAATGATGCACTGACAGACCTTTCTTAGTGCAGAGCGCAGCACAGAATGCTGATCATGTGTGGGGAACCTTTGGTCAACTTTCTTTGCCTGAGAAAGTTTCAAAAATAAGTGGCCAAAGGTGAGAAGAGCTTAAACATGAGGCTGGTCTGCACTGTCAATCAACTGCAGAGGACATGGAGGGAACGGTGGGGGGGGGAGCTGGAGAGTGGACGGTGAAGAGGTCCATTGTGAGTAAACAGTTCAGCTTGGAAAAAAGCCAAAACTAGAAAGCCCAGAGGTGAAATCTTAGGTTTGATGGTGCTGGAGTTTTGTATTCCACGATGCTGTTGTTTGTCAGACTTGTCCCAAATTGATACCTCGCTAGAGGTGATATTCACTCAAGTTGATACTCACCTTACTGAGATCAATATTTTGTTTACCTGTTTAGGCCATGTAATCACACTGCAGCTAATTCATTCCTCTAAGGGAAGGTGTAATCCTGTAAGGCAAACAACAAACAAAAGCAACAAACAAAACTAAAATAGACTTGTTTAACACATCAGACTTTTACCTCTTGGACCAAACAAGCATAAGACCAAGTTATATATGTGGAGCAAGCATCTCCTGTACAAGCGCTATGCATTTCCTTGGGTTTAATTACGCCTCGCTTTGCTTGAAGGGAGAAGTTGTTTACAAGGAAATGGCATTCACAGAGACATCCTGCTATTTGATAATTAAAAAGGGTAATAAATGCTCTCATTCAGCTCTGGGTACTTGGCATTCACTAAGAGAGACAACTCATATTGTTGTTGTGTTTGTCAGGGATGGAGTTTGCTGGAGCGGGAGGTGAGGTTGGGTGGAAGTAATTAGTTGGGTTTATATTCAATGTGTAGCCCACACTAGATAGCCGATGGCAAAACTGAAAGAGGGAAGGAGAACAGATTAAAAAAGAAAGAGGAGAAAAAGAGAGTGTCTGCCACAGTTCCCAAAATACTGTATGAAGTTATTCATTGTAGAACTCAATCTTAAAAGGGTTATTTTTCTTTCAATAAGTGAAAAATATCAAAGTTATTTTCAACTAGAAATTAAGTTTTCACCAAAAAATTGAGTTTTTTTTTTTTGCTTTTAAGGTGAATTAGACACTACACAAAACACTACACACTACAATAGCCTCACACAGCCAGTATTTCAATACAAATTAAAATATAACTTGTATTCAGTATTTTAAAGTGCTTAAATCATTTATATTTCATATTTAAAGCCACTATGTGTGACATTTGAAAGTTCCCTCTGGATGAATTAAAGCAAAGCATCTACACATTTTTATCCCAACAAACAAATTCAGACAGATTTGATGGTTTTCATACAAGTCCTACACATTGTGGCTTTAACATCTGAAGTGAACCGTTACAGAGGCAACCACTGAAAGTTACAGGCACATACACAAGCTTGTGGCACTCTGCAGTTTGTCTGATCACTCATCCTCCTCAGACTGAGCAGATGAAATCACAGATGAAAAATGAAGCATGTATCTGATCCTTGCCTCCTGTGTGAGAATCTTATCTAAAACGCCCGAGGAGACAGCCAATCCAGCTAATCTCTCCTTCGTCTTGGTCTGATCCTCACTGTGTAAGGGATCCGCAACGATCAAGAAGATATTATTTTCAGTCCCAGTCTTCTCGGGTCTTTATCTCAAGTCTTGTGTTTTGAGGGCATGGCAAAGCATTCTCTGCCTCACAACTTTCTAAACTGACAATTTGCTGCAGAGTGCGTTTGGTGAAAAAGCTATTTAACTGTGGGGATCTTCCATTTCTACAAGTCCTAAGCTAAACAAAACAACACAAGGAGCCATGATAAATGACATAACTGTGACAAATGACAAGTGGCTTTGGGCTGAAAAAATGACAATGTGTTGTCAAATATCAAATGTAGGTCCTGCTTGAGGAAAAAGAAAGAAAATATATCAATGAGCATTATGCAAAGGTTCTCGTTTACATGAGCTCGTATTTATTTTGAAGACTCTAGGCGATGTTGGGAGGGGTAGTATGGTCATTTAGTCCAAAATCCTTTTCCTTTGCTCATTGATTGATTTTATCAAATTATAAAAATCTGATCATTCTTATGCAGAAAACCTTGATTTTTTTCATGAATTCTGTCTTTCTCCTGGGTTTAAAATCAATCTCATGCCTACTTGGGGAATGTGTATGCTAATATTAAAAACTAAATACTTGCATGATACATAGAAAACTATTACTACTGTATTATTACTAAGTAGTGATTCATATCAGGCAATTTATTTTCATTTGAGTTTTATAGCAGGATCAGGACTAGAAAGAGACTCCCTGTTGAATTACTTGTGCGTGTCATGCCCTCAAGATTGCAATACTGACTCTCAGGCTCAAAAGAATATGATTCTCACTTTCTTCAAAAGGATTCAATCTCCAAGTTTAAGCCTGTTGGGGCTGGTACCCAGCCCTAGAGAAAGTGATGCTTCTGAGATGACTCTGGGAGCACGAAACAGAGAGCGGCTGCACAGGAGCATTTTTAATTTAAGACACAATCCTCCCAGAGAGTGTCCGCTCAGTTGAAATAGAAAATTGCTTGGCAAAGTTTGTTTTTATGTTGTTTTTTAAAGGTTTAGAGAATGAATCAGATGAAGACTGACAAAGGCTTCTTTCTGCTTCCTGATTTTTATGTTGTGCTGTGTTTCAAGTTCGAGAGAGATTTGTGAGACTGCATGTTGGTTCTAAAATCGGAAATGATCTACCAGTTCTAGTTCTAATTATTCTGTGCTCATTTTAGCTGCTGAGTCGTTTGCACTATATATTCCACACTCTCTGTCATAATTACTTGAGAAACTGAGGCCAATGAGAATGTAAAACAAAGGCTAAGATATGAGATTTTACCATTTTTCTTGCTCTCATTTCACTGTCTTAACTTGATCGTGGAGAGACTTTCTTCAATTAAAATTGAATGTGGCAGCTAGAGCGTGAAATAGAACATAGGTCTGAAGTGCCTCGGCAGCTCGGTCACCCCAAAGATAGAGACCATCCACGGCTGGGTAACGAAGCTCAGCAGAACATCTCTTTAAAAATATAGTCTTTCTATATACTCATTCCTGCCTCCTTTTTCATTCTCAGATTCTTGATGACCACAGAGCTTTGGAGATGCTGTCCTGCAGAGGGAATTACAGGCATTTATGGGCTTGTTGATGAAACACTGACCAGGCATTAAATCATGGCTTTTGGAAATCCGATGGTCCATGCAGCAAAGATTGTTGACCAAAGGAAGGAAGTGGGTTTGCACCATGATATACAACAAGAGGAGAGCAATTCAGCAGAGTCTTCAACTTTCCAAATGTCTGTAGTTTAGTTCTTAGGAGAGCAAGAGTTCACACTGGGGTTGAGTGGAGCGGAAAGTGGTTTGGCCACATAGAGGACCTCTGGCCCAGCATCAGTGCTTTCAGTTCAACTTTACAAGGCTGCCCATCCAGCCATGCTATAGTAAGAAAGTCAGTAAAAGTGTCCATTAGTCATATCTCAAATGGATTGCACCGACCAGCACATTTGCACTCAAGGATGGCAGGTGTTAGTTGGAGTATTCATCCTACAATTTAGGAAAAGATTGTATCTCTTCTACTGAAATTGAACAAATTTTGGCCTTTTAAAAAAGCTAAAGCTAAAACCTAAACTAAAAACAAATTGTGTGGTAGGGGAGAGATGATAGTGTCCTGGCCTGCTCTCTGTATTCAAGTTGCAGTTACTCTTGTGGCATCACATCCATTTATTTTTGCAGTTTTATGTTGCTTATCCTCGTCTGGTTCATTGTAGCAGCAAAGTGGCCCAGATGTCATTTTCCTTCAGCTCTCTCTGGGGGGATCGCAAGGTGTTGCAACACAGTCATCTGCTCCAGTTATAACTTCTTCATTACATTAAAGAAGTAAAATGTTTTGAGGCCAAATTGGCTCCTGTCAGATACAGAAGAATCAATTGCCAAGATAATCCCAGATGATACTGAGTACGTAATCTATTCCCATCTCGTTTTTCTCCCAGTTGCAGGTGCCCAGAACATCTTCATGTCCAGGAGCCATCCTAAACAAATGTCTCATCCACCTCATTGCAAAGGAACAGTAGTTCTGCTTTAGGCTACTTCAGGATGTTCAGGATAGTCCCTATTAGTAATAAACCAAAACATACCGTGAGTTAAATAAGTTTCAGCCATTCATATCGACAATCTCATTCTTTTGGTCACCAAGCTTGTGAGCATGTGTGAGTTGGAACATAAATCATCGAAACTGAGAGCATATGTGTGGGGTTCTTCTCTGGCTTTCCTCCCACCGCAAAGACTAGCAGGAGTATTGGGGATCTTTATACCCACTCTAAATAATTATTGTTCAGCCCCCCCAAGACTGTGACAAAAACCCCCACCGGTTTTTATATTCATAAACCTCTCCCTCATAGTATGAATGGCTTATTATTTTGTATTATTACAAAAAGCGTATAATGAGAATGATGTGGAAATATGCATGTTTGTAATTATGTAGTGGGATAACTTCCAAACTGTGTTTGAGCTCTGGCCAAATGCTCAGTGAAAGACCCAAACATCGACCACGTCCATTGGCTGCCAAAACCTCTCATAACACCCATCTCCAAACAATAGAGTTATTATTAGTGCAGCTAAACACTTCAAATGTCATATCAGTCCCATTACAGCATAGATAAAGCATCCCGGTTATTGGCCGCTCTCCAGATTTGCAGCCCCGTTTTTCTGTTTGTTTTTTTTTTGCATTACTGTTTGAAGAAACGTCTCTAAATTACAGCTCTCAGTCTGCAAGTGCTTTGTTTAATTTAGGTTTTCACATAGAGAAAAGGTGTGTGTTTATGTGTGAATGTGTGTGTGTGTGTGTTCATAGACACACATCATAAGCATAAATTCCAGACCGTAACTAATCAAGGTTTCAACAGTAGCTGAGAAAAAAAGCCTCTACAAATAATGACTCTAACTTCCTTCCTTTTCCCTCTTTAAAAGGAGCTAACTCACTTATAAACTCTCCCAGAGCTGGGCTAAAAGGCATTTGTGTGGGCAAGAGTGCAGTGAGGCCTTCATTGTCAATGAGTTCAATACCGATTTCAATCCCGACTCTGCCAATCAGATGGGCTAGCATTGGTCCTTGTTCTTCCCCATCAAAAGGCTTTGTCTCCTAGGCTCATGGTTGATTAGGTGGGGGGAGACTGGGAACCGTGTGTGGCACACTGGGCTCTTTGTCCTGCTCAAGAATCAGACTCCTTAATAGTCTATAGCTGCATGCAATGAACTCAGTCAGGCACACACGGACAGGCGTGCATGCGAGGAAACTCACACACATAAGATGCTAAAATAAAGGCCACCATGTCCAATTATGTGTTTGCATGAGTTCACAGATCCCAGAGGCGCACACTGACAAACTGCCAGACAAGCTACAGTATATGTTAATGATCTCTCTCCTCTTGCTAATGTGACTTTGAGAAATGAACTTCAAAGTACTCCACGAGATTAATAGGCGAGACAATCAGTGAACAATTCATTCAATCTAGAAATGACAAAGAGATGTATCTGTTCCACTGTAGTAAAAGGGGCATATCATCCTTTTAGTGATTTTGTGTCATCTATATATTGCTATGATGTCGGATGTCTATGTAAAATATGATCAAAGTTCCAAAACTTGAGGTGAACTTGAGGCACGCCCACAAACGGCCATATATTATACAGCCTTTGTTGCTGAGATTGCTGTAAGGGTTCTGCTGGGGTTTTTTTTTGTCCATTCATATTTTGGGTCAGATTTCAGCTAGAGATATATTTGAAAAGTTGAAAAGAGAGTAAAGAGTGAGAAAAGGGTAGTGAATTCCTGCTACGACTCTTTACGTTATGAATATATCATAAGAACTGGTCACAGGACTCAAACATTGGCATTCGGTCATTCCTATGAAAGCTGTTCAGTGGCACATGAAACAAAAAAATTGGCTTCCTGCTGCTACCTTATGGGCCCATAGAGCACATGCACATGCTAACTTGAATGGGGATAAAATCATTTAATCGTGCCGCTTCCAAATACTGTCAGACCAAAAGGATAGAGACGCTCAAAATATATATTATTGGCCATTTTACAACTGTTCCTATTCCTCTGATTTGATATGATAAATATGCTTTTTGGACCAGTGTGCATCACGTGACAGACCCCAAAGTTGTAATATATACAGTTTGGTCACTATGTCAAATTGGCTTCACAGCCCAGTGCACTTCCTGGGGGTTTGGTTTACGTAACTTCCAAAGCTGCAGCCCAAGTCTGCTGAGGGGGAGCTAACCAATTTAGTTTAGTTTATTTGCACAGAGGTTACGATAAAATGTTACACAGTAAAAAAAAAAAAAGTTCTATTAATTGTGCAAAGGAAAGAAACCCAGAAACCCAGAGGGCTTATACAAAGTCTTCCCTTTCATTTCAACAAGTCAAAACAGAGTGGGCTTATTGGGAGGGGGCTTTATAAACAGGAGCTAAAAAGGCCTACTTCAGACAGATGCTAAACTGAGGGGCTGCATAAAGAGCCAGTATAAGATAAATAAGTTTGACATTTTTTCAACTGTAAATCATGCAAGATAATCCACTGGCATCCCAAAATAAAAATATGGCCCTAAAATGTAAATGATTCCTTCCCCTTTTAGGCAATACAAGCATAACATGATATATTGATATTATATATTGATGAAATGCATTAAATCAAAAAGGCTTAGGTTCAGGTTTATGTACGACACATGACAACTTATCCAACTGACAGACTGTGTACAGCAGCGCTACTGATCTTCCAACATCAGTAGTCACAGTAGTTCTTACAGGTTTCCAGTTTAAATTATTTATAAAGCACATCAATCAGAGTCAGACAGCTCTATGAACCACTCTCCATTAAAACCTAAGTCATCACCATCATCAGTATAAACCTTTAAGAAGTCCTCACTTAATGCTGCAGCGGGTGAGAGAGTCTGGTGTGGGCATTACACTCTCTCAGCAAAGTGTTTATTACTAAGGCCATATTGAGTCACCGTGCTGAGTGGCTCAGATACCACTACATTAATATCCATTAACACAGATAAAGAATTAATCCCTACTCTTCGACAGCAGGTCATCCAGGGTCTCTGTCTACACCGACATCACCATAGCATCACGAAGGACTTCTGCTGGCCATGCATCAGGCGACAATGCACAGCTAATGTTCAGCTAATGCTAACATTTGGACATATGTTCTAATTCACTTCAATGAGAAAATGTGTCCAAACTTTTGACTGATGTACATTAAAAATACATATTACTACATAGTTGGGCATAAACTACCAGACTTACTTTCATGTATTAAATGTCTATATTGTTAAAATTGAGTTATTACAATGTACAATGTGCACAAATAAGTTTTTGTATTTTTAATTTCAGGCAGAAAGTAATGTAGATGACAACTGGCTACGACAAACATCTGGAGTAAAAGCAGTCCTGTAAAATGTGACATGAATATTTACAGTATTTATATTTACAGTATTTTTGTGCACCTGCCACAGTTTGTAGAGTTGTGTAGAGACTCTAGATTGTTAGCTGGCTCTGGCTAGTCTATGTCAAAATGAATCAAACACTTAGATAATGAAAAAAAGGTTGTGCACACTCTCTTTGTACTCTTGGTTTGTGTAAACTGATGAGGTGATCGAGGTTTTGTTACGACAGTTGAATCAACAGTGTGTGGATTCAACTCTAGTCCTGGACCTGTCTTCTGCTCAAACACAAACAGCAGGAGCAGATAAATAGTTGCGCTGACTTTTTTTGTGCCATCTATGTTGAAACAGAAGGATCTTGATAGGTTATGGCTGGATAAACTGTATTTTTCATAATATGACAGCCTGAAAAAATATTTTTTCAAAAACAATGCTGGGGGAAAAAAAAGCAACCCAGAGGGAACTTAATGTCCACAGTTTTAACTTCTCAAAGTTTGACTCTCAACTGAGAGCTTGAACACTGCTTTGTCACGAGTACACAATTTGCCACAGAGAGCTACATTTAGGTGTCTGTGTGATCAGTGTCTCTAAGATGGAAAGAAAGTGAGGCAGATAAAAATAGAGAAGGATCACGCACAAGCACTGAGCTAAAGTGAGCACAAGAAAGACACAGGACGATTCTTTGTTTCTGCTGAGGCCACAGCAACTGGGAGAAGGTGGAGCAGGGAGGGTGAGAGTGTGTGTGTGTGGATGTGTGTGTGTTTGTGTGTGTGTATCGTCTGTCTGGGAGGAAAGAGTTTCTGTGTGTAGTGGTAAAAAGCCATAAAAGACTGTAAAAACATTTAAAGGTAAACTAAATTGAGTCCCCTGGGCTTTCTGTCTCTCTTGGGTGTTTGTGTGTGTAGCTGCAGCTGGAGGAGTCTCTCATCTATATACTCCGTTTGTTTTTACAAGCAAAAAACATGATGCCACTTAATTTATACAAGCACATTGTGAGGTATGTGTGTGTTTATGTGTGTGAAACATTTAACAGTCATTTAACAATGTCTCATCATGTGACACTAATGTGAGGAGCTCTGTGTTTTACCTACCAGACTGTCTACACCGCCCAGCGTATGATTGGCATTGTACAGGCAGTAGGTCAACTGGTACACGCCGTCATTGGTCTCGCTGTTGCCATAGAAACCCACACCCACTGCGACGCTGCGGAGAGAGGAGGCATGGAGGGACAGGTAAGGCTTTGATAAATTAATGAGAGGAGCACAGTACAACTGCAGCACTGTTTGGAGTGTAAATCCTGTATGTTTGAGATGATGTCCTTCTCAGTCAGAGGTTTCTCATTGATTAAGTAAAAAAAAAAAAAAAGGGTGAAAAAGTAAAAATAAGGATGTTGGTTCAATTCTGAAATGCTAAACATCCTGTGGTAGAAATACACCTACAAGAAACAACAAAAAACAGTACCTAAACAACATTTTATGAATATTTCATGGCTTCGTTTTCACATATTCATTATACAGGTAATCAATTTCTCCATCAACCCAAGGAAAAACATCACCAAAAACAAGGAAAAATGTACAAATGTACAGTAATGAGGCTCATTGGGACGATCACTGTACGGAGATGAAAATGTTACATCCACTCAAACAGCATGAATGACGTGCATTCATTGGAAAGGCAGGGTTGCTGAGTGTGTCTGGGGGGATATATCTTGGAGACTTCACACACAATTAAGGTTGTGGGAGAGATAATATCAGATTCATTCAGAAGTAATTTTGTTTGAAGTGGTTCCCTGTAAAAGTTTGAGAAGGGCTTTTGTGCTGCACATTTAACCACAAGGTCCAGCACACAGCGTTATGTCCTGACTTGTTTCTTTTACTTACTGTTAATTTGAATTTGTACTGTGTGCAGCAAGCCTAAAAACAAGATGGTTTACTACAGCAGGAAGAAATAACACATATGAGATGCACATATATTTGGATTTTCTGTGTGCATTTATGTAAACAACACTATTTAAACCAGAAATCTGACAATAAAGGGTTTTTGGAGTGTGAATGTATAATTTGGAAAAAATACTTTTCGCATTTTCAGTCATTCAAGGATTTCATTTGTTCAGCAGGAGCATCAGCACGAACACAACATCCAGCAACGTAAATGTATTCGCTTAAGTAGTCTCTCGGAGCGTCGTTTTTTTTTCTCAAAGCGCTGTGGCATTGTGCTGCCAATAATATCGGATTTAAAAGCAGCAACAGAATCTCTCAATATGAACCCCCGCAAGAAGAGCATTATTCCTCACAACATACTCTGAAGACATGTTGACAATAATTCCCCATGTTACATTCAAAACTTGAGGTCAAAGGTCATAGTGTTTTATAGCAGCCTGAAATAAATATCACCTCTGCTTACATCACATGATATTATTGTTCTTTTTTATGAGATGAAAGATTGAAGAGCTACAAAATGATGCAGCAGATACTATCATGTGTGATACGTTTGTTACTTTTGACCATCACATAGTGTTAACCCTCCTGTCGTCCACCCGGGTCAAATTGACCCCATCTCTTTTTAACTGTTCCTTCTTTCCTTCCTTCCTCCCTCTTTCTTTCATTTTTCCTTTGTTCTTCCCCTCCTCCTTCCATACTTCTTTCCTCAATTCCTTCCGTCCATCCTTCCTTGCTTCCTCTCTCCTTTCCTTCCTTCCTTCCTCTCTTCTTTCTCTCCTTACTTTCTTCCTCTTTTCCTACATCCCTACCTCCTTACTCCTTTCCTTCCCTTCCTCCCTCTCTCCTTACTCCATTCATTCCTTCCTTCCTGTTTTCCTCCTTATTCATTTCTGTCCTTCCTTACTCATTTCCTTCCTTCCTGTTTTCCTCCTTACTCATTTTCTTCCTTCCTTCCTTCCTTCCTCCCTCCCTCTCTCCCTGCCTCCCTCCTTTTCTCCCTTCCTTCCTCCTTTCCTCCCTCCCTCCCTCCTCCTTTCCTTCCTTCCTTCCTTCCTCCTTACTCATTTCCTTCCCTTCCTCCTTTCCTCCCTCTCTCCTTACTCCATTAATTCCTTCCGTCCTCTTTTCCTCCTTACTCATGTCCTTCCTTCCTCTTTTCCTTCTTACACATTTCCTTCCTTCCTTCCCTCCTTCCTTCCTTCCTTACTTCTCTCCCTGCCTCCCTCCTTTTCTTCCTTCCTTCCTCCTTTCCTCCCTCCCTCCTTCCTTACTCCTTTCCTTCCTTCCTTCCTTCCTCTTTTCCTCCTTACTCCTTTATTTCCTTCCTTCCTTCCTCATCCCTTCCTCCTGTCCTTCATTGACCTGAGCACAACAGGAGGGTTAACAATTCAGCAGCATCTGTCACACTCTGTCAGTACAATCCAATACAACTGTCTTCAAACTAGTCCTACTGCTATGAAGCCTTTAATGATCCTTTTAATGATCACATTAAGTGAACATCAGTGAAATGCTGTTTCAGCTCAGTGGTTATTTTGGAAGCTGTAGTATGACGTGCTGTTGAATTATATTACACTTTATTGAAAACTGGACCTAATAAAATGGCTCAGTTTTGATTTGCACTGGCACTGACTACATTACCTTCTAACTAAGTCAAGTTTATTTGGAGAGTACAGTTCTTGTGATCAGCTAGAGAGTTCTGCATGATCAGGCACCTGCCTACATTAGAGACTTGCTGCAGCCCTATGTCACCAGCAGATCAGGGTTTGCTGGTTACTCCTTGATGTAGGCTTAAATCTAAAGGAGACTGTGCTTTTGAGGTTGTGGTACCTACATTTTAGAAGTCTCTCCCTTTGGACTAAAGATCTGTGGACACTTTTAAAAATAAAAAGCAGCTCAAGACCCATTTGTTCAGATTTGCCTTTATTCTATTTATTCTATTTAAACCCTTTTATTGTGTTTTATGTTCATGCTTTATTTCTTCAGAATCATACAGAAGCAATTAAAAATGCTTTCTGATAAAAAATTAAAAGAGCACAAATTTAGTTTGGACATAGATACACACACATTATACACACACTCACACACACAGAAAAATGCAAACAGAGCTACTTAAAAGAGAAAAGAACGATAATGTCTTCAGTTATTACAAACTGTAAATCAGCTGGAAGACTGTCTCATACTTTAGGAGCAGAAGCACTAAACGCTCTGCGCCTGGTTTAGAATTAGAAAGCTGTCCTGGGGCCTGAGAGATCTGCCTGCTTGATAAAATGGAAGCTTGTCTGATGTATTGTATATTCAGGGGACAGGCCTTTTAGTACTTTGCAGGGCAAGAAGCAAAAATTTTAAATCAATCTTATAAAGGACAGGCAGACAGTGGAAGCTGTTTAAGAATTGGTGTGACATGGTCAAACTTTTTGGTTCTATACTCGAGATACGGATGGCTGCATTTTGAAGAAGCTGATACCGTTAAATGGATTTACCAGCAAGACCAGTAAAAAGAGCATTACAGTAATCTAGTCTGCTGCTGACAAAAGCACAGACAAGAGTTTCTGACTGAGAGGTGAAGCTATGGATTTTCAAGATAACCAACATCAATTAATATAAAACAGACAAGGAATAATGCTCACTGGGACCAATTTCTCTCTCCAGAGTTGAGCAGATACAGTATATGGCTGATTGGCTTGATTATTTATTACAGATCAATATTTTATGACCTCATTAATTCTACAAGCTTTTATGAGTATGGGTGTCTCTTCTCTTACTTATCTAATAAACCATAAAATATCAATCCAGCTTTCTCTGATCTATTTCTATAATCTCTGTACCCTAGATGATGGCCGGGGGGGGCAGGTAATGTCAGAACCAAGGGGAAGGCAAGGAGAGGTAAACCTGATTGAGACATTGAAAAGTCTCCATAACTTGCTATAGCCTCCCCATGGACTCCTCCCTTAAGCAGAAAATAGACTGTAAATCTCATGCAGGTCTATGATGCAACAATTGAAGCTAGCTGAATGCAGGTGGGGCTGAACAACAGGGGCTATTTCCTAATTAGCAAACAATGGATAGACTAACAGTAATCCACACAGGCATTACATACTGTACACAGACAGAGAGTTTACTATAATTAATGTCATGGGATGGGACAAAGACAACAAATTCCTCCTTACTCATTTCCTTCCTTCCTTACTCATTTCCTTCCTTCCTCTTTTCCTCCTTACTCATTTCCTTCCTTCCTTCCTCCTTTCCTCCCTCCCTTCCTTCCTCCCTCTCTCCCTGCCTCCCTCCTTTTCTTCCTTCCTTCCTTCCTTCCTTCCTTCCTTCCTTCTTTCCTTCCTTCCTCCTTACTCATGTCCTTCATTCCTTCCTTCCTTCCTCTTTTTGTCTTGCTTCATTCACCCACAGTTAAAATAATACACAAATAATGATGCATACACGGTACATGGTACATTTTATTCATTGGATGTGGGTTTTTTCTTTTTTTTTTTTTTTGTTTCCCACAAAAAGACATCACCAAAAGAAAACATGCAACAGGATTTGCTCTTCTTTCATCTCAGTGTGTCTAAACAGATCCTCTAATGCCACAGACGCAGAAAAATGAATTGGGTAAAAGTAGCCGGGAGAAACTTGAACTTCTTTTGAAGCATGAAAATATTTTAAGGGGTAGAATCTAATGAATATAAGAGAACTGGGAGGACAGAGAGGCATGTACAGATAAATAGAAAAAGAAGGAGGAATATATCTTTTTTTTCTATCCCTCTCTCTCTGTCCTTTCGGTCCTTTTAGTGCTGCGCCTTAAAATATCTATGGTCTAATTCAAAGAGAAAGAATATTATAGATTTGAGTAGGCATGCACTGAGCAAACGTCCAAACTGTCATGTTGATAAATGACAAAGTGGATAAAAGACAGTGAAGGGAATTCAGTAAAAGCAAACCAAAGCTTCAGCCTGCAGCAAGGAAAAAAAGGTCTTGGTTACTATGAATAGACGAGTATTTGTGATTTGCACCAAAACTGCAGCAAAGACTCCCTTAAGAGGACAAATATAAATAGATGATTTTATACTTTTCCCCGCCCTCAAGTAAGCCACTCCCCTCCAAAAAATCCCCTTAATATGCAGTAGGCCTGTAATATAAAACACAAATAACTCCTCTCTGAATTTTTCATGTGTCTATTTTCAGAGCTAGAACATTTCTAAAATAGCCAATTTGAGACACAAGATGCAGTAAAAACAAAGTTGTAAATTCAGTTACTGGAAATAGATGACACCAAAAAAGTGAATGAGGGATTTAAAACTACTACTGGTGGCACACTGATAGTTAGGTATTCGGTTACAAGATGCTTGTGTGCCAAAGAAACTCTGTATTGGATCCAAAGGAGCAATACACAGATATAATGTAAACAGACAGTTCATCCCTCTTCCTGCTTCTCAGTTACGCTCTATGATTATCAACCCATACAATAAAAAAAAATTATATTTTTTTAGTCCTAAAAAGGCAATATCTTCTGATGCTCCATTTTTGCCGGACACTCATTCATCTTTACCAATATTAGGTACACTAAAAGGAGATATTTAAAGATGATGGATGTCTGGTATATGGCAATAGAGGTCACTATTAACAACTTACTGTACTCTCTAAAGAAAGAGAAGCATTATCATACACAAAATCCAACTTGGATAAAACAATCAGTGGATTTGTAAGAGTCCAGATGTCCTCAGCATGAGAAGCTCAGTCAGTTACACTACAGTATAATTACACAGCTAATCTGCTACACCACAAGCCGAGCTACAACCACAGCCACTGAGTGACATCTGCTCTGGCTTCAGCAGTGTTAATTAGAATGGACATCATGGCATATCAGCTCCAGCCACTGTCAAACATAATTAGAGTGGAGGAAGGCACGGCTTTAAGCAGAAACAGAAGGAAGAGTGGAGGATGGACAAGGCTGAGCGCAGAGGGAAAGGAAGCAAAAAGAAGACGGGAGTAAAGTGAGGGTGAAAAGAGGTAAAGGAGTTGGACTGAAGAGATTCATATGAAGCCAGTTTTCCTGTTCTCTAGTCCAACATGAAATCTATTGGGCAATCACATCCATCCTTTGGCATATCCAGTAGACTGACATAATCAAAGTTGGGAATCAGATGAAGGGGAGCTGATTTCCCGCAGGATGTTTCCTCCAACTTCATTCATCTCACAATATTAAAGTCTTACAACTTATCGAGTCGCGCCACGTAAGCTCTTTAAATCTACTCCAGACCAAAAACGTGCAGTCTAATGGGATTAACCGTAGAGCACTATTTGAGATAAAAAATAATAATATATGAAGACATTTCATATTTTATAGCAGTGATATTATTTTTTACAGTGTATAACGTTACAAAGCATGGGCTACTTCACAGAAACAGAACATGCTTTAGTTTGGAGGGTAGAAATCTTGCAGAAGAGTTTACATCATCAACAATTTGAAACTTTATTTATTTAAAATCCAAAACAGAAAACTCATCTCTTGAACCAGATTGTACTGGAGAAGGAAAAAAGAGAGAGAACTTTTATTTTGGTGAGACTTGGTGAGTATGCCTTTAGGAGAATCTCCCAAGAAAAAAATGAAACAACACTGGTTTACCTTCAAGTGACAAAGCCCTCTAGTGGCTGTAGGACTTGGGAGGAAGTAGTGTGACATTATTATAAAGGCATAAAGTGTGCAGAGGGAGGAGGTCGGAGGGGGGGACGGATGGCTCAACAAAACGATGGACTTTAACACGGGAATGTCAACAGTGGTTTCTTTCAACCATGACCACAGCTGTTTCCTAACCATTGCCAAGTGGTTATTGTTGTAACCATGACGATGAAAGTCCTCCAACCTTAACAAAGAAGCAAAATCTAACCCAAACCTCAATGTTTTCCTAAACTTCACCAGATAGCTTTTGTGCTTAAACCTATGACTAAACCTTTACCACGGCAGTGTAAGATGAGAAAACTGTGTGTGTCGTTCTGGAGGAGGGGAGGAGGGGAGGAGGGGAGGAGGGGAGAGTACCAACGACATATTTTTGGCATTCAATTTGGAGGACTCCTCTTGCTAGTTGCTGCTTGCATTTTTTACGCTTCTAATTTTGGTTTTGCAACATACATTTTTAAAGTGCGGAAGTCTGCCACTTTTTAAGTCATTCTATGTTTTTAAAAACTGCCCATGAATGATTAAATACCACATAATGAAGACTGCTTGAGTGGATGGGAACAGAAGCCATTTGCAACCCCTGACTGAGGAAATCCACTGAATAAATGTGTGCAGCATCAAGCTGAGTGTCGTATAGTTATTGCTTCAGTGCCTCAAAGGTATTCTGACATACAAAATATTTGTCAACATGCTTTTAGCGACCAGCATTTGGATGTGAATTAGTGTAAAATCAATATTTTTAAGAATTCTTGGATGAGGCATTTTTTGTGAAGAGCATTTATTTTCCATCTTTTTTTCTCTTGCACTTCAGTAAATTACTTCCAGTGGATATGGACAGTGCCTCCAAAATATGACAAAGTGGAAAGGGGATGTAAATCATTAGTGTGATTTGAACCTACAATTGTTCCAGGAGTTTTTTCCACAACCATGAAAACCCAGCGTATTTCTATCTAACAGTGAACTTTGTCTTTTTTTAAAAAAAAGACATACAAAAAATGCTTGAGGCACAACTAATTTAATAATGCCCACTGGCTGCTAAACATGACTGTCACATGGCTGAGAGAGACATCCACTCATCTAGCACAAGATTCAATTAGCGACTTTGTGGGAAGAGCACATCTCATTGAATGACTTAATAGCTACCATTTGGTGATGTAAGTGATGACTGTGCTGTATTACTGCCTATGTTTTTCATGTAACTTTATTACAGATGAATGAACTGACCTTTGCCCCCTATAGTTTGAGAGTTGTAATGGTTAATGTTTACCAGTGGCAGGTGTTGCTTTGTAAGTCTGACACAGCTGCAGAATGAGCTGATTTTAACAGCTTGTTCTAAATAAAAACAATGAAGTGCTCCAGGTTGTGTATGTATTAGCTATAGGCCACAATACTAATGTCATTAATCTTTACTGCAGCTAAACATTATGTCATTTCACATCAGAAAAGTTTTCAGCTCGACATATGATGAGATTCAGCTGCCTCCAGCCAAAACAAAGCAAATTTACTGCGCCGCTCCTCTAATGTAAAATCTTCAGGGAAACACCCAGCCAGATATGATCTAATAAACAAGGAAAACATCTCTCCTGCTCTCACATAAACCTCATGCTAAACAAAGTCCATTTCCTCATGCATACGATGTGATAATTACGATTGAAATTCATCACAGATTTGCTGCGGTGTGACGGTGACGCACGATGTGGACTAATGAGACTAATGAAAAATGTTATTAGTAACCTGTAACCTGCTCTCCATTATTAAGGTTGCATTACCCACCCAGCTACGTAAACACAGGGTCTTTTTTATAGAAGCATAATAAATGGGCTGCAATTCATAAACTTTACAGTCTGCTAGTTTAGGCAAGCATCAAACTGGTGGAAATGTGATTTACAATTGTTGGAAGAGTTTGAAAAGCCTATTATTTTTCCTGAGCAATACACAATTACTTATATGTATTTTATATATTACTTATATATATTTTGATAATATTCCTATCAAAACTTGGAAAGTGTGAGGTGGAATATGATCAAAATATACAATAAATCAAATGCATACAAACGGTATCATATTGCAAAGCTTCTCTGCCTGTTAGTCCACACCTACAGTAACACAGAATCCTTAAAGCTACTCAAAAGATAAATTATTGCATTTTTGTCACATTAGTTGATTTAACATAGCAACCTATCCTCCTACATGCCATTTGTTTGCAGAGTCAGTTGCTGCACCCTATCCAGAGGTTCAAGGTTTTAAGGTCAAGAGACTTGTTTGCCGGTTGTCACAGGCAATAATGCTGTGTATTGTCAGCAGAATATTTATAATACACCCACTTTAGGATGGGTTGCCTGATAGCAATGGTATGGTACTCGAGAGTCAGAATATAAACAGGATAGTTAGTTTACACCGTTGTGAACTCATGGCTTCTGAGTTATCAGCCAAATTGTGCCAAAATCACCTAAAACCACCAGGTATAGCTTCCTATGGAGCTGTTTTGAAAAACACATGTCCAGACTGAGAAGACCACTCCCTGGAAAAATAGTAAAAATATTCACTCTTTTGGGTTCATTTTATGTTTTTTTTTTTTTTTTTTTTTTTTTTTAAAGCAGATATCATACAAAAATGATGCAAAGGTAAGATGGTATCAGAGAGATTTCATCCACATCAATGTCTCACAGATGGAAAAGAGACTTTGCAGAAATAGATCAAAGACTGATCTCATCAAAAGGGGGGAAATAAAGAAGGCTGGCTGTGGCACTGTGAACCTAAACCACTCATACTTGCAGAACTGCAAATAGGAGCTGGACTATTTCAAAAGAGAAGTGGATTGACAGGCATGTAGACCAGAAAGAGAGTCCCTGAATGTCTTGAGAATACAAATGGGAAAACAGAGACAGGCAGACAAATAGACTAGCAAACACAGTAGACAGGGGTGGGGGGTTGGGGGGCAAACACACATACAGTATGAACTAATATCCATGGAGTCTCTTGGATATAAGTTATGGATCTTGTGTGAAAATAGGCAGAGTGAAAGTCTGTGCAGTGAAAGCCACTTACAGCTCTCCTGTTAGGAATACAGAGTGACCAATAAAGAAAACTGAGAAACATATAGAATGGCAGGCATCGGCTGTGAGTGTGTGTGTGAGAGCACTATCATCAGCAATTAGTCATAACAGCTTGTCTATGTGTTGACTTTCTCACCATGTGATGAGGCCAGCAGCAACAGCAGACCAGGTTACACAACAAGAGTTTGGCTTCTTACTCTCCTCCTCCTCGTCTTTGCGGCAGCAGCACAGGCAGCTCAGGTAGATGGCCAGGCATAGCAGGTTGAGGCCAAGCCCTGCAGCTGCCACACAGCCCAGGAATATGAGAGACTGCAGAGGGAGAGAAGAAGAGGAAAATGACATGATGCATTTGAATTAGAGACATAAAGTTGTATTAGATCTCATGTTTTGCCTCGTGCAGTGAACAACTATTTTGACCTGGAAAGTAGGGTGAATTAGAAATAACTCTTCCTGGCATAAAGCTATGTAATTTTTTAAAGATGGAAATATTGAGCCAAATCAAAATAAATCATTCCAAATTAGAAGTTGTAGAATATTTGAGTTTTTGGGACTTTGGCCTAGTTCACTTTGCCTGTTAAGGAAAATCAAGAGCAGGTATAATTTTAAGACAGTGGCGGCAAGCAGGTAGCTCCCAGTCTGCAAAGTGAAGCCTGAGTGCTAATGTTGCTCTATGTTAGATGCTAAATAGCTGACAGCTGGGTTGCTAACAACTTACCTACGTCAGTCACCTGTGTTTGTTAGATTTTTGTTGCTTTTCTGTTCTCAACTAGGCAAAAAGTGCTCCAACTTTCCATTAGGTTTATTACTATCAATAAACTGTTTTCAAAGCGTTGTCAGGTAACGTCGTCAAGGGCTCTAATGATATGACAACACTGTCTTTACTTTGAGCTAAAGCCTTAGCATGGAGCACTGAACCACATAGTTACCAAGGTTAAAGATTATGTTGCAATGACTGACCAAGTCATTTTACCATTTGGCCATTTTCACAAATTTCCCAATGAAAGGATTTCATCACATAAAATGCTGTCAAAAGCTTTCCTTTTCAACTCTGCAAAATGTGTCTCTATCTATGGCTTCATGATGTCAATGGCAATGTTTTGTGACTAACAAATCATTTCAAACTGAGGTTAACAGCTACTGTGCAGCAATAAAGACATAAAAAAAAACTAATGAATATCTCGGCATCAGCCCCAGAAACAAGGCCAGCTGCACTCTGGGAGCCTGTTATCCTCCTTCCAAGCGTCCCCTGCCTCCAGTTGGAGAGCAGACACCTCCTCACACATCTCTGCAACTACGTCTCTCCCTCTCATTTTCCTCCTTTAGCCTCCATCCCACCTTCTGCGATAGATGGAGTGTCGTGACAAAAATAGCAACAAGACTGTCCTAACAGCCTCAAATGAATTCTGCATCCATCTGTGAGCAGATGGGTTTATTCAAGCTCTGCACCCTCCCTCCCCCTTGCTCTTCCTTTCTAGTTTTCTGAAATCTTTTTGGTACTGAGCCATCTGTTCCCATGCTGTGATGTCATGTGTCCCACAAGATGAGTAGTGGGATTAAAATCCAAAAATTAAAGAATATGCAAGAGTATGCCAACGTTAGCCATAAAAATCACAAGTAAATTGAAAAATCCTCAAGGAACCTGAAAACAGCACTTTAAGTCTTTTACTTGCCAATTTACTTTTTTACTTTAATTTTATAAAAGACAAAAATGCAACTGCAAGACATAGACTTATTTTCATTACAATTTTTTGTTTTACTTATTGTTTGTGCCAAGTATCTTCCCTTTTATAATTTTCTCCCCTCCCCTAAAAACAATCTTTTTCCTCTCCCCAGCTCCATCTGTTGGGGTGCAGTGCCTCATCTTGTACCATTTCACAGCTACATGCCTTTCATGTAAAAGGCCACGCATCTGCTGGCAAAAAAAAGAAAAAAGAAAATGAAATGCTGAAGTGTCAAGGGAAGGACAGGGCAATCAAAGAAACAACAGAAGGTTGAGAGTTAGAGACTTCAGTCATTGACCCCTCAGCTTTCTCATATTCTCCGGTGGTGGATAAAAAAGGTATGGAAATTAGTGGAAATTTGGCACTGCAGTTTAAGAGATGGGATCGCAAATGTGTTAATGGGTGTGCTCAGACAGATGGATGGATGCACACACCAAGGTGAGACAAAGAGCAAGAGAGAGAGAGAGAGGGAGAGCTCCTTGTTTCAACTGAAGGCGGGGAGGGGTTTGGAGTCACGAGCGTCGATGTAAACTGGGTGTAATTGAGGTGAAAACAGTAATGAGATGGAGAAGCGGGGCGCAGGTGGATATCATGAATATGGGGGATGGGTGGGAGACACCATAGGCAGAGAATGTTAGACAGAAAAGAAAGGGGTTGGAAAACTCCTGCTGAACGCTCAAACGATGGGCCACCCAGCCGCTCGAATCGTCATGGTAACGCGCAGGTTAGTTAGTGCCCTTGCGATGGGGAGGGAGGACGAGTGAAAAGGCGAATTATCATAGCCTATTTGAATTAAGCAGCATGTGACAGGCCTGCTTAAATTGCCATGCCTCTGTCTTGTGATTCCCCCGCAGCCTGGCAATGCTTGGAAAGGAGAGAATGTGGCACAAGGGGGAAAACCAGTGAGCAAAATGGTAGACAGTAAGAGGCTTGACTGGGGCTGCTTTGGTCTATATGATCTTTTTGTGGTAGGTCATCATGTTTTGGCCTCTAAACCCCCTCAAAATCCATTGTGTAATTTAAAAATTGCATGGGTCTTATGAAGAAGCTCATAAATGTATACTTTTTGCAGAAGCATTCATTCCAAGACTGCTTTTAAAACTCTTATGGACAACAGTGCTTACTTTCTTTCTCTCTACCTTCTCTTCTCTGTAGTAGGGCACAAAAATAATGGCTTCTGAATTATGTAGCATCTATTCAGTGGAAGGATGCACACAGAGACTGTACATACACAAAGACACAAAGATGCACACACCACCAACCCATTCTGGAGCCATCACTTCCCAAGTGCTCCAACCTTCCATTAGGTTTAAAAACACTATTTATCTTTTACCAATGTGTGCTCACATTCGCTCTTTGGTAAAATCAAATTGGCAGGTCTGACCACTTAATAGCTACCTAAATTAGGTCTGAGTAGTTTCCCATAAAAGCAGACTCGATATGTTAACACCCTTCTCCTTACTTACTCATTCTTAACTCCAGAGGCCTACTCCAGTGTCTTCTCTTTTTTGTTTCCCTCCAATTGTCCCTATAGACGGGGGGTGGGGTGAGCAGGAGGCTGCAGGCAGTGACATAGGAAAAGAAAGGAAGGAAGATCTAGCTGAGCGGAAAGGCAACCCCAGAGTCGGGAGGGAGTAGAATGGGAAAAGATTTTTTTTTTTAAAAGGGGAAAAGACAGTATGACAGAGTGATTGAGAGAATTCTGTAGGTAATGAAAACAGTGAGACAGCAGGGTGTGGATCAGAGAGAGTGAAGACTGAGGAAAGAGAAAAAGAGGGGTGGTGGAGGCATGAATGATAAGGTATGTGTTTGCACGTGCCTAAGACCATAATGGGAGCACATAGACAAACACAGAGCTACCTCATCCCCATGGCTACCTCAGACAGACTCTTCATTACTCATTGCACAGCCCAGTTTCTCTCCCATTACAAGCCCATTGTAAACGGCTTCGCCCTGAGGCTGGAACATTGCATAATGTTACGACTTTCCCAAAATAGAGAGCAAACCTAAGAATCTGATTGTTGAGTGTACAAAAATGAACACACACGTTTGTGACCTGACAAATCAGCCGTACTGTAAGCTCTGAACCAAAGGATGACTAATGGACTAATTTAAAGGTCGACAGTGCGGTGAACTCAAAGATAATACTGTGATATTAAGCTGAATATTTTTGTAGAGAGCCATCTGTTACTCACAAATACTCTCATGTAGCCTCTGTATGAACTTCACAAAATGCAAAGTCAATGCTGTAGTAGATCCAATGATATGAGTGCTTAATTATTTTTTTTAAAGACAATCCAAATGATTGATTGATCATTGTAGTCATCTTTAAAGCAAAAGTGGCAAACATTTATGGGTGCCAGCTTCTCAAATGTGAGGATTTGATGCTTTTATTTATGATAAACTGTGGAATCATTTTGAAGCATACCAAATAAACTAGCAAGTAAGTGCATGTTTTGAATATACAAAGAAAAAAATGCATTTGTATACTAAAGAAGGATAGAATAAACAGTAAGTGGCACACACACACACACACACACACACACACACACACACACACACACACACACACACACATAACCACACTTCTTTAAGACCAAGGGAGTGACATAATGAGGCAGTAGTAGCCTGGAGCAGAAATGATCCACAGGGCATTGGGTGAGTCATTTACACCCCTCGACTCCCATCAGAGGTACAATGAAAGCCAATGGGAGGATGAGAATACAGATGGAACGGGCAGATAAATGGTTGGTGGTGCTGTAATGGATCTATTAGAGCTTTCAGAAAAATATAACAAATACTTTTAAAGAGAACATTTCATACAAGTGGTCTCAACAGACTAGCTGCATTAGTTTTTATTATTAGTGAATGCTCTTGTGACGACTAGGATACAAAAATCAATATTGAGTAGAATCTGTGCAGCTCCAGAGCACTTTTGTGGTGCGTCTTTTGCAAGAAGGAAAATGTGGGAGGCATAATTCAGGGGTAAGATGTGAAAGTCCATATTAAAATTTCCACAGTCACACAACTTCAGCTTCATTTTGTCAGAGCGACTCTGAACAATAATTCCTTGCAGAAAATCTTCCCAGATGCTGTACATCTTAGTGACGTTAAACAAATTTCCCCCAGAAAATCTGACCTGAATACACACATCTTGATGAGCACTCCACTGGTAAAAACAATGCTTTACTGGAGCAGAATGGAAAAGGATGTTAAGGAAACAGGATGGAGGATGAGCTGCACGTCAAGACAGATGCAAACTCACAGCAGTGTAAGTCGTATATAGTTTGTGCCTTATGCCGAGCACCCATTAAAAATCAATTTTTAATACACAAGTAGTGGCCATAATTAATACATGGAGACGGAAAGTACCTCCATCTGTTACACTGCATCTGCTAAGCAGGACTAACTCATCTAACAGTGGAATTCCACAAGCTTGGAGCGGTCTTAATGCACACTAAGCGGTATGAAGTGTCTTCCGCAAGCATGCCTGCTCCACAGCAGGTGGCAGACAGCTGTGTGTAGGTGGAGAAGGTCTCCAGGCACAGTGTGCATTAATGTACGATATGTGTGTGTGTGCATGTGTGTGGCCTGAATGGACAGTGACATTCCTTCAACTTGATAGGGGTTAAACGGGTGTCAGGTCAGTTAGAGGAAGAAGAAGACAAGGATGAAGAAGGAAATTCCACCTTAAAAGTCAAAGCCTAGCGGGCAGCAGGAGCCTGATATTGCTGGTGTATTACAAATGGTTTTTACTCTTTTACTAATCTTTAAATTATTGTAATTTCCACCTCTTTTTTTAAGGGGTATTGCAGCAATTTAGTATTGCATATCCATAAAGTCGGGGGACAGGTTTTATGATGTCCTTAAGAGAGTTTTATTCCCAATTATTATTATGAGTCAAGCTGCAATTATGCTAAATGGTAAAAGCTCAAACCCTTCACCCCTAGTTTGTAAGACATTGTGTATGACATCATCGGGGGTTATTTTCTCAATTTAGCAAAGCTCCCCCAGAGTCTAGAAGCCATTATAAAAATGTTTTCACAAGCTCAGACTAGAAACCAAGAGAAATCTAGAAATCTTATTGAGTAGGAGCCACAAATGATTTCTTTCTTTGATACGTTTACCACATTGCACAGTATAATACAGCACTTTATATAATTAATTCGTATCACCGTGAAGCGTTGCATGAGGGCTGCCAAGTGCCTTGAGAAATACAGGCCAAAATGGCATTACTATGAGGTACAGCCCCCATCCCCACAGATCAATGGAGCTGTTCGACTCACTGTCTCCACACCACTGCCTGCTCCACTCTTGACACTTGGCTGAATTCCCCCAGGGTCCAGGGGTCTTTCCGGCACAGTGCACTCGGCTGGGCCTGCCCATGTTCACAGCTGGGACGCCATTAAGTCCCAGTAAGGCGACCCATGGGTTACGGATGAGAGGAGGGAGGAATAGGGAGTAAGAAGGGGTTTCACTGCTAAAAGATCCTTCGGATCTGTTATGCTGCACTGCTTTGTTTTCTTCAAGAATTTACCATGACCAATTGGAGGTCTCTGGAGGTTTGTGATGTGTAGTCTTTGCTAATTTCCCCCAAAAACAATTTTCATCTTTTGGAAAAGAGAAATGTTTAGCTTATTCCTGTTGTTTCACAGGTCTCTTTCTAGTAACTGCTTCTCCATGCAGGCCATGATTACCAAGACTTCTTTGGAGTGCAGTGAAGCATATTATCTTCCTATTTCTTTAACACCCTCAGTGAACCCAAAGCTCAAACCCTTCCCTGAGGGGAGTCAGGAGTCATCATTTTGATGCTACAACTCCACAACAAAGGAAACCCTACCTCACCCCCGCCTGCCTCGATGGAGGAGCAGACTTTCATTGTTGTTTCTGCTGGAGGGGAAGTTGGCTGCGTGAATCTGCTTGCCCCAGTTCATGCAGCTTTGGTGAGGGGGCACATCCATTTGATCTGACCTGCTCAAGAGTCTTATTGTGCTCTTAATCATAGAATTATGTAACCAAGGAAATCCAGAGACATATCAATGATAATAAACTCACCATGCACAGCACCATGCTGTCATATCCTCTTTATGTGTTGTTAGATCAGCATGAGGGATGTTCATGCTGTCTTATCAGTACAGACTTCAGCAATACCATCTAGCCAATCAGGTGATGCTAATCACTGGCTTCAAGCACTACAGAGACAGATTGAGGTTAATGACCTTCTGGAGAGCCAGAGGGGGCATTGTGAGTGAATGTTTCTGTATGAATGCATGAAGGAGGAATAAGTAGATTGTTGCATAGGAAAAAAGAGACATCACTGCTGCTACAGAGGCTATGCTGAGGTGAATCACTGTTTTAACAATAAGGATACGCAATTGTTCACACAAACAGGGAGCAGCTGATGTGGGACGACAAGCTTGGGAATCAAGAACGACAGATTTGAGATTGATTTTTTCGAGGAGGCAGCAATAGGAGTTGGTAAATTTCCAATGCAATCAGAGTGGTTGTGATAGCTCAACAGATAATGGATTTCAGCCCTTGGCATGTATAATTTTCCATTTTCTATCACACAAACTAGAAACAGCCAATACAGCGCAGCATATGCAGTCAGTTGCAAATCATCTGTAATCAGTAAAATGTAATAACCTGTAACAGCAAGGGCTCAGATGTGAAGATGCAATCAAATAGTTTAGAAAATTAACAAATGAAAAACAGTATATTCGTAGTTTAATTAGTGCAGTGCAATCGACATTATGCTTTTAAAGGATATTATCCTTTTATGATTTTATTCTTGTGACTTTACACAAATCCTCAGTCTTCCGCATGTTAGCAGCTCTGACACAATGGCACTTAAAACTGGTATAGAGAGGTCTAAAATCAATGAACAAAGAGGTGAAAGTTAAGGAAATGCTGATAAGGGAAAAAAAAGAAGAAACAGGGAAAACAAAGACAACAGAAAAAACCCATAGAAAGGTCTGGAGGAGGAGACTGTTTAGATGCGCTCGGGTGGAACATTTGTTCCCTGGGAATCTCGGTATGAAAAGCCACTGAAGCAGAAAGATCTGAGTGTGTTAAGTGTGTGTGTGTGTGTTTGCTCCTGTAATTGAATAGTATGTCTATGGCTTGTTCATTTAATCCCATATCATTCCAGGCTGCAGTAATAGCTAGATGAAGTGCTTTCAGTGGGAGCAAGTCTGACCTGAACATTAAAGTGATCAGTGGTAAGACATGAAAAGTGGATGTTGTGTTGTCAAGGACCAATGATACAAAACATCTGTTCTTATGTATAGAGTGAGATCACCTACAGTAGACGTCCATGTTGTTTAAAGATAAAGAAGCTTTATTGTCATTGCACACAAGATACAATGAAATTTTGTTTGGCAGCTGCAGCTACAATCAGTATAAATAAATATGTATTAAAATAAATAACAACGTACTTAAAAATATGTATAAAAAGCAAGTAACATGTTTAACAAGTTTATGCTAATGAAATCAATTTCTTTTTTAATTAAACTGTGCAAAGTGGGGGTTACCTGAAGTCGAAAACATTCAACAAATGATACATTTCCTGACTTGAAATAAAAAAGCTTTTTCTTTTTTCATTGTTTCTAATCTTCAGCTCATAATGTATACTTAAAAACAAAAGCTCCTAGGATTGGGTTTAAGAAAATTGATTTGATTCAAATTGATCTTTGTTCAAATTTCCCGATATCGATTCATAAAATCCACGATCAATCTTTTTTAAATCTGTCTTTTCCTGTGGATTATAAATCCGAAATGCCTTCTGTGGAGCAGGTCCTGTCGTGTTCAACAAGATCTGGCCATGAGATCTCGCTGTGCATGAGATTTTGTTGTGCAAGATTGTGTGTCCAGATCTTGTTGAACACGACAGGACCTGCTCCACAGAAGGCAACACCAAGATTGTGGCACTAAATTTTTGTGAGACATCCACTGCACAGCATATGTTTTCCTGAGGTATCTGTGATGTTTACAGTACAGTAGGTATGTTTGTAGCTACCTTATTTACACTGGCTGCCTGTTGATTTAATTTAAAGTCTAAAGCTGTTGTTTATATACTGCACTACAGGAGGAAGGAAGAAGGAAAGCACATATCTGGTCATGCAATACTCACTGACAGTAGAGTGCGTTGACTTCTGTAGTGTGTTGATCATGTTAAATAAAAAACACATTCATTTAACTGCTTTAGGGTCAATTCTTAATGTATACATTAATATTTTAAGAATGTATCAGGTATCGGTTCCTTGTACAATTAACACACACATTCTCTGAGAATCTCTTTCACATCCAAGCAAAATGAACATTGTAAGTGAATATCCCAAACCGAATCGATATTAAATCAAATTAGGACCTTGCGAATTAGACTCAAATAGATTTGTGAAATCCAAATCAGAAAATCTGAATTGATACCAAGCCTTAGTAGATCCTGTTGTTTATGACTGTTGTTGACAGCCTAACTACTAATTTTATGGTGTTTTCTGTGTTTAGCTGAGCATTCACTAAGCACTGACAGATATTCATCAAAAATTGCTGTCAGAAATGCATCATCTGTAGTTACATCTCTCTGATACAGTGGCTATTATGAGATCAATCAATGACCAGCCAAATAAAATGGAAATATATTTCACATTTAACATTCTTCTCGAAAATAAAGCTTTCACATGGACTTGCTTTTAACATAAAACAGAAGTACATAATGTTAAAAATGTGTATGCAGGAGACCTTTCAGCACAATTTCTTAGAAGTTCTTTTGAAGAAGCACCTCAGTTAATTATTTTAGAACAGAAGCAATTATATTCCTCTTTTTTGTAAGAGATATAATTGGCCCCGCTAATTACAATAATGAAGACCAAAAGACTGAAACACACAAAAGCACATAGTGTTCACTTTAATCTAGTCTTTTTTCTTCCACACTTGTTCTCTCTGCATTACATTGAAGATCTAGCATTATCTTAATCAAAAATGTAATAAAGGCATTATTATGATCACAAATTCACCCATAAGATTTTGTGAAATGATACTGTTTGGATAATGTCTCCTGATTTTCTGAATGGGTGTGGAGAACAGCGGAAGGGAACCAGAAAGCACTTGACACAAACTTGCTTGGGTCACAAAGCAGGAAATGGTAGGGAAGTCAGATGGATTAGGGCCTGCTGACCTACACGTGACGTCTGATTCAACATGCACGCACACACACACACACACACACAAAGAAAATCTAAGCCCCCGTCCTATTTTCGGGTGAGCTTTTTCAGTTTGCAGTTTTTGCCCTCCTTCCATCCTCAAGCCCTCGAGACAGGGAGATGAGAAGCAGAGAAACACACTTCCCACATCACACAGACCTGTACGCTGTGGAAGACCGACTGATTGCTGAGGAGATCAGAAGATTGTCTCAGGAGCATGTGCATCCCAAAAGGAATCATTGACATGGGGAACTTTCCACAAGACTGATGTGTCACTTTCTCACTGAGAGGCCAGTAAAGACCTCACGCTTGTTGGATCGTCAAGCCCCTTTCCAACTATGAAACTTCAACAATCAACAATCATGCCCACTTCACACAGCAACAGTAACAGTAAGAAGACCAAGCTCTGTTTTTCATTTTTCATCACTTTTTCCATCACTTTTCTTGTGTACAACTGAGTGCAACACCATGAACATCTTCAAAGAGTGACTGTCTAAAGTTACCTGTTTGTCCAGAGTTCTTGGAAAGAGATCATCATGGAGGTAGACAGAGGCTATTGGCGCTTTTCCACGACACAGTTCCAGCACGACTCGGCTCGCCTCAGGTTTTTTTGCGTTTCCACTATTCATAGTACCTGGTACTTTTTTAGTACCTGCTCTGCTGAGGTTCCAAGCGAGCCGAGCCGATACTAAATGTGACGTCGACAGACTGCTGGCCGCTGATTGGTCAGAAGAGTTGTCGCTGGAAGAGTCATGAGCCGTCCCACACAAGAATCAAACCCGCCATTTTTAAATACCGGCAACAGCATAACAGTCATACGGCTCAGTTTTCTTGCTTTGTGTGTGACAGAAAGCCTCATACAGCAGCAAGTACACCATCGCCTCCATGTCCTCCATTGTTTATGTGTTTGTGTCGCATATAAAACGAAGTCACTGCAGTTTCGTGGAGCCGTGCTATGACGATGGAACCATGTCGAGTCAAGGTGAGCCGAGGCGAGTCGAGTCGTGCTGGAACTGTGTAGTGGAAAAGCACCATATGATGGCAGGTTTTTAATTGTGCCTTCGTATGACCATTCAAAACAGGTATACTGGGACAGCACATTGATCTAATTAATTTCAAGCATACTGAATGCAGCACTGGGTGAGATTTTCCGAAATATGTGACCGTAACATTAAGAAGAATTGCTTGTTTATTGTCAGAAGACAGAAATTAGAGAAGAGCTCTGGTCAGGTGAATCAGCTTACAGACATTCCAGTACTGACAACACCAGTGTCCAACAGAGGGTGGGAAACTGGGAAACCGACACACACACACACACACACACACACACACACACACACACACACACACACACACACACACACACACACACACAGAACAAAGTGAAAGATTGCGACCCCTTACATTCCATCACATTTGATGGCCCGAAGCCAACAGAGGAATTCAACCAGGATTGCCCACACCACAACTAGCCAATTACAATTCCTCTGACAAGGCCTGTGGCCTGGGTTTTAAAGGCTTCTCAATATTTTCCACTAAACATTGATTCAGCAACTCCTTTACAAAGAAGCAGACTCAACATTACATTACACAGTTTGATTGAGAGGCTTAATTTTTATCCACTTAAACTGAATTCTTTACTATTAAACACTGCACAAGAGCAATGCAGTTAATCATCTTATAGTAGAAATAAAAAGGACTATATATAATTGTTATAAATTACCAGTATGACACGTACATGCTTTCTCAGCTTTACAGTATGACTAGTAGCACTTAGAATATACAGCCAACCGCATTTAATCGATTGAGTCACCTCATTTGCAACACTAACACTAGTCCTTAATAATTCACATATAATTCACACATACTACAGCAACTTCACAGCCATGCATGTACACCTAGGGGCAAAAGATCACTTTTTCTTTAGTTCTTCATTCCCTTTACTGGATATACAGGATATTGTCACCGCTGCTAATGCAGTTAAAACAGGAGGTGGTGATCAAAATTAAACCTGACAGCTCACAAAGAACAGGAAATGTAATGGCCTAAATAGCCTTACATCGACTTGCAGTTGTGTCATTAGCTCTGGTGCTTTACAGAAAATTGTTCTCCAAAGTGGAAGCATGAGGGGTTTGTGTCTGTGAAAGAAAGACAAACCAGAGCAGGAGCGTGCCTTCATCAGACTTGAGACAATAAGAGGAACAAACAGATAAAAGTCATTGAGAAAAAGAGTGGCTGATGGTTGCAGCGTGGGTTGTGCTATAGGACCAAAACCTTAAAAGTAACTTAACATCCAGATTTATCTCAATATAGCACATTTTCTGATAATATAATGAATAAATAGTTTACATAAAGTAACCACATGGAAAAGCCTGTTTTTATTACATTTTGAAATATATCTCATACATCTTCGTGATTCTTTGCCACATAGTGTGCCGTGAGCAAAAGCTTCTCACAACGTCTGAGTCTGGGGTTTGTTTTGAGCACTCGACTGTACATTTGTGGCTCTTATCCCTGCTTGCGTAGGGGGTAAAAGAGATTAGTAGTGTTTAAGTCTGTTGTGGGAACCAGTCTGCAGCATAATTAGCAAAGTATGGTTTTCCGACTATTCATCTCCAAACCAGGTCCATGCGACAGAAGTAGCCCCTTTTTTTAGGTATAAACTCCTCATTATGTCTTGGCTGGTTAGAGTCTTCTATTCTATCAAAATTACTCTGTCCCTTCTGTGCCATGCAGAAGAACGCAAAGCTGTCCAAATGACAAAAGATATTGCCATAAAGAGTACGACACGACAAAATAAACAATACAGAAATGGGTCACTTCAGGCAATGATGCAGCACTGCTGGCCTTCTTCTGACCTGAACAAAATGGATGCGAGTTTGAAATGGCCCACATGTAAAATAGCAAATATGGTCCAAATATCCCAAGTCAAATGTGGGCCCATTTTGGTAAAGACGCAGTGCTCTGGGGTATGTGTATTCAGGATGTGGGCCAGTTCTGGTTTATCTGTTTTTTCTTGGTTGACACAGAGCATTGCTATGGCTTGCTTGTAGCCCAAATTTGGGAAACAGTAGCAGACCGCCCAAGTGCCATCATTCCACGCAGCATGTGGCAAATTTGGATAGAGCATAAAATGAAATGATAGTTGTTATTCTATTGTCACATGATATATATTCTTATACTGCATAGCCCTATTGTGGTGTTGGGGAATTTCCCATCCTTGGCTGACTGACTGCTTGTGGTTAATGGTTAGGAGGGAGTACTGCTCTCCTGCTGAGACTCAGCACCCTCCCCTTGCACACCCCGTGGCCCTGACTCCATACTTCCACTGTGCCACGGAGAATCGAAGCTGGCAGTACAAGAAGAAAAAAAAAATCCTTCAGTTTGCTTTTGTCTGTCTCTTCTCTGATACCTGCAACATGAATCTAGTTCTGTTGTACCCAAGTTAAAAGCAAAGGGCAGCATCACAGCTGAATGTTTAAGTGCCTTAAGATGCAACTGGGCCATAGAAGCTGGCACTGATTTAAAAAAAAAAAAAAACTCAAAATTCTGTGTAAAAATAAAGAGTGAATCATATTTTTTTTGAGACAGTCTGGACTCTCTGTAGTTAATGTTGCAATGATTTCATACTGACAAAGTATCTCATGAAAAGAATGATGTGTAAAAGGTTACTCATTGTGATGAATCCTCTGCAAATGATCTTCTGACTTAGTTCCCCTCAGCTCTACACAAGCTTTTTAGTGTCTTTCAGATCATTATTTTGATTTTCAGTCACGCAACATAAAGGCCATTTCATGATGGCATCTGAGTGTCCGCAAGCCTGGAGCGTTGTTCATGCTGACTCACTAAGTGTATTTTCATCCACCTGTTTTCATGTGCATTTTCAATCACCGAATAAAAACCATCATAAATTTGAAAAAAAGTCAAAATGCTGCAGGTTTTTATTCCTTGCTGATGTTGAAAAGTTGAAACAGACTTCACAAATAAATCATGACGTATATGAAGCATTTTAATTAGATGCTTCTGCTCCACTTGAGAGATGAAAAATGCCGGCAGACAAAAACATGAGGTCTGTCTGGAGAGATGAGACAACTTTAAAGTTCCTTGATCCATGAAAGAGACATAAATGTCATATTTCTATCATTTGGGCTTCATTTGGTGATCTTTTAGTTACGTCACCTTGTTGAGCCCAGTAACACCAACTGCTTATGTAATTGAGACCAACTGCTATAGTTGTATAACAGTAGTGATAGTTCACACCTTCATTAGCATTTTCTTTTAACAATACTATGGAAATTCTTTTAAAACTTGGCGACCGTTTGAATGAATGAACTTGACTTCTGTCACACTCTCTTGGGGGACCAATCATGTTTTCTGTGATTTTCTGTTATTTTTATACTGCTGTGATGTTGGATGTCTATGTTAAACATAATCAAAGTCAAAAACCAGCTCTGAATGCTTTGTTCATAACACCACCTCTACTTCCTCCTCTTGATGAAGTCAAATTGTTCCTGCATGCCCACAAACCAACGTCCATTCCACAATGTTCACGCTGTCCACATGCATATTTCGGATTCTGGCTCAAACATGTACAGATGTATTTGAGAGGTTCCCATTTTGTATATAAAACAAGAACAATAACTGAATTCTTACCACTACCATTTGATTACATAGCATCCCAAGCCGCTGGAAGTCAACCAACGGGCAGCTTCCAGGAGTTAACCAATCAGAACAGAGTGGTCTCATCATGAGGGGGGGCCTTAAAGAGACAGGAGCTAAAATGGCTTGTTTCATACAGAGGCTGAACTGAGGGGCTTGATAAAGGGCCAGTAAAATGTAAATAACAAGCTGTTGTTTTTTTCACTGTAAATCATGCAAAGATATTCCACAAGAGCCCCAGAATATAAATAAAGACTTACAAATGTGCATGATATGTCCTATTTAATGGAAGGGAGCCTGTAGCTCTGCTGTGAAAAAGGTCTAAGGTTTAAAAAATATTTAGGAAAAGTTTCTTTGCCTGGCTCGTCATTCGGCCAATCGGAAGAAGACGCTGTTAGCTTGCCGCACCTCAGCTCCACCCTGTTTTCCATGTTTTTCTATTGATGACGGAAACTGTTTTATCTATACTATTAAGCAACATATTACACTGTCATAATTTGAGGCACAGCAGTATCCCTCCTTTACTTCAAGCATTTCAAGTATAAAGTGATCTGATTTCTGGAAGTTTAATCTTTTGTTACTTCATATTTCTTTACATGAGGCACCTGTCTTACTCCATAGGATATCTGAAGGTTCTTTCTGAATTAATGAACATAAATGTCACTTGTTCTCGATGTGATGTAACCTTGAAAAATTAAACAGTGTAATAATAAAACATTTATAGTACTTGATGTGTTCACAAGCAGGTTATTAGTCATCCAACAGTTGATCCCAACCCACTTAAAAGCTGTGTGAAACTGCCCTGCCACCATCTCTGGAATAAGATGGGAACCGCTTTGACTCCCATGGGTGGAATCCTTGCCAGCATTCACCCACGACTGCACTCCTTGATCCTTGACCCTCTCTCGGACTCTCTCAAAGACAACCTATTTGCCCCACTAAAATATGTATGAAAAATGTTCCCAAGTCCAGCTGAAGGCAGTATTTAAAATATGTGCCTGTCTACTACTGTACATTTCATTGACAAAACATCAAAACCTACAAACAAACAAAGGAATATGCCTCAATGGTGTATTACCCTTTTTTGCAAAGAGGAGTTCTACCTGCTTTTAGACAAACCTCTAAAATGACACCTTGTACATACAGCACCAATAACCCCAGCACTGCTGATTTGGTTCACTGATCCATAGAACTATGTAGATTATTATAAATGTGCTTGAGACTACCACTTAAGTGGCGTGGATGACACTCAATACTGATTTTGGGCCACTTTTGCCATCAATAATACTAAATGGAATAAGAATCTGAAAGCAATATAAAGCATAATGATTATAAACCTCAAATAAGTGATACTACAGGAGTGCAATTAGAGTTATAATGAGAATTATTAACATTAGCTTACAAGTAAATTAAAGGAATATTAAAGAATATGTTTCCATTATGAATTCTCTATTGAGCAACACACATTACACAACCCCATAGGCATACTGTGTCCCAGTTTTTCTTGTGTGCATGATAACTGGGCTTCTGGTATGTCCCATCTTCCTCCACTGACCTGCTGGTAGTTCTCCTCCTCAGGCTGGAAGCTGTTGTCAATGGGCTGAAACCTCAGGTTGATATGAGGAAAATTGTGAAGCCAGTAAGTCCACCAGGGCGCAATGTAATCCACCCGAGCCGAAGACATCCCTGCCCCGAGAAAAAGTTAGGCTGCAGCCTAAATTAGCCTGTCTTTACTAAAACGGGCAGTTTGGTCTTAATCCCGTCTCATATCAAACAAAGGCAGTGATAAAAGCATGCTCGTGTGTAGAAACACACTCACGGCCACATAAGAGACAAAACGTACAGGAAGTCCTGTAGAAACAGCAGTGTTGTTGCAAAGTGAAATCCGACAAGGTTTTTTTTCATGAAAGAAAGAATAATCACGCTGCGCCCATATCTCCTTGTGTGTGGACTCGCAGCTATCCGACAGACAGCTGCTCCAAGCGCACACAGCACAGTCGCCAGCGGGAGCGCGCACTGATAGTAGGCACGGGACACGAGGAGTTACAGGAGCGCGCAAAGACGCCCCTCTGATTAGTTTAGAAAAATCAGGCTGATCGTATGTTAGAGGTAAAACTGTTACTATGAACTTTTGTTGTGTAGTGAAACGATTTTCATTTTGTCAAAATGTTTCATTGTTAAGGTTTTATCAGCCGTTTATCTAAATGAGTTGCTGCACTGCCACCCAGTGGTCAACTAAGGCAATTACAAAGACCTTTTAACCACAGCCGGACGATCATTGACCTCGCAGGAGACATCCCAGTCAAACACCAGCTACTCCATCTTCTTCAATAGAAAAAATCAAGGTAGCGAGTCTTAATATACTTTATAAGTCTTTACACCCGTAGTTCATCAGTAAGTATGAGAGGCATTAAACTACAAGGCATTGTTTTTCGTCCAATTAACACGTTTCACAACTTTCCACCCATTCAATACTTTGCCTCACTGATGATACACATAAAATGTGTTTATATAGCATGTCATTGTGATATTATTTAATATTTAATATATCCACATTGGCTCGTGTCCTTGTGGGATCACCTTGGTGTAGAATATTTTATACATGCAGGACATTTTTGAGGGATTTACTTGAAGACCATATCTTGTCTATAGGAAGTGTTTGACAAATTAGCTTCCTTTTACACGTGCTATACACACCTAAATTACGTGTAGTGAATTGAAAAGTGTCTGTAGAGTTTATAAGAATTTAACACAAGTAATAGAGGCAAGTATGAAATGCCTCAGAAAGTGAGGTGCAGGACATTAATACACCTACAGAATAGAAGACTTAACACATCCTGATTGTTTAACATTTAAGGTACTACTCCTTTAGGTCTGTGTATATCTCAAGTCTGACATCTTGTGGCGAGACATCAAAACAACATGCTAAAAACAAATTAAACTTGAAATGCTGGTTAATATGACTGAATGCAATCTAGTTTCTCCAAATGTATCATGTTATCACGCCATGACAAACTTAACAAAACCACAGACAAATCATTTAGTTTTCCAATTTTTATTACAATTATCTGTACATCACGGATTTACTTGAGCTCCTTAACAGCCAGACCTGTAAAACAGAAAAAGAAACACATTAAAATACAAACACCAGCAAAGAGTGGCTCTCGTTTTCTGCACTCTACCTTTCATTCAATTGTGAATGGAAATGTTAATCATTTGAAGCACTGAACCAATATTAGCACAGAGTAATGAACACATTCAAGAATGCTTCGTTTACAAAGGAGACAATTATTACTAATAGTGTATATTTGCAACCACTGGAACATCTGACAATCCTAGACTGGCTTCATTAACTGTCAGCCTGAACAATAGTTGTCAATCGTTCAACAAAAGAGCCTTTTACTGAGGCTCGCAAACCACGTTTAAAAAAAAAAGAAGAAAAAAGTCAAACCAATTATAAATAGATTACTTCAGATCAACAGGATGCACACAATCCTAAATAATACAACCTCATCAATGCAGCCATTGAAGACTAATTATATTTGTATTAGCTTGGCGCGTATCCAATGAAGACAAATGCAACAGTGTTTCATTTATAGATTCACGTTTATGCTAAACTAGGACTACACCATTACCAGAAGAACCATCCATGAGCATTTCTTTTCAAACAAGTGTTAATGCTGTTTTTGCTTTTAATTCTATCGATTTGCCAAGAGCTTTCAAAATAATGAAAACTGCTTTGAAATAACAACTGATAAGACAGACCACATTAGATTCACATTGTTACATGATGAATCATACTAGGCTGCACATTAATGAGCTTTTGTCTATAATGTATACATCCATCATAGATCTGTTGGGTGATTTTTAGGTTAAGTTTTTTGTTCCCCTTTACCAACAAATTTTACTGTTTAGCATGCGATAAGACGACCAGACAATTCTCATTTTTACAGGCTGAAAATTACTGTGCTGGAAACTTTTTTGAAGACTATATTCTATGTGTATAGGAAGTGTTTGACAAATTAGCTTCCTTTTATACATGCTATAAACCTCATCCACGTATATATACCTAAATTACATGTAGTGAACTGAAAACTGTTGGTGCAGTTTGTAAGAAAAACACCAGAAGTGATAAAAGTAACCCTAACCCTCAGAAAGTGGGGTGCAGGATATTAATACACCTACAGAATATAAAGACTTGTAACACATCTTGATTAGTTTAACATTTTTAATTTAGGGTACTTCTGTTAGTTCAGAATAGTTCATTAACAGCAAACTGATGTTAGTGGACCGGTGGAACTGGCGTTTCTGTGAGAGACCGAAACTCAGCACTTGGTCCATCATTATTCTAGCAAGTTTGTGAAATGCATCAGCGGCACGACAGCCAGCGATGTTTGGACTTCTTGCCGGCAGCATTAACACACTCAGTCAAGGTTTAGTTGTGATTAAACAGACAAATATCACAATGCAAGTAAAACCTCAACATAGCTACAATTGTACTCTTTAATGTTACGTTTCGGAGTATTTGGCGACATTATTAAAATGTAAAAGGTGGAAAACAGACTGTAGGCAGGTGGCATAAAGAAGCAACTTAAATTATGCTCACAAAAAAAAGTATGCCGGTCAGCAAGTCTCTTCAGTACTAAACTGTACAAATAAGTAATCCTTACCATGCTGCTGTTTCACATTTGTTGTGAGGGGATTATGTTCCTTAAAACATTCTAACCAATAAACGGGTTGAATCCTTTTCCTACATCATAAAAACATCTATACTACCTATTTTTTAACACTTCTCTTGTTCAAAATAGTTTAAATTCTTAAATTTTTATACATTGCTTTCTCTTCGCATTACTATACTCTAACTATCCACTGCAGTCAGATGGATCAAGTCATCCATGTGCTTGAGGCATACACATACATCCAACCAAGCATGCTAGTACGCTCTAAGCCGCAAGTGATCCAAACCGGCACAGAGTTTCTTTAATTAGACCCAGGAAAGATCAGAGCATCTTAGACTATGTTTTACATGTAGTTATGCAGAAACCCTTCCACGTTTCATTAGATGAGATTTCGTTCTTTAAACTATGGGACCATTAACCCGACTGGCGAGTCAAACTAATATTCAACTTCTTGGTAATACTGACCTGGGGGCAGGGACTGCTTGAGCTTCTCAGCCTTTTCCTTGTCTGTGATGACCAGGGTGTACAGGTACCTGCTGCAGCGCACCTTGAATTTAACGTTGTCCTTGTTCTTCTTGATCTTTACGGCTATAGGAAGACAAAAAAGAGGCTGTTTAGATCCAAGAGAAATAACTACTGGTATTAATATCATGACTCAAACTTTAAAGTAACACTAATGAATGAGTATTAGTACAGTTTCCCAAAAAGGTTGTGTAAATGCTTTTTTAAACCTGTGTAATTTCCAAACACAATTTCCTGGATAAAAAGCTGTATCGTTTTATAGCAATTATAAGAAAAAAGTATTCTTGAAAGATGAGCGTGATTTCAATGCAAGCACAATGTAATTTCTCATATATTCATAATATTTGTATGTCCTGCTGTGTGTTGACTAAAATACTCACTACACTGAAGTTATTTGGTCTTAATTGTTACTGTGTCAACTTCATGCTTTACATCTTTATTTTTAACACGTGTGAAAAACTTGTAATCCAAGCTGTTATTTAGGACAGCTTTGATACTTGTGCGTACCTCTCAGGGGCAGAAATCGCATGCAATTTGTCTACCAGAGCCACCTTTCATCCTGATGCTGACAAACGTGCATATTCTCTTTTAACCCTTTTATACTGTTCCTATTCAGCCATTTCACAGTACCCCTCATAATGAGTCTCGTAATACTTCAGTCATTAGTAAATTGGTGATTAATCCTTAATGAAGCTTTCAGGGAGCACAGAGAGTTTATTCTTTGGTTTTGATACTTGTTAATATAGAAAATTTACAATCACACAATATATTGGTCCAACTTAACATAACACTGGAGAACATATGCTTTCAATGAATGATATTAAATGTGATGAACAGTATTTTAGTTTTTTTTTAAATAAATAACTTCAAACACTCAACAAAAATGTATCAGCTGCAAAAAGACATGTTTTTTCTTCTGTCAAATTAGACCCTGAACAGTATATAAAAAGGTTAAATGTACTTTTGTAGCAGGAAACAAACAGTCATCCAATACACACAGTGTAAGAGTGTTAAAGAGTTTAACTTACACTTGGCATCCTTCCTCCTGGCTGTCAGCAGGAAATCTTTGATTTCTTCGATCTTGCGAGGCTACAGACAAATAAAGAACAAGGCAAACAATTAACCCCCTGCCCTATCATCATTTATTTCAGAGTAAGACTGAGCAGCAAACTGATGTTAGTGGACCGGTGGAACCAGAGTTTCTGAAAGAGCAAAACTCAGCACTAAGCCCAATCTTATTCTAGCAAGTTTGTGAAATGCATCACCAGCACAGCAGCCTGGGATGTTTGGACATCTTGCAGACAGCAACACTACACTTTAGTTATTAAAAACATGTATAACTCGTTAATATCAAAAGATAAGTACAACTTAAGCAAACTCACAGCTGCAGTTTACTCAATGTGTTAGGGTCAGAGTCATTTAAGTACATTAATACAAGTAAACGCTGGAAAACATTGAATTCCTTTGCATCAGACTGTAGCCTGATGGCCCAATGAGCCCAAGAGCGCCACTATGCTAATGCTAACCAGCTAGCGGCTAACCGCCTAAAACATTAAGTTACACAAAAACTACTCACTCAGCGCTCACATAAAAACAACCTTTAGTTACAACTCCTGTCGCTCATGTTAACTCTTGTCTACATATACGTTTAAATGAGAGGTAATGCTCACCATGTTGCCGTATCTGCGGACTGAATGCTGTGGACAGAAAACATGGAGTCAGTGTCAAACAGTTTAAAACAAACAGGAAGAAATATATTATAAAAAACAAATCATCATCTCTCCATTTAGATAACAGTGTAAAGAATTATTATTTAGTCAAACCGGGGATGTAATTATTAGCGTGAAAGAGGATGGATAACGATTAAATTTGTGATTTTGTTAAACGTGAGATGGTGAAACTCACTCAGTCTGCCAGAGAGGGGATGAAAAGGGGTGGAACTTCCGGTTTGAAAAGCTTTTATACTGGGCTACGGCAACTACAGAGGACCAATACTCATGAGGAAAAAGCGATTGTCCCGTTTTAGGAAGGTTTACACCGGTAGAAATAAAATATTAACAATAATAATTATAATAATGATAACAATAAAAATAAGGATAAACTCTAAAATATCAGTAAATAATTAAAAGACAAAAGATCTATTAAAAAATGTTTTAAATCCTTTTAAAAATAAGTCTCAATAGACTGTGTTGCCCTCAGCTGTTCAGGAAAGGCATTCCACAGACGAGGGGCAGCTGAACAAAAGGTCCGATCGGATCACCCATGGTGCTGAGTCTAATCTTGGGGAGGAGGAGGTGAGTTATATGGTATAGCGTTATTATGTAATTCAATTATAAAATATATGTAACTGTAATCTGTTACAGTTACTGAAAAAAGTGTCATTAAATTACAGTTACTTATGAAATTGACTTGTTGATGATTACAAAGTCGGTTACATCTGAAGTCAGATCTTTAAGATTTTCCTCAATATTTAACATGTTACTGAATATATGCTAAATATATGATACTTTAAAAAAAAAAATTGTAAATAAACATGATGTGGTATGGCAAATAATAATAAATGATAATACTCAAACTTTGAGTATACTATGTAATAAATAATCAAATAAAAGTCCAGGTAAGCAGTCTGTCTTCACTGAAATGTGAGATGAATTTCATTTAATTTATGTCAACATTTTATGATTTAACTAAATTAAATCAAAATTATATCAAAAATAATTGTATCACCATTACTTTGTAAAACTATTTATTTTGTTTTTTTTCACCATTGATCTCATATTGGAAAATGCTAAATGCCAGAAAGACAAAAAAAAAAGAAGAAAAGTTTAATGGATGGTTGGTACCGACGCTCTGTACGAAGCACTGTTTTTACTTTTTGTGGGTGTGTTGTTTTTGTTTGTTTGTTTGTTTGTTTACGGCCTGGAGGAGGGGGATGATGAAAAGTGCATAGTATCTACAGATGATGAAATGGAAAGTAACAAAAAGTATACTTCAAAAAATAAAACAAAGGAGCCTTTGAAGGGATATAAAAGTGAAATATTTTTTGTGTGTGCATATTATATTCAGTACAACTATACACACCCTTTCACTAACATATGTTGAGGTACAACCAAAGGAAACTAATGACAGCTGTTAAGAGGACTTATGACTGCACAGAAGCATTATCTACTCAGGACCCCTTGTATATGTCAATGAGATGTGAAAAGCTCCACCAGTGATTTTCAGATTTAAAATCATTTTCAGAGGTCAGAATAGGTAAAACCATCCAGAAAGTGAAAAAAAATGTCTGTGTTGCAGATGTTTTGTCATATTTTCTATATTTCTGCCTTTGTGGTTCAAGGTGATCTAAATGCTTTTCAAAATGCAGGAACAGTCTAATTACAAACCCAAGACAGCAGCAGATTTACATTTTGAAGAATCATAATAATACCACCGAATTAATACAAAGTAAAATCTAATATAAAGTACACATACAGAGTGAAATATTGAGTATAAGATCGTTTGATCTTCCTGCTGCACTGCACATTGCCCAAGTATATGCTCTTTAAAAACATGCAATAAAAAGATGAACCACTGAGCTGGTTCAAAAATCAATTATGGCTCCTCTTGTATGAACAATGAAACATCCATTGGATCTTGCCAGAAAAATAAATGATTTTACAGCAAGGAGGGCAAGGGTGACAATAAACTTCATAATTCAATTAAATGCCTTTAAATGTTTGAAAAAACTATTATATTCACACAGCATGTTATCAGTATTCAAGGTTTATAATCTACAGTCAGGGTGTCTATAGGTGAGGCAGCACTCCAGTCTACAGAGAAAGATAAGCAGTCAAATTAAGCTGTATTTAATTCACTTGTAAGTGTTTTGCTACATACATTTATAAATGTATGTGTTGTATGGGAAAAATTACTCACCTCAAAAGAACTCTCAAATTCATTTACTGTGAGTTCTGGTGGACTTGTTTTCTTTGTGATAGGCTGTGTGATTAGCTGACCTTGGCATCAATTCCTTGCCATGTTCTTTTGGATCCCACTGCTTCAAAGGAGGCCCAAACAAAGAAAATGAACATCACTGCTGAGACCTTGTTGATTTGTAGTTGTGTCCGTGGTGGCGTTATTATGTTGTTCATTTCAAAGAATCCTCTTTCACAGTCAGCACTGCAAACTGCAAGAGATTTTATTACTTGTTGCAGTTTCACCAACTCGTCAGTCACAGGAATTTCTGGATGCTCTTTGAAATGTCTGTATCTCCGTCTGACAGAAGAAAAGGTGGAGTCGTAAAGGTCACAGGGCTGTCTTATATCCTCCTCCCCATAAAACATTGGTGAAGGTGCTGGCCATGCTTTTGGCATAAGAACGCTGATTTGGTCGAAAGGTGATATTTGTTGTTGGTGAGGGGGTTGATTGATTTCTCTCTTGAGTGATTTTGCACTGTTACCCCATGAAAGTTTCCATGTTCAGCAGCTTCAGCAGCCTGTCATATGGTCCAGGATTGTGTTGAGAAAACCCCTTAAGGAGAGAGGAGATGAGGAAATATGTTTTTAGAGAAATGACATGTCGTTCTCTCCAAAGCGTCACATGAAGCGACGTCTGTTTCTGATGACGGTGGCAGCTGATCACAGCTGGATTAGCTGTCAGTCAGCTTGGACTGCTGTCACGGCATTTGATGGAGTTTGTGTCTCCACATGTTCACTGTGCTGATAAAGCTAAAGCAGCACAGTTATCACTGACAGAACAGCAGCGTTTTTTCTCTGTAGCCTGTTATATTATACCTGTTTGACAAACACCTGCACATGGATAAAAACCTGCATTCCTGCTGTGTAGTCCACTGTGTCCTGCTCAGAGACATGAACCACTCCTGGCAGAAGGCGTTTATATTATTTATTAATTAATTATGTCTGTGTTTATTGGTATTCTGATTACGAATGTATTATTTAATAACCCAGAATATGACCAGGTGTGTGTTTTGTGTTGTGTACTGTCAGGCTAAATGTTTCAGGAAAAATTGATACGGATGTATCATGTAACTCACCTGACACTCAAGATTTTCCAGCCTCACATGGAAATGATCAAAATTATGTACAATATAAATGTGTTTAAAATGTTTCTCTTGCTGACAGACTCTCCCTTATGTTAATTTTATCCATTAAAGATCTCATCAACTATAATAGTAGCTCTTTGGACAATCACTGGGCACCAATAGACTGGTGTACCAGTTTTCTGACTAGAGTATGAGTCAGCGTCAGCGGGCTGGGGGCGGGGCTAACGTTTATTAGTTGACTAGCGTGGCTAACTGTCATTTACAGAGGGTTAAAGATTTGTTGATTAAAAGTACTATTTTTCATCATTTTTTGACAAAGCTGTCGTCTTCTTCTTCTTGTGGTTCAAAAAGACTTCCGGCTCTATACAAGTCAATGGAGAATTCACCAACTTCTCACTTGATTTCTAACCTCAGTAAACGTTTTCAAAATGTGTTTATGGTCTCAATCGCTAGTTTAAAGCATAGGTTTAAAGCCTTCTTCAATGCAGTCTGGTGTTCATTTGTGAAATTTTGGCCTCTCTGATTTTATATTTGACGATAAAGCCGGCTCCGTGGCTACGTCGTGATTGACAGGTTGATTGACCAATGTCCTTGAGATCCAGCCCTCGCAACCAATCGCAGCCTCCCCGCTCCGCTGTTGGTCCCGTCCATACGTCCGTCCATGACTCCGCCTCATGCCCATATAAGTAGAATCCGTGTTTTTATTTTTCCCGGCATGCACCTGAAATTTTCAAGATGGCGCTGCCTTGATTCGATACTATTGGCTGTGTCTCAATTTGGACCCAACTGCGAGGCTGCATCCTCGAAGGACGCGGCCTTTGCGGCCTTCGAAGGATGCATCCTTGAGGAACCTCCGAAGGACGCATCAACCGTTGTGAAATGAGACGGTCTAGCCTTCGAGGCATTTCCTGGTTGCGTCACCAGCTGTTCCCGCCCATAAGACGAGAAAGACGTCTCGACCGAAAGGACGGAGAAAAAGCTGACAAAATTATAAGAGAGAAGAAAGGAGAAGAATAAAGGAAAGGAGAAGAAAGAAGGAAAACACACAAGAAAGAAAGAAAGAAAGAAAGAAAGAAAGAAGGAAAACACACAAGAGAAAGAATAATAAAATAATAATAATCTCTAAATAGTTATTTCTGATGTAATTTTTGTAAATAGTGAAATGTTTCATCGCTTGATAATAAAAGAAAATATTTAATCCCTTGTTCTTCCTGAACAGTAGCACTTTATGCAACCCTGTTATAAATTGTACTGAAGTTGTAAATACTAAATGGAATAGACGTGTAACAATGAACAATATTTTTTATTTAATAACAACATAAAACATCAAAATCTTCACAATCAAATAAAAAATAAAGAAAAATCGTAAATAACCACAGTTCATAAATAAAATAAAATTAAACACATCTATATAGATGTATATTTATTTTTCTATTACTTTTCCAGGAGAGAGAAGAGCCTCTCCATCCTGTCTTTCCCCTCCTGCTCCCTCCTCTCCTCTGCCTCATTTTGCCTTCTCATGTCCTCCTTTATGAGGTCAAGGAGGTCATCCTCCCTCCTCCTCTTCCTCCTGGGCCCTGGCTGGTCCTCCTCCTCCTCCTCCTCCTCCTCTTCACTCTCCTGCTCACCCACTGCGGCACTTGGCCCTGGTGTGTCCTCACGGATGGAGGCAATGAGGACAGGGGGGGCAATAGATGGCCTCTGCCCCAGTACCTCATCCATGAGGACAAACCAGGGCCAAGTGCCAGCAGTGGGCTTGCCGCTGGCCCCCTTCCCTGTCCCTGGATATTTGCAATCCTAAGGCAGTGGAAATCAATCATGTCAGCAATTTTCAGCAAAAGTATTTAGTAACAGTAAAACTAATCCAAACCTGTAGGCTACTTTATATATATTTTTTTTAAATTGTCCCATTTTTTTTTGGCCTGGTAGGGCTGGACCTTCCCCTCCAGCCCAGTCTTTCCCAGTATTGCTCTAAACACAGAGGGAAGCAAGAGAAAAGGTAAACACAAGATCACATCAACACAGGGATGCAGAGATGTACAAAAATGGACATCAGCCTTGCCTCCATCCCGCCGTGGCGGAGTTTTTGCCCCCCGTGAATAGATGGTCATTTTCCCCTCTTTGTTTAATCAGGAGCTCGGTTTGCTCCTTGCTCCCTAAAACAAAAATAAAACAAAATGTAATGTAAAACATGTTTTTTTTTACTATGTCAACAGACAAAAGGGTTCTAATATAGCAAAAAATTATCATAATAATGATAATAATGAAGTATAACATATAATAGTGATAATCCCAAACGTAGCTCTTTATTAAAATCTAAATTTGTTCATCTTAGTCCATTTATATATGTGTATGTAAAGATATAAGTCAAGTAATAAAATATAAGTAATTAGTAAAAGTATAAAAGTATTAGTAGTAATAAGTACAAATAATTAAATAAAACAAACCAATACATACACTTGAATGAAAAGTCTTCACCTGTTGGTGTCGCCATTGTTGTGTTTTCGCGGCACTGAACAGCGCCGCGCAAAGGATCTTGGGATTTGGGAGGCCGCGAAGGATAGTAGCGATGCATCCTCGAAAAAGAGGGAAAAGAAGGCCGCATTTCAAGGCTGCATTTGAAGGACTCTTCGAATTGGGACAGCCTTCGCGCGGCGTTGTGACGTAATCGGCCTCGAAATGCGCACTTCGAGGATGCAGCCTCGCAATTTGGACCAAATTGGGACACAGCCATTGGCTTCCGAGCAGCAGTCCACAAACCAATGGGTGACGTCACGGATGTTACGTCCATTTCTTTTATACAGTCTATGGTGGAAAAGCAACAGGTTCAAAAAAAGAAAAAAGAAAAAAGCAACAGGTTCGTAAGAGGTGCTCGGGTTAGCACCAACTGAGCACCGGCTCCAGCTCGGTGGAAAAGGACACACCACTCATACATGCTAAATATGCTTCCACATGTCACAGCAACTCCTTTGACTACACCTGAGTCAGACAGGAACATTTACATCTTGAAAAGGACAAACACGTTGACTTGTGATATCATGGGACAGCCTCAACTCAAACTATCAGACGTCAGCCATTACAGCAACTGCCGGACTTCATCCACAAAGTCACAGAAAAGTTTGCCCTGAGGAAAAGCCGCCATGCCACCTTTCTCTTCAAGTGAGCCATCAGCTTTGGTGAGTGAAAGCATGTTTTAAGCAAAGCATATGATGAATGTCACTATGTCCATGCTGATATATTGACGTTGTTGTCACAGGTTTCAATGGTGTTGTTGTGGTCCTCAGTGGTGTAGAAGTCTTTGCTGTTCACTTGTGGTCTGTATGCTTGTTTCTTCTGAGCTTGGTTGCGTCGGCTTATGATGATGGAATATTTCATTCTCATTCTCAATTGTTCTTTATCTCTCTCGCTCACTCTCTCTTCCTGTGTATGTGTGAAGAACTGCTAGAAGCAAGCCACTGTGTAGTTAAAAGTGTTTTGTGGAGCCATGCATGAATTCATGATGTGTTTTTAAAAAAATCACTCTCATCAGAATGGAGAGAAGTACAGAGTCAGATGCCATCAGGAGGTCATTTGTGATTTTCACTAGGGCTGTCTCAGTGCTGTGGAGGGGACAGAAGCCTGACTGAAATTGTTCATAGAGATTGTTGTCAGACAGATGGGTGTGGACCTGAGCTGCAACAGTTCTTTCTAGTATTTTGGAGAGAAATGGCAAGTTTGAGAAGGGAAGTTTCTGTTGGTGTTATTGCAGCAGTCTTGAGTGATGATGGAACAACACCAGATGTCAGTAAGGATTGAATGATGTCAGTTATTAATGCGGACACAGGGCAGGTAGGCAGATTTTTACCAGGTGGGTAGGTAGGGGGTCTAACTGACAGGTAGATGACTTGGAGTTATGAATGAGACCAGTTATTTCAGAGACAGTTGGCAGTATGAAGCTGGCGAGCGGAGAGCTGAAGGAAGATGTAGGCCAAGAGTGCAGAGAGGATGCAGAGTTATTTGTAGCAGTCAGTGTCTGGTGGATATTTTCAATTTTGGCATTGAAGAAGGTCATGAAGGTATCACACTGTGCAACTGTGAGTAAGTCAGGTGGTAGAGCAATATCGTTGAGACTGTCCTGATTAAGGTTGAGTAGTTTGTGGTCTTGGCTGCAGAAAGAGCATCCTTGTATTGAAGTATGTGATTATAATAAATTTCTTTGTGAACTGCTAGGCCGGTTTTTACATAAAGGCGCTCCAAACGACAGCCTTTAGTTTTGAGATGGCGTAGTGCTGGTGTAAACCAAGGAGCAGAGTGGGTAAAAGACCTTTCAGCAATGAGAATTGTGAGCTTTGGCCTTGTAGACTTTATGTTTGCCATTAATTCATCTCTCATTTCTTTTTAAATAAACTATCATATCTGCCCATGTGACACTGGAGTGCATTACTCTGTCAATCTTGAGCCCATTTGACTTTTGCAATGAAGAAGTTCTGGATGGTCTGTGAAGGGTCTCTTAAGCTTTTCTATATAATAAGCTGTTCTGAATACATATTTTACTCAGAAGGTTAACTCCTCTTGTGCCTCAAGTAAACTTGAATCTAATTCTTCTCAAGTAGGCTATTACAACTGCCTTTTTGTGATTATATGAAGACTTGCGTTCATGTGTGTTTTTCTACAATGATGTCATTTTGCAGATTGACTTTGTGATGGTACTTTTGCACACCCCAACTTCTTGTTCGAGACACAAATTAGTGTTTGAAATAGTGATAAATTCTCCAACAATCTGGTCTGTACTACTGCTACTACTCTGGACTGTGATGCTGCTACTTCTCTGTGCTGTGCTTTGCTGCTGCGACTGTTTGCTGTGATGCTGCTGCTGCTACTGTTTGCTGTGATGCTGCTGCTGCTACTGTTTGGTGTGATGCTGCTGCTACTGTTTGCTGTGATGATGCTGCTGCTGCTACTCTTGGCTGTGATGTTGCTGCTACTGTTTGCTGTGATGCTGCTGCTACTGTTTGTTGTGATGCTGTTGCTACTGTTTGCTGTGATGCTGTTGCTACTGTTTGGTGTGATGCTGTTGCTGCTACTGTTTGCTGTGATGCTGCTGCTACTGTTTGTTGTGATGCTGCTGCTACTGTTTGGTGTGATGCTGCTGCTGCTACTGTTTGTTGTGATGTTGCTGCTACTCTTGGCTGTGATGCTTTCAGGGAAACTGTCTAACAACCTGTCACATTTAGCTCAGCGTCTGTACTGCTGCTGTGCTCTTGGTTGTGCTACCAGTGCTGGGCTATGTGTGAATTAACCAGATAACTTCAAAAACACATCATGTACATATCCACTGTCTAATTTCTAAAAAAAATGGCATTCCTTATGCAAACTTTCTTCCAGTTCATCAAATGACATTTGGTGAGTAATCCTTATTCTTGAATATAAGCTGTCATCTACTTCTGTCCTGTCTTTCCTCCATATTTGACAGTGAAGCTATCACACATAAAACATTAATAATCCATCTTTGTAAATACTCAAGGCAAGGCAAGCTATATAATTCTAGTACAGCACATTTCAACAACAAGGCAATTCAAAGTGCTTTACATAAAGCATTAAGACCAAATACAAAAGCAATATATGGTCATTTTAAAAAGGCATTTGAATACATTTAGAAAGAGTTAAATAGAAAATCAGCTAATACAGAATAAGACGGGACATAAAACAGGAGAGTAAAAGTTACAGTGCAGTATAAGATATTAATCAAAAGCCTAAAATGTATTTAATAAAAGGCAGCAGCAAACATAAAAGTCTTGAGCCTTGAAAAACACTGAGAGTAGCAGCAGACATGTGGTTTTCTCTGAGTTTCTTCCAGATACAGTATGTAGTATATAAAAACTAAAAGCTGCCTCTCCATTTTTAGTTTTGAGAAAGCAGACCTGTCCCAGATGATCTGAGAGGTCTGCATGGTTCATAATGTAGCAGAAGATCATACATGTATTTTGGCAGTAAACCATTCAGTGTTTGATAAACCAGCGGCAGTGTTTTAAAATCAATTTTCTGACAGACAGGAAGCCACTGTAAAGATCTCAGAAGTAGATCCACTTTTTTGGTCTTGAGCTGCAGCGTTCTGAATCTGATTGATTTTTTTTCTTTTTCTTTTTTTTAACAGAGACCTGTAAAGACAATGTTATAGTCATTGAGTCAAATACAGCATGGACACATTTTTCCAAATCCTGCTGACAGATAAGTCCCTTTTTAATTCTTGATATATTCTTCTGGTGATAGTAGGCTTACTTTGTAATTATCTTAGGCTTACTTTGTAATTATCTAAATGTGGCTGTTGAAATTCAGGTCTTAGTCCATGACTACACCAAGATTTCTGGCTTAATTTGTGTTTTTTAACATGATCGACAGAAGCTGAGACTTTTAATTCTTCCTTTGCTTGATTACTTCAGTTTTATCTTTGTTTGATTGTGGAAAATTCTGGCACATCCAATCGTTTATTTGTTCAATAATTACTCAGTGCTTGTGTTGGACTGTAGTCCCCTGGTGATATTGTTATGTAAATGTGTGTGTTTGCATAATTATGGTAACATATTTTGTTGTTTTCCATAAGCATGTAGATGTTGAACAGAAGAGGCCCTAAAATCGTGCCTTGTGGAACTCCATGGGTCATTTTTTTATGTATTCAGATGTTTAATTACCTAAAGGCACAAAGTAGCCCCTGTCCTTTTAAGTAGGATTCAAACCAGAAAGTCCCACACAGTCAGTTTTCCAGTTGGTCTAGTATATATGAGGACATTGTCAGATTATATATAATACATTATCTTGTGAAAGGATGATTCTATCATCAGAACAATGTAAGCACAATAGTCACGTCATAATGTGTGTACAATCAAGACAATGGTTAGTCAGTAGATTATAACATACATGATGTTCACTCAATGTTCAATGATGTTCACTCAATCAGCATTTCATGTAACATAAGTGGTGTCATGGTCAGCAGATTATGACACACACATACACTAATCATATGACATAGTTGCTCATTTGTGTCAGAGAAGATGAATAATAACAATTCCCATTACAATTTCCACCTCCTTTCTTATAAACTCTATCTCCACTCATAAAACTGAAGTTGGGAGGGGTTGACTTGATAACTACAGCTACACTTTTACCTTGGGCTAACCAAGTTTCAGTTACAAACATAAAATTAATCTTATGCTTCATGATAAAATCAATGATGAAACAATTTCCATGCCCAGGACCTGATATTTAAACATGCTAAATTCAGTGTGTTAAAAGTATTATCTGCCTTTTATTTTATTTGACTGTGGCTGAAGAGAAATGGACTTTATATTTGATACATTTGCAGAATTGGTTGAATGTTAGTTATTTCTTAGTAGATTCACAATTCTTTTCCTAGCACCCATCAAGACAGGAACTGGCACACTGGGCCTCGGCTTGTCCTGGGAATATTCATGAGTGCTATCAGCCTCGTAGCCTGCACCAAACATAGATCAACTAGAGCTCGCTGTATTTTGTACGCAAATAACTGGACGTGCTGTTCGTTTATCAGGCTTGGGAGACAGACGATGATTCTGATGCTGTCGTTGAGGGAGGGTTTGTGGTTGGGGGGTGGTGCCGTAACTGTGATGAATGTGTCAAAACTGGCTGGAAGTAGATGCTGAGGAGGTTTAGATGAGACAAAATGGAGTGACAAGAAGTGAAGTGACAAGCTCTTTCATCTGGTCGGTGAACTCCAAGAGGGAGAAAAGCTGACTGGAGAGAAGAATGATTATATTACTATACTCATTACTCAGCAGGGAAACTAATGCATTACATTACTTGTTACTTTACTTTAGTTACTCAGCTGTCGGCTCTGTCAGAATTGCTTTTAAACAACACCAAATCCTCCACTGGTACGCTGCACCTTTTGTATTTGACATGTAGAAGTAGAAAATTAGATGTTTGTGGTTTAACAGGAACACACACATTCACACATCATCTAATTCTGAACTAGCATCAGGTGACTAAATATAGGCACACCTCTGGCTAATGTTAGCAAGCCATCAAAGCTACAATACAACTTTGGAAATACTGTGAGTTGCATTTCTCCTCCTCTGGAGCAGTCTGTCAACCCACATCAACTTCCTTTAATCCCAGCAAGACAGTGAGCATGTCGACCCTCATGTTTAGAAGGAACAGGGCATTACTGGGATTAGTAACTGTTATATAATTACTGAATTTCGAACTGTAATTCCTTACTCTACTTGTAAGTGAAAAAAGTAACAGAGTTGCTGTTACCCGCTGTTACTGCCCAACACTGGTCCTCTTCTGGTTTTGATTCTTCTTGTGTCTTGTCTTGGAAGTATAGACAAGAGACAGGAAGTAAAATAGCTTAGAGATAGATATTTTTCTCCTTGTTAAGGCAAAGTCCATCCACCTTAAAAATATGTCTGCGGTCAAGGAAAAATTTGAAATAAAGTGCACTGAATGGACAGAACATGCAGTCCTACATGTATAAGTGCCCTCATACCAATTTGAGGGCACTTTATGCTCCTTTTATATTACCAGTGGTGGAGCTAAAACTACCTCACTACATGCACTCTTGTTGTCAACAGAAATCTTATGCAAAGTTGAGATGTTAGATCAGTAAATGTTCAATAAATGTTTCAGGGGCAAGCGTTGCACTGTGGGAGACATCTAACTGCTTTACCTTTTTCATGATTGTTGCCTTGGAGATCATGGGGAAATTGGAAAAATTACATCCTGTATCCTGCAATTTGTTCCCTGAAAGACTGCTGTGCTGTATTTAGCTGTTTTTGGGCAGTTATTTCTTGAGTTTCAGACTAGCTGTATATTATGAGTGCTCATTTAAAAATAAAAAAGAGAAAAAGGATTTGCTTGAGATACCAACTACAGACTATATCACATTACAACCTACCTGCTGACTTATGAGTTCAATTATCTTTTACAGTCTTGACAGATAAGCCCAAAGGGTGCCAGCATAATAAGCCTTTAAATTTATAAACACTTCACTTGGAAGAAGTTCTCATCTATTATCCCCACAACTTGAAAAAATAATTTCAGATATTTCCACATCAGCAGCAGAGCACAGTTAATGGGCCAATCATGCTATAGTCAAAGTTGTGAAACACATTCGGGCCCAATGGGTGTCAATTTACTTTACTTTTCCTCAGTGCTACTTTGCGTTTGGCCATGTAATTCATAGTACATGTAATTAAACTCACATTTTAGTTTCCTACTGAATACAGACTCCCTACAGGTGTCTTACTTTGAGTTCATTAATGAGCTCCATCAGCTGAATATTATTGTTTTAGTATTCCACTTTCGAACACGATGGATATGCTTTGTCAATAATTCACACCAGAAGCTCCGTCCAAGCCGAGCATATTCGGTCATTAAAGCTTGAGTGACACCTTTTGTCGGTTTCTATTGAGATCCACTTTGACATGGCATTAATTCATAAAGACAGGAAACACCAGACTAGTCGTTTTTTAATTAACCTACTATCTACATGCCTGCCCGTGTCTATAGGCCATCTCCCCATAGATACTCAATCAGCGCTTGTACAATTGGACACGTTTCACTCTGGATTTAAAAATTTCAGCAGTCTCGCGTCAATCAAGGCAACAGATGTGGTGCGGGTTTGTTTCAATAATGGCTCAGGGTTTCAGGGAACCTCATCTCAGTGAGTGTGGAGTAATATACAGACTAGAACACCATGCTGCAGACTGTTGTATGCTTTTTGTTCATCACTTCTCGTCGTTTTGTGTACTTGTTTACAGTCTAATCATTTTTCTCACCACAGGGGCTAAAATGCACAGTTTATCTCAGCATGACTTTCTACTTTGTGCTGCTGAGAAGATTGTACTCTATTTTTCCAACTGACATTCAGTCACTCCGCTCCTTGGTTTTTAGATGGTGCACAATTTCTTGGGATGTCTTAATTCTATTTTTGATCACCGTGTGGTAAGATGGAACCGCTGATTTCCATTCATTCATTCATTCATTCATTCATTATATGACTGGAATCTTAAGTGGATAGAGAGGAGCTTATTCTATACATACAATACGTACAATCTTAAATAAACAAGGTGAATATTTCATTATTCAAGTGTTGCACGAGTATATTCTGTGGATGTATGATTTCATGACTGTGTGTGTGTGTGGGTGTGTGTTTTTTTTCTATTTCAATTTTTTCAATTTTCATTATATCCTTTTTCTGGTAAAATCATTACTGAGTGTCCATATCTGTGAAGGGTGGAGGTATAACAGTAAGGATGCGTGGGGAGGATCAGCTCAGCCTCATAGATTACAACAAATGACCATGCTCGGTTTCACTAAAGCTCTTTTTCGCACCAGGATGATCTTTATTCCATTTGTGTGCACAGCAACAAATGTGATCCTCTGTGTCAAGCTGGTTGTGGAAACCATAAAAAAATCTATGACCATGCTCTGTTTCACAAAAGCATGGCAATTCTACGTTTCTGACAATAGAGGGCAGTGAGTAAATGTTCATATGAAGCTGAACAGTGTCTCATCCTCACAGATGACAATGGGAGACGCTGTGTATCAAGGAATGGACTCCACCAGTCACCACTTCTGTATAATTTAAAGGGAGTGATTGCAAGGCTGAATTTTTTTTTCTCCTGTTTACGCCTGTTTTGCAAGTATTAAAACAAACACATTTGATTGTCTAATGAGTAGAATTAACCACTAAACCCCATATCATCAGGCTTATGCCCCCAAATCTTTTTAGAAAATAGGATTTCTTTTGCCCAAAACACCACGCTTATCAATACATCTAAGCTTTGTTTCTGCTTCAAGATATACTTGTATCTTTCTGCATGAATCTTTAAAGATATGGACTGTCTCTGTGCCTTTTTTAAAAAGTAATTTGTTCCAATAAATAACTATCTCTCGTCCAAAAATAAAGATGGATTCAATGAGCCTGCCTAGGGCAAGTGTTAATTTGTTTACACAGCAGTGTTCGTTTGTGAATTCATTCTGCACTGAAAACTCATTTAAAGTCCTTTTTTTTTGGACACACCTGGTATTAAAATAGTACCCTGAAACTATAATTCCTCTTTTTTGTGTAAAGGTGGTAATTGGAATAAAAATATGTACCCTCAGGCTGAGGGATGATGATACTTTGTAACCATGCACTGGCTTATTAAAAAGGCATAGCAGGGTTACAGGAAAAAAATTCTCTTAGCTCCGAGATCCTTTTTAACTGTAACAGACATGTAAAGCATGGATGATGGAATTTCAGGAGCTGCACCAGAGACGTCGTAGGTAATGATACACATCATTCCTTCCTGCAGGCCTGTATTGGGCAGCTCTACCCGGGAGCTAATGAGTAATGCAGCATCAGACTCTGTTATTAATCAAAATTTGATCTACGGGTGAGAAGCAACAAAAGATCACCTGAAATAGTTTACTGAACCGTCATCATCAGATTTACTTTGGTTATGAAGTTAGTAGAGAGTTTTAAATACGTGTCTCGCATGAATGCATGGTAAAATAGATCAGAGGTGATAGGGTGTGTTTTTTGATTTAAGGGATCAATTGTATTCGAGAAAGGTTGTTATTAACTGCCGGAAACCATCTCCAGAGATAACGTGGAATGAAATATGAACGCTTAAAAGTTAATGTGAAATTAAAATGAATGTCTGTGTCATTGAAGTTATGTTGAAGTGCGCCCATCGTTATGAATGCAAGAAGAGGGTACTTCACAATCCTCTCTACAGCACTGCTTCTCTAATCTCCCTGATTATTGATCAGATTGATTTGTCAAGTATTGATCCCATTTCCGGCAGTCTTATCAGAGGCAAACTTAAAGTACATCTGCAGATGAGGGGAGATTATTAGAGAGTGTGAGGGTTTTACCCTGACAGAATCTCAATGTGAATATGCTTAGCCTTGTCACAGTAGCCACTAAATGTTGAGAAAGTTAACTGTGAAGCTCTCTGTGATCACTTCTAAACTGCTGTGTGAGAAATCAGTGTGGCTTGTGTCGCGACTCATTGGCTTCCAGTCCTGCTCTGCAAAAATAAAAAAAAAGAAGAAAAAAGGGCAATAAATAAAATAAAGAGGAAGAAGAAGAGTTTAGTCCAGAGGTCCAAGTTCTTTACAGAATTCTGCATTGAAAAGGCAGAAGTGACCAGAGGGGTTACAGTCCGAAGGGTGACCCTGAAGTCATTGAAATCTTGAAGGTTGACGGACAGATGAAATTGAAATTGATGGAAACCTTGTGATAGAAGGATTCAAAGATGTATCATCTATTCCATTGCTCCCTCAATTTTCACACCAGTCATCAATCCCACTTTTTACCATTATCCTACTTTCCCTTGAGATCAGATGTATGTGCAAAGCTGGTGGCCGGTAACTCCAAAAACATCCAAAGCCAAGGACTGCTGACTAATTCTGATTATTTAGCCAACAAACAGTATAAACACTGTTGTTTGGAGAACATACATCATATCGCAGCTGAAGGCACTTCTTTAAGTCTGAACACACTTTTTCGATTTTATGAAGAAGAGTAAAGCGAGAAAATAGAATGAAAGAATAGTTTTACACATTGAAAATGAATGAAAATACCAGAATAATAATAATAAGAGAGAACTCAAGCTGACTTTTATCTCTCCACGTTCTGCTTTGTAATATAAATTATTAGGTGTTGGGTTTTTGAACTTAGAGTGTATTGAAATGGTTTATAAGTATACAGTGTATTTTAGCCACTGCCTCAACTTATGTACTTTTTATCATTAAAACATAAATAAACTTTAATGAATTTTAAACATTGAAGTTGTATTTACAGACTGATGAATATAATTCAAGTATATTCATAATCGCCATCCAGCATACTGGACAACAGCTGCTGCATTTGGGGAATCCGTAAATAGAGAGATAAGATAAGATAAGATATTCCTTTATTACTCCCACAATGGGGAAATTTGCATTATAACAGCAGCAAGTGGACAGTAAAATAGAATAGAAGAGCAGCAATGGGTAAGTAATCGTGACATTATTCACAAGTGCAATATTGGTATAGAGTGATAATATACCAGAGATGATATTGTTATTGCACAGATTACTGATTACAGACTACTTGTGGATCAGGCCAGTTGGGAGTAGCTGTAGTGAAGCAAGGCTCTAAGATGTAGACTTTGTACTATTGGACTAATCTCCTCTTCCTCCGTCTACTTTTGATTAGAATCTTTTACTATTTCTTATCAGCAGGCTAATCATTGCACATTAGAATAAAGGCTTTAATGTGCATGTACCGATGTTCCCTGCGAGGCAATACAATGACGGCCTTTCAGTGTAACTGTTGCTCATGGTAACACTTTGTTCAGGCAGCTTTGTTCTGACTCGGGTCTGACTGTACAGCAGAGTCTTGTATGTCATAAACAGGTAGTTCTCTCTGACTGTCCTCTGGACCATGTCGGAGACCTGCCCATCTGCCAATCGGTGTCTGTACACCTATAAATTTCCTCTTGCTCCCCTTCAGCCAACATACACACACACACACACACACACACACACACACACACACAGACCTGCCAGCGTGCAGTGCCAGGATGTCTATTGTCCCACATGCCCTCAGTCAGATTGCCCTTGCCCACACCACCCTGCATTCACAGTGCCAGTCTTGGCTGACAGCAGGTCTGCATTAGCCAGCTAACATTTCCTGGCCTCTGTGTGCTCGCACGGGCAAAGCTGTCAGCTGTACATCGGGCTGATAGTTCTGAGTACCATCTTTAATACTGTATATTTCATTGGTTTCCACAGCCCACAGTGAAATCCACAGTTCTCACTTTGGGCTAAAACGTATTGAAAACCTCATTTGAAGATAATATGAAGCTACAGCCTTCTGAGTTAAGTGGATATCGTCCAAAGTTAGTGTTTTTAGTATAAAATTCCGTCTTTGTGTCTCAATGGACAGTGTTGTCCTTTCTAGCTGCAGCAGAAAAAGAGGGAAGTATGCACTAAAAAGACAGCATCTTTGCAAGATATTGATTTGATTAGACAAAGTTGGACAACTGAAGTCTCACATTGTCTAAGTACATGGAAGGAGGGTTGTTGATTTTGTCCACCATCACTGACTGAAAGTGCATGATGAGGGGATCTCTTAATGGCCAATATGGACAGGAAGAACAGAAAGAAAAATGTGTCAGCTTTCATTTGGGCACCTGACTGTTGTTCTAGACAGACTGCAAAAAATGGAAACCCTATTCTTCAAGAGAAAACCTTATTCTATTATCTATTATCTATTCCTGCCTTTCAGTAAAACACAAAGACATCACTACACACCTCCTGCTCAAGGCAAAATAACGGCAGAAGGTATGTGGAGGAAACCAGTTTTTTAAGTCGGCTACATACAGTATATGGCTGAGAAATGGGGGGAAGCTGGCAAGTATAATTAAGCATAAAACAGCCGGATCATGTACAACACAACTGTATGAGTATAGCGTTGCAGTGGTGTTATCGGGGGGTGAAATCCAATACCCAATTTTGTATGACACTTCCATAAGGTTAGGGGACTTGCAAGAGACAGATCGGTCAAATGAATGCAGCAAAGGCCAGGGTCAATTAACTTTCAGTCTCTAGCCCCCAAAACACTGCATCGTACATTTCCTATAATGCAACTCAATAGTATCTGTCATTAGGTCCTCTCTGCCTGCTAAATGGTCAATTGGTACATTTCTTTCAAAACCCATACCCACAGTTTAGAAACATATGCTTTCTGTTAATACTTGAAGTTTGAACAAGTATTAAAAGAATAGCAAGACTATTTTATTTTATACTGTGATGCTCTGACTGTTATGTTTATTTATTGTAATTGCCTCGTGTATTTATATTATGTGTAATGTAGTTACTTTTTTTTTTAGATGTTGAGCCGGTAACATCTGGCAGGGGGGACTGCCAATGGAAATCAACCCTTGGCTGCAGTTGGGTGCATTTACGTTTTTAGCACTCTGAAAGTGTTTAATGATGTGCATTCATTGTCCCTGTGGAGAAATAAATACAATTTGATACCACATTCAAAGTAAATACAGTAATAATCTCATTTTGGAAAGCTTCAGAGTCACAGAAGTCATTAGGCTAACAAATGTTTTCACTGGCTTATCAGTGCTCATTGTGACAAGTACATCAATCTTCATGTGTAAATATAATGGAATAGCAGCTTTGTTTATCATTTAGATACTATTTTCATGCTACCTCAAGCTACCTGCAAGGTGCAATTGTGGTAAAACATAGAGGGGTGAGGGGTCGCTATGACTACCATATACAAATCACCCAGCATAGCATATACTGTTCAGTAAAACAAAACACCACACTCCTCCTTCATTGGTGAGATTTTTTTGTGTGCAAAATTTGAAACTAGTATGGCCATAACATTTGATTCCATTAGGTTAATCAGTATGTTTCATATCTACATAATGTCTATCTCACTTGCCGTTCTCATTACCATTGGATCATTACTTCCTCTAATATCATGTACCTTCCAGCTGCTCTTTGTCAGTGGTAATTAGGTGATGATCTGTACCAAAAGATATTAAGATGAATTCTAAGGGCAATGAGTGGTATCATAGAATGAGATAAGTCCTTTGAATACCCTGATTAAGCTCAAAAATGGCCGTGGGGCACTTTGGGAAAGTGGTGCTGAGAATCTATTTTCAAATGGCGAAAACAGCTCCCCAGCACTTGCCATTTTGTGCATAGAGACTATTGCTGCTGCATTCTATTGCTTTATGGAGGTATATTGAAACCTCTCACTTTCCACCTACTCCCTTTGCGTCATTGAATTTTTATCCAATCTCTCTGCCGCCATACCGTTTATAGTTGGATGAGATATTTATGATCTCCAAAGCAAAATAGATCTATTTATCCACTCTGTAACTTTGCATTTACTGACTGCCAGTGGAGACATGTAAACACATTTCTTTCTTTGGACGAAAGAGAAATTACGCGCTTAAAAATGAGACACGTGCCACTTTTGACAGCCTTTGAAGTTTTTTACGTCAATATAGTTTCAGCTTCTGTAATCACATACAGCCTTAATATCAAATATTAGGTGAGCATTTAGAGAAAGCGTATCACCTTGACAGGCCAAGGCAATGTCTTTCAAGAGTGATAACTACCTTCTTTTTTTTCCATTACTGACCCAGTCTTGACCTCGAAGTATTGAACAATTTTTTCTATGGCAACACAGATGAAGATTGACTCACATACTCTCCTGTATGCCATACCACATGTGTTTATAGTGGCAAGTATATTGACAGCATGTAACTTCATTTTGAAAAGAAAAAAGTAAAGACATATGGGCTTATAGGTGTTTATGAATGAGCAAAAACATTATTCATCAAGCAATATTTCAGTTAATGTGGTTTATTTGTGCGTTACTCTATACATTCCTCACTGATTCATTATCTGTGAAGACACCATTGCTGAGCTATAGAGTCCAACAGAGGAAATAGTGTAAGTAAAAGGAGAGTCAAGGAGTATATTGTGCCCACAGAGTCAGAATCCCATTCATGAGTCATCCCATTTCCGCATCCCAGCATCACAGCTGTATTGGTCCTCTGGTCTAGTTTTGTAAGAGAGCCGCATTTTACAAATATAAAATTGTACATTTACAGATCACGAGAAGAAAGACGCCTTTTTGGAATATGCCGTACATGTGTTTAAAATTCAGTGTGACTCCCCCCGTTAAAGTGCAAGACGGCGATGGCTATAACTTATCAGCGAGAGAAGCGGTTTTGTATGAGAATAGCAACTCCGGCAGAAGAGATCAAAGAGAATAATATTAAAAAGAAATATTACTGGTCTCTGTGGGGAAATTAGGCCAGTCTACTAACATTTTATTGGAATTCAATGGAAGGGAAAAGCAGTTCAAAAAAGAGCACTGATATTTAAAAATTCATGTTAAAATTGAAGCATTAAAAGAACATTTAAATGAGACTGTAGCAATAATTAGGTTATATAAACAGTTTCATTGAATATTAAGGGTTAAATTATACAATAGTTTTCATCAGACTACCATCTGTCAATCCAAACAGATTTCAGTCAGAGACACCTATTGACCTTTTTATACCATAGATTTGGCGTACTGACTTTTTCTAAATGAACCAAAATATGTAAAGACTACTCCTCATAGGTCACTTTGGTGTTTATCTCCTTCATTTTCCTCTTTTGTTAACAAAAAAAAAAATCACTGGACACAGTTTAGGTTTGCTGCAAGCCAAATTTCAGACAGAATATATATAAATATGTAATATAAATATAAGATGCGATGTAAGGGCCGAGCATAACCTGTTATTTGATGTATTTTAATCCCTCCTCACTGACTCACTCTCTGTTTTAATGGAGCTGTGTAAACTGTGCTCAGCATGTGGTCATGTCAGGAGTCTCACTGAACGTCATGTCTTCCTTTTTATAAAGTCACTGAGGTTGAAACAAGTAATGAGCTTGTTTTGACAATGTAAGGAGTAGTATGTCCAGATAATTGTAGGGAGGAGAAGTAAAAAGTCGTCGGAAAATGAAATACTCAAGTAAAGTACAAATACCCGGAAAATCTACTTAGTACAGTAACGAAGTACAAGTACATACTTTGTTATTTCCCACCTCTGCTCATTTGTTTTGCAAATATAACAGTTTGAAAATGAGGTGCAGCTGTGACTGGAAAATAATCTGATGATATAAATGAAATATAAAACATATGGAATGAAATAGTCATGGGCCGGTATGAGATTCTGGCGGTATGATAACCATAAGCAAAAATATCACGGTTTCACGGTATGGCGGTATTGTGATTACAGCTCTAAAATGTTCCTAAAAGGAAGAAAAATAAAGACATACGTGTTCATTTAATCTGAATCTGTAATGACAGTGTGAGGGGTCGCGATACTCTACAGCTGCACCACCTGAGGGATTTCTGACCAACACTTTCTGTCTTTGACCAGACAATAAACAACTCATACCTTAAGAACGGTATGACAGAAAATTTGGCGGTTTCAGTTATCGTGGCTTTTTCATATCACGGTATACCTTGAACACGGTTACCTATTTGTTTCAGGTTGCTTTCACCAGAGTTCAGCAGTTGGTCTCGGAGCAGTTCATTTGGTGCAGACCTTAGTGTGATTCTGACCGACGTAAATGAACCGAAATAAGGGATCAAACGAGCTACGGTTTGATTAAAGCTCACTAAATGCTGTTGGTGTGAAAACGCCCTATAAGACTCTCAATGCTTCTGAGGAGCAATGAGGATTTTGCTGAGAGAACTAATTCACCCCTAAGATACAAACATTAAATCTTGGTTAATCTTATTTGGTGAATAAGCCACTGATGGTGACGCATGAAGCAGTTGACGCCATTCAGTTAATGCAGGTGCCGTATAAAGTGGAGGAATCAATTGGTGTATTGGTCTGGCACAGTCAGAAACGTCTTCATCTAAAGAGGAAAAAGCACTAGTTGTCATTACTAGTCTATAGTTCTCCATTAGCCACAATTTTCTTTGAGAAGCTCACAGTTTCACAATGGTTAATGCAAACCAAGCTGTTAACTTCAATTATCTACTTTGGCAAACCACCCACTGTCAGTGCCACTATCAGAAATATAACTGAATGACACTTTAGATTTCATTTAATAGCAATACTGAACCAAAAAATATGAATAAAAACATACAGAAAAGCAACTTTTGTTTACATATTACATGTATCATTACAGCTGCTGTTGGTAAGTCTTATAAAAGTAATTTTTTCTCATATTTGCTAAGACTGTCACTATGTAAAGACAGCATTACATGAAACTAGTAATCAGGCTCATTAGCCCCACCTACTGCTCCTACTGCAAATTGCCAGAATCCACAGCGACCGGACAAAAAGAACCAATCAGAACCAGGATTGTGTCTGATGGAGTGTCTGACAGCTGTCAATCACTGCTCACGCACACAGGCCCCTCCCCCTTCCTCCTCAGCTCGGTCAAGCTCATATCTCTGAGTTTCTAGGTAAGGTATAGCCATGTGAAAGTCACTGTATAGTGTGTGGAGTGTAGTTCATGATTACCGATTGTGTGCACATCCGTGGCCATGTGCCGTCGCGCACATGTCATCGTTCTCTGGGGGAGGGACTTTGGAGGCAGGGGAGGAGTGCAGCAGAGAGGGAGGGGGAGGGATCTGAAAGTTGTACTTCTTCAAATTTGATGCTAAGTCCTCTCCCTCCTCAAAGTAACCAACTGCAGCTTTAAGGCTAATTAAACAATATTTCTAATGCTATTTGATCTCAAATATTTGCGGGGTACCTTCCCCCTCAAGTTGAATGGGCACAACTTTTTGTGGAGGATGATGAAGGTTGTAACACCTGCTTTAACTGATGGTTTGAGTGTGCATACTGGCATTGTCTAATGTAGTTGTTGACTGTAAATAATATTTAGATACATACATACATACATAAAATGTGATTGAAGGATTGAAAATGTGTAGTGTGTTTTTCCACAACTAAGACTGCATAATTCAGTCAAATATCCCCTTTTTGTGTGTGTGTGTGTGTGTGTGTGTGTATTTGCACGTGTTTGTGTGTGTGTGTGTTTGTTTGAGTGACAGTTATCAACAGTCATATGTTAAACCTGCATGCACACAACAAGGTCACCGTAGCGCTCACCTCCAGTTCAACATTACTATGCAGACAAGTGAAGGAACTGAACTGTGCATGGCTGCTGCACAGGGTGATGCTGGAAGATGCATTATAATTGTGTTTGCCATTCATCCACACTACTACTTTTTTTTTTAAAGGCACTATATAGAGCCACTGTGACAAGTGCATGACTCCCACATGAATTATGGATCATCCCCCATGGGGCAAATACAGGGCCAAAAAGCTGTTAGGCCCTCCAGCTCTCTATGTGTGACATCCTTCACTCCATACAAATTCAATTCCAGTCAAAAGTGACAATGGGTTGTCCTTCATAATGTGAAAACAAGGTCAAAGTCTTTATGGCGTGATATCAGTGAGATGCTTGAACTTGGTACCCACCTGATCTGATCACGTCTTGACACCAAAACATGGGGCCTATAGGTTTTAACTTAGGGACACACACACACATATAAAGAGCTTGACTCTTACTTACTGTAATGACCATGTGTTTTTATTTAAACCAACTATCTGCTGTAGTTTCTGTAGCTCTGGCCTCCTTAAAGTTTGTTGACTTTGGCCACAAATCAAGTTTCCTGAAACTCATAAAATAGCTAAACTCGGCTGTTACTTAGAGTTTGTCACTTTATTAACACCTTTATTAACAGTAGAGAGAAGGGAGAGAAGGGGGTGTGTGACATCCAGAAAGGGTCCTCTGGCCTGGATTTGACCCGGGGTCCGCCGCGTATGTGCCATGTGCCCTAACTACTCGACCACCTGCTCGCCAACTTTGTCACTCCTTTTAAAATGACTCTTTATCTTAATTCACTTTTTTTGGACATTTTTTCATTGTTTGCTAAAATTGCATCATTTTTAGGCAATTATCACAAATTAGCCACTTTACATGCCACAACTTTACTTTAAATAAAATAAAAACTGGCTAATCTTAGCTTTGTCCAGCAAATAACTTTTAAACTGAAATCTAACCACTTCAGATGTGCACAATGCGTATATAGTTGCCAGACCGTCAAATAGGGTAACCTCCATAGCCATATTTTTCACTTTTTATCATAATAGCTCATTGGTTTTGCAGAAAAACACACAAACCTGGCAACTCTGCATCTAGATCTGATTGGTAATATTAGGTGGAGTTAAAATGGGACAATAAGGACATTTCAGCAGCACCTTGAAATTGGGAAGGACATGTCCTTGGCGTCCACACTCAAAATCTATGCCCAGTTTTAACAGTTTCCCTTAAATTGTCCTCACATTGTCTCTACTATTTAGTGTATTTTCATTATCCTCACATCGGTCTCTAGGAGCCTCCATAAATTGGATCGCTCCTATTTTCTGCTAATGCTGCTCTGCTGCTGCATTCTTATGTCTAAAGAGCATTTTTAAATTCCCTTGCTGCTGCCTTTAGCTGATGCCTAAGCAGTCTCTTTTATTTTCAGAGAATGTAATAAAGGATACCATTGAACCGGTTAAATGTTTTCTGCGTGCTTAGACGACACTGTGGATCGAGGCTTCTGGCCTTTTCCCAAACCATTACGTTATCACTTTAATGGTTTGTGCGGAATTGGCAAATACTCAAAGGAAAATGTGACTTGCCTTCAGCTGCCCCCTCACACAGAATGCCAAGTCTGTGCAAGCTGCGTTTAAAGATACACTGGTTTTACACTAACAAGAGTTGACACCTAAACTGGTGGCATTTTCATGCTTTTGCGTTTACACCATTATATCCACAATGACATGAGTGAATGAGCATAGTATTTGTTTGTAAGAGGAGGAAATGATAGCTTAGGAAAGCAGGATGAGGCAGGGGGAAGCCTGTGAGCCGTAGCAGTAGGATTAATTCCCTTATTAGTTACTCTCCGCAGTGATGCTACACCATGAAAGTCTAATACCATCTTTTTATGGATTTGACTCACTTTAGATTACCTCCTCCTACATTCAGCAAAGGAATCACAGTGTCTCCTTCTGTTTCTCCATCCTCCTTTTAAAATTCCAGTGGCTTCTCCTTGCTGTGTCAGAGATGATGTAGGAGAACCCGTGAATGAATTGGAGATTGGCGAAGGAAGACGCTATTAAGTATGAACCAACATCACCCCAAAACAGAAACACACACACACACACACACACTAACAGAAAAACAATAACAATCTCTGCTTGAAAGGATCATTAAGGCAAAATGAGAAGTTTCTGTACAAGAAAAAGAGAGCAGGTTTTGCCGTGGATATAGTGATTTTCAAGGTGATTAAAAAGCCATTAGTGAAACGACTCTCGCAGGTAATTCGCAAGGTAGTCATTCAAAGCCCAGTTAGAAACCAGGAAGGGCTCCGACTGAAGAAATGACTGTTATTAGATGAAGATATTATATCAAATTGCCCAAGTGAAAAAGCTCCTCCACAATCTCCTGTCTATGAGCTAAATCGCTGTCATTTGGAAAGATGGGCTTTCATTTCTAATGGCATTTTCTCATCAAATAGAAGAATCGCAAGAAGAGCTCAAACTTATTTGCCAGAGAATCCAAAGAAAGGGTGAATAAAAATGACTACATTTAATTATGTTGTCTGTCAGCGTCTAGAACTATAACATTAAACAAATAAAATAGGGCTAACAAGGCCTTTGAACATTTTTGAAGAGGGCTGTTCTCTAAATGAGTTCCTTCAACTAGAAACTTATACCTTATCTTTTTTTTTTTTTTTTTTTTTAAGAAGCAGCCATAAAAAAAAAAAAACCCAAATTCTCACCCAGCCAGCAGAAGCTATTACTGAACTCCATGCCATTATTTTAGTGTCATTCAGGGGTGCTTATTGAATTGTACACAGAGTGTGCTTTTCTAATGTATATTTGTACTCTACATTGACCACAAACTCTCTGCCTCTACTTCAAATTACAATCATGGTGTAAATCTATTTCTATTCATGGCTTATTGGCTTCTATCTTTCATTCCAAGCTCCATTATTTTTTGAAGATTGGTTCTTGGTATTTGATGATACACATTCAGCAGACAATCTGTGTCCCAAATTCAACATAGAGATGAAGGAAGTTGGTCCCACAAATTAGGTAAAGCACAACCTTCTTCTGTAGTGATACTGTAATAATGTATATTTCCCCCTCACTTGTTATTTTTGTCTGACCGGCTGTATTCAAAATGTAAATGTATTACTTTACCTGAAATGGGATTCAGGATCTGGCTAATTGCCGAGACAAATTAAAAGTATACACCCTCGACAGCCGAGAAGTAAGCTATATGCCTAATCTAAAAACAACATTTCGAGATCAGTCACGCTGTCGAGGTGTTTCATCTAGGCTCTGTTGGCCCAGCTAATTGGGAATTTACAGAGCAATTGGCAAAATATATTTTTGATATCTTTGTCAAACCTCAAAGGCTGAACATTGTTTTTCTCAGTTTTGTTTCACTCAGGCGAATTGGAAGGGGAGAGCTGTTAAGATTCATAAGCATTTCTAGACATCCATCTTGGTACTTTTCAGGAGCGTTGAAGGTTTACTCTGCCAAGCCTTAACTCAGAGGCCATCTTTTTAAGTTTGTCTTATCCTTGTGTCGTGGCGTGTGGAATATTACATTTCCTTTAACATCTAGGTTTTCCCTTTCATTCAATTTGGAGTTGGTAAAATCATCCTTTTTCCACTCTGTCTGCCAATATTACATGTGTCATACTGTGCATTACTTTGTTCCAGCTCTTGATTGAAGCCCTATGTTGCCCAAAGTCTCATTTTTTTGACTGCATCATTCCATCCAATGGTGATATTCCTTATATCTTGTGCATAATTTTAGACACATTCTCCCAGTATTCAGCTTGACATACCTTTTGTATCTATGGAAAATGTGGGATTTCCACTAGATCAGAGGTGTCAAACTCATTTTCATTCAAGGGCCACATTCAGCTTAATTTAATCTGATGTGGGCCGGATCATTAACAAGATGGAAAGAAGGAAGGAAAGAAAGATGGATGGAAAAAAGAGAAGAAGAGAAGGAAGGAAGGAAGGAAGGAAGGAAGGAAGGAAGGAAGGAAGGAAGGAAGGAAGGAAGGAAGGAAGGAAGGAAAAAAGACAGGAAGAAAGGAAGGAAATATGGAAGGAAGCAAGCAAAAAAGACAGGAAGAAAGGAAGGAAATATGGAAGGAAGCAAGCAAAAAAGACAGGAAGAAAGGAAGGAAGGAAGGAAGGAAGGAAGGAAATATGGAAGGAGGCAAGCAAAAAAGACAGGAAGAAAGGAAGGAAGGAAGGAAGGAAATATGGAAGGAAGCAAGCAAAAAAGACAGGAAGAAAGGAAGGAAGGAAGGAAGGAAGGAAATATGGAAGGAAGGAAGGAAGGAAGGAAATATGGAAGGAAATATGGAAGGAAGCAAGCAAAAAAGACAGGAAGAAAGGAAGGAAAAAAGACAGGAAGAAAGGAAGGAAAAAAGACAGGAAGAAAGGAAGGAAAAATGGAAGGAAAGTGGGCCGTATTGGACCCCTTGGCGGACCGGTTCTGGCCCACGGGCCGCATGTTTGACACCCCTGCACTAGATCGTAAAACTGAGTTCTGTGGACTTTCACAGAGCTTGCCCAGTATGAGTTTGTAATGACTGATCCAATTAAAATCTGCGTATCATTCTGTGACATTCATGTGTCTGAGTGGTTAAACATGCAGAGCCAGAGAATATGTTCATTGATCCAGTAATGTGGAAGTCTCCAACTTTCACTGGACCACATGGCTCCAAATGGAAACACAACAGTGAATCTTTTGTCCATGTTTTCATTTGTTGAATTTTAAATAAGATTTTTAGCATTTTTTAAAACATGCAACTTATTCTCTAACCACTTCAGGTTTGGAAAGCATGGACTCTGGCAAAACAGCATGTATAAAAAATAAGCAGACAATCCTCCAAAAGCTTTCTAAAGAAAAAAAACTTCAATTTTTTATTTCATGTCTTTATTTTCAAATGTTTGTCTGAGAATCCGCCTGAAAGTAAACTAGAGAAAGGTTAAATTCTTCTGAAGACTTCATTTTCTGAAAATATGTGCTTGCTGCTGAAATGTTGGTGAAAGAATTGAAAAAAGTTGTTATATTGGAACAGTTGAGGTTGTGGTTCAAGTGACAGCTGAAATATATATACTGAAGTTTCAAATGAGTGCTGAAAGAAGTCAAAAGGTTTAACTTCAAGTGTAAGCACCCAATGAGATGTTAAACAATGAGTAAAGCTGAAATGAAAAGTACTGAAAGGAGTTGAGGATTCAGTTCGGAGTTAGCATGGACATTAGTTCCTTAGATTAGCATCGTAGCTAACTGCATAGCTACGTTCCTGAAGGGCAACTTACCATCTAACTAAACTAGCTGCTTTTAAAACCTATTAAGTCCTCCACTGGCTCCAATTCCAACATTGGACTTCCATGTTTTGCAATCATATATTCCTCTTTTATCACCGGACTGAATGTATGACCCATTTAGCTTATACATTACTTTTCATTTTGATAATAGTAGCACACTCTGGTAACATATTGCATATTTACCCTTTTCTTTCAGCAAGGTCTCAGTTTTTCTCTTAATTAGAAGTCTCTTTGGTGCTTTAGGACAAGTAAGATATGATATGCTATGATATTGTAATGGTAAAGCCAACCGGAACTCCCTCACAGTTAAATGGTATACTACATTATTTCGGTCTCGGTCTCTAGGGCTTTGAGGAATTTAACCCCCTTTCTGTTTTGAGGCGACAGCTCTTGTTTGAATTCGGGGGTTGGTGTGAGACGGCGGTTTTTGTGGAAATGGGAAAAGAAAGAAGTGGAAACTGTGGCTTATGTGAATAGCCCTCCTTAGAAATTACTCGTTTTCAGCCCGTAAGAGATAGAACCAAAGTGATTCCCTTCAGACTTTAGGCCTTTATTAATGTCCCAGTCCAGGTTTTCTCTAAGGGACACATGACCGAAGACAAGCTCCCACTTTCATCTCCCAGTTAATGAGAAAAGGCCAGATAACCATTGAACCCCTCTAGGCTTGAGTAGAGATATGGAGGGAGACTTCGTTCTCGTAATCTCCTAACATAAAGCTTCATGCTTCACTGCCCTGGGATCCAGAACCACTTCAATAAGTCAATATATACGCATTTAAACATCATGTACAAGACATGTATTTGCTCTCTGACTGTATATCAGATGTTGCTCTGAAACAAACTCTCTGTTATAGCTAGATAGGTTTTCTAATGCTACCCACTATGTTATCTCTTGTAGATCCACTAAGAGTCCCTACTTGTCTCTCTGGATGTGAGCCCTCACCGCGGCCTTTAATCAGTCATCAACCAGCCCTGCTCAATCAGCTCGTCAGTCTGTGGGTGTATACTTAATGGACTCACTTCATCAGCCAATGCTTGGCAAAAAGACTATGCAACGGAGTTTCCAGCCAGTGTTTTATGTATTGAGTCTCACCTTCTGTTGAGACTTTTTGCTTTTGCTGCCTGAAACTTTCAGTAAATCCCTTAGAAGATAAAGTGCAGTATCCTGTCTGCTTGATGCATTCAGGTCCTCATTCTCTGCCATCATCCCACTCTCTTTTTATGATCTGGTCCCTGCTCAAAGTCTTCAGATTTGCCTTCAGTAGCTCTTGTGTTTTTCTCAAGATTCATCAGAAGTACTCCTGGTGAAGGACTGATGGTAATTTTTACCTGCAATCGAACAAATTAGAAAAATCAAGCTCAAGCTTAGCTTCTCTTAAGAAATCATTAACAGTGAGTCAAGTGTTGTGTAATGGGAGAGGGGTTATTTTGGTTTATGTAAACATACTGTTATGGTTCAGTCTCATCACTGCTCTGGTTATCTTTTATTTGGTTTCAGCACAACCCCCCCCCCCCCCCCCCCCCCCCAAAAAAAAAAACCTGTCTAATTTGCAAACTGTATGTTATATGTTATCTTGCCAGCACCAAACAGCCAACAGACACATTTAATGACTAGCTGGTGAACATACAGAGCATTTAGCAGCTAAAAAGACATATTTTTCTCTAAAGAGTTGGTGGAAACTAAATTAGACGAGTGAATATTGGACATTCATTCATTAGGTGGACAGAAAAATGACTGTACTGTAATAACTATTATGTAAATGTATTTTCAGCCTTGTCAGCAATTAAAGGCTTAAAGGAAAGTCCTGGTTTATTTCAAATTGGATCTTCAGATGAGGCAAGAAACACAAGCATATCATCAGTCATACAGTCTTATACAAACTTGAAGATTTTATCCAAACTGTCTGTTGAAAAACATCAATCACACTATCCAGAGTAACTTTGACTTCTTTTACACATTTCATTTGTGCACAAATAGTGTTCCTGTGCAATAAAAGATAATTACTGACATTTCGCTTTGCGTTCTACCTCTAACAAGTCATTCAGATAATCTGGCTTGTTTACGACCTTGTCTGACAGCTCATGGTTTTGGCTCTGCGATGTGGCAAGCAATTAACTTTGCACGCATTGGTTTCATAACCAGTAGAAAATTGGTTAAAACTGCAAAAACAACTCAAATAGAAGGATTTTTTTTTTTTTTTTTTTACATCAGTGCAGGTTGTCTTTGCTTTGTTTACAGATATCACAGATTTACTGTAGAATGAATCAGTATATTTAAGAGAAGACTCTCAGTGATTGCTCCTCTGAGTTGTCAGTAATGTACCGAAGAGCCCTTTAGCAATTTGGTATAAAATCTAAAAGAAACACTTTGCTTGTATTTAATTCCCAGGACAAATTCATGAATGTCAAAACTATTTATAATTTTTCACCAAAACAAGCTAGAGGAAAGAAATATTAAGAATTTTTTCAAAACTTGTGATAATTTAAACCTCATGACAGTGTTGCATCACTTACCAGCTGCTCCTCAGGCACCCAGTGGAGCATGTGGCATTATCATTGAACCGCAGACATCAATATCAATTATCAGTTTTCTGACTCATGCCTTCTCATCCTTCCACTCCCTCCTGCTAAACTGCTCTATTTTCAATCTTCACTCCTATTAACGCTTTTCTGTAATTACGTTAGGAGTGACAAAGTGGAAATAGATGTGCAAAACGTATGTTCCAGAAGCAAAGTAATTTCTCCACATCTGAAGGTAATTGAATTGTAATTGTCATGTAGAAAGTGCATTTGCAGTCTTATTATTATACCGAGAATCATGTTAACCTCTCTCTATGACCACACAACCTGTTTGAAACCATATTTATTCCACAGGCTAAGGATGTGCTAACACAAAATGTGCCCTTGCGGTACACGCTAATATAGTCTTTAATAATAACACAGGCCTGACTCAGCATGCTTGCCCTTGAAATGACTCAGAGCTCATTTACCATTTTGTCCTGTAATGGAAAACTCCACAAAATAGATTTAACTGCGAGATTATTATGTGGCAGCGGACCCCTGCTGAAAGAGAGCTAGTAAACATATGTGTATTGCTTGATAATAGGAATTATGGTGGGGGGGGTCAGAGCCTGTGGCAGAGAGCTGGTACACACACGCCGTCGTTTTGATTAGATTTTGGACTATTTGAATTTTATAGTCTATAAGGTGATTTGGTATTGTGCTAAAATGCAGAATATAAGGAGGGAACCAAGAGGTATAGGGAGCTTGAAATACTTTCATTGAGTTGAATTTTGCCCTCAAGGATGTGACACTTGACTTGAGACTTAATTATATACGACCTAAGCCTCGACTTGCCCCAAAAGACTGGCTGTAAAACATACATTAACATGTACTGAATTACTTGCAGTAATTACTCTGCACTCCCCCCTTCTCTTTCCCTCCTGTCCTTCTGCTCATCTACAACCTTACATTCTTCTCTTTTATACAAAATAATGATCAATATCAAATTTTCAGTGAGATTTCTTGAACTGTGTTATGTACTTAGAGCAAAATGTGTGAATCAAGAGACAAGATTTTAATGAGTAGTTCTACTAAATCATGTTTTCAGTTTTCTTATTTCACTCTAAGGACAGAGCTACTGACCATACATTTAGGCTTAGAGTTATTTTAAGGACAGCACTAGTAGGTCACAGTCAGGGGAGGCTTGTGATTAGGGGGAGATCCACATCCTTTTTGGGGGCATATACTTGAGACCAATCTTTGCTCCCAGTGAAGATAATAAGTGGCTTTTTTCCTTATCACCAAAAGAATGGCAGTCTTATTTGAGTGGGTGAGGCAATTTCCCTAATAACTCTTCTCTCCTTTGTTATCTTCACATAATTAATCTCCATTAGCGTTAGAGAAGGGACCATGTATAACCAACGAAGACCCGAACCAGGAGGATGTAAGATCTGCCGTCTTCCAAGCAGCGAGCAGTGAGGTCAGTGGCAGTGAACCTAGCTTTCACTTAGCGCCATTTATTCTAATCTCTCAGTCAAACCACTTTGCAAAGGACACAAAATAATTTTCTAAATGAAAAATGGAAAAAACGTAGCTTAATTTATAGACACCATTTAATCTTCAACATGGCTTTACCCCTTAAAATTTCACCTAAATTGAAAGAGAATTTGGTGAATGTCAATTATTTGATTCAGGTAAAATGATACAGACCGGGAAATAGGAGCATAATTAATGAAGGGTTCACTTGAGGCCAAGTTATGACTGCTCTCTGAATTTTTAAATCTACATACCCTCAATTACCCATGAGTCATTTTCTATATATACTATTTTACACAGTTCATTCTTTAGAGCAGGGGTGTCAAACTTATTTTCATTCAAGGGCCACATACAGCTCAATTTGATCTCATGTGGGCCAGACCACTAAAAGGAAGGAAGGACGGAAGGAAAAGTAGAAGGAAGAAAATACAGGAAGGAAAGATGGAAGGAAGAAAGGGAGGAAGAAAAGATGGAAGGAAGGAAGGAAGAAAGGGAGCAAGGACAGATGGAAGAAAGGAAGAAAGGGAGCAAGGACAGATGGAAGGAAGAGAAGAGGAGACGAGAAGGAAGATCGGAAGGAAGGAAGGAAGGGAAGATCGGAAGGAAGGAAGGAAGGGAAGATCGGAAGGAAGGAAGGAAGGGAAGATCGGAAGGAAGGAAGGAAGGGAAGATCGGAAGGAAGGAAGGAAGGGAAGATCGGAAGGAAGGAAGGAGGGGAAGATCGGAATGAAGGAAGGAAGGGAAGATCGGAAGGAAGGAAGGAAGGAAAAGAAGATCGGAAGGAAGGAATGAAGGAAGAAAGATAGGAAAGACAGATGGAAGGAAGGAAGGAAGGAAAAGAGGAAGAAGGAAACTGGGCCGGATTGGATCTCTCGGCGGGCCGGTTCTGGCACACGGGCCGCATGTTTGACACCCCTGCTTTAGAGGATAAAATCAAATAGAAACTTTTTTAATTAAGCAAAAGACATCAAACAGCCAATAAAGCATTTTCCCCCACATGCTGCGATTCCCCACACCTGTTTACTTCACAGTCATTGTTTTCCATGCAGTCACTCTGACATTTCAGTTGATGTACATGTGCAATGATTCACCTCAGCTGTAGACAAGTACGATGCCAGGTGTTTACTCCAGCCCGCAATCAACTGTCTAGTTTGACACTGAGTCTCCATGAGCTTGTCAACAGGCGCACATATTGCACGCTACATCAATCTATGGAAGCCCTAAGAGGCAAGTAAGGGGGGAAAAAAAAATCAGATGATCCATTTTTTAAGTCTGAGTTAAATAGTTTTTGCTCTTGTGTTTATGGCTTGTTTTTTTTCTTCATCATCTGTGAAAACAGGCGAAAAAGAAAATTGGTCAGGATAATTTGTTTTGAAGTGTCTGTACTTCTAATATTAATTTTTGGCCACAAGAGGTTAAAGTGCACCATTACCACATGTTCTAAAAAGGACTACAAGGATTCATGTTTTCTTCAAAGTGAGGTGTAATTTCTCCATATTTTAAAGCAGGGGTCTTCAATGTTTTCCAGGCCAAGGACCCCCAAAATGATGGAGAGATGGAGCTGGGACCCCCTACTTTTTATTGTTTAAAATTGTGTTTTATATTGAACTGGTCCTATAGTGCCATGTATCCATGTACCTTGTTATTGTGCATTCAATACTGAGATATTCAAATAATACCAGACATCCCAACCTGCAAAAAGTCATTTCAGGGAGGTCACTTCGGGGTGGGGGGTGGGGGTGTGGGGGGGGGGGGGTGGATCGGTCTAATAAGCGGCAACACAGAGCTAAGGACACTTTGTTGTCACACGCGCTGTATTTATATTTAAAGACATTTCAATTTGTGGAAAAAATTGCGAGGGTGAATCTAAAAAAAATGTCTAATCAACCAAAACTTTCGCGACCCCCCTGCAGTACCTCCACGGACCCCCTGTTGAAGACCTCTGCTTTAAAGGATAATTACAGTTTTTTACAACCTGGGCCTTATTTCTAGCATAAAATACGATCATTTACTCACCCAGACAACTTTGGTCTCATTTGGAGTCGTTCGGACGAAATTAGCTCCAGTGTTGCGCTGCGTATATCCGTATAATGCGAGTACACAGGGCACCGAAGCGCAGCCTCTATATAACACATTATCTGCCGTGAAACTAGTTAATTTCACCAATATTTAGTTATGATACGTTAGTGCTATTCCCCTCCGAGCCCGTGGTGGCATGTTATCAACATCCGGGGTCTGTAGGTTGACCTACTAACCTCTGATCTGGATGATGTCATTTCAGATGATGTCAGATCAGAGGCAATCTATGAGAGGTTAGTAGGTTATATAGAGGCTGAGCTTCGGTGCCCCGTTTACTCGTATATACGAAGCGCAACACTGGAGCTAATTTTGTCCGAACGACTCCAAATGAGACCAAAGTTGTCTGGGTGAGTAAATTATCGTATTTTATGCTAGAAAAAGGTTCAGGTTGTAAAAAACGGTAATTATCCTTTAAACACAAAAAAGGTACTGCTTATTGTGTTAGCAATTTGTGTAACTACTACTACTACTACTACTACTACTACTACTACTACTACTATTACTACTGTAATTACTGTCATGTCTCTTTTGGCTAGAAATGTATTTTAATTGATGGCACTTAATATTATAGGAGGAGAGTTCAGTGATTCAGTTCAATGAAAAATAGTGATTTTCAATCTTGTTGCATTTTTTTTACAGTGGATATGTTGATGTAAAATTGCCCAACATTTTAGAACTGTTGCTATGACAATAATGAAATCCCTATGATCTATATTTCTCCCCAAAAATCACCTGCCAAATCTTTTTCCCCCCACTTGTTTTACAGATGAAGGAACTTTTTTTCTTAACCTTCGTGTCGTCCTCCCGGGTCACATTGACCCCGTCTGTTTTGACTGTTCCTTCTTTCCTCCTTTCCTTCCTTCATTCTTTCCTTCCTTCCTCCCTTCCGCCTTCTTTCTCTCCTCCCCCCTACCTTCCTCCCTTCCTTCTTTCCTCTGTCCTTCTTTCCTTCCTTCCTCCCTTCCTCTTTTCCTTTCTCCTTCCTTTCTTCCTTCCTTCCTTCCTTCCTTCCTTCCTTCCTTCCTTCCTTCCTTCCTTCCTTCCTCCCACCCTCCCTCCCTCCCTCCCTCCCTTTCTCTTTCTTTCCTCCCCCCACCTTCCTCCCTTCCTTCTTTCCTTCCTTCCTCTCGTCCTCTTTTCCTTTCTCCCTTCTTCTTTCCTTCCTTCCTTCCTTCTTTCCTTCCTCCTTTCCTTCCTTCTTCCTCCCTCCTTTCCTTCCTTCTTCCTCCCTCCCTTCCTTCATTCCTCCTTTCCTTCTTTCTTCCTCCCTTCCTTCCTTGACTCGAGGACAACAGGAGGGTTAACCTTGTCTTAAGTCATAAACACATGAGGAAAAAAAAACACTATTTAGATCAGACTTAGAAAATGGATCGCTCATTTTTTTTTCTCAGTTGCCTCTCAGGGCATCCATATAAAAACACACACACATATGCACAAACTCAGACACACACACACACACACACACATCACACAGAGATACAGCCTACATTGGTTGTTAAGCTTGCAGCCTGCATCAGTGGGACAGATCTGTTTGGCATCTAGCCTTGTCATCGCTGTCATCTTAATTTTGGGGCTTGGCACATCCCCAAATCACCCCCCTGCCACCATCACCACCACCAATAGCCTCCCCTCTATTTTCCCACTCTTCATCAGAGTGAAAAATGGATGGGACACCAACCACAGAGTGTTCCACTTCTACATGGGGCAAACTTCTTATGACTCCCTGGCAAAAAAAAAAAAAAAAAACGTCTGCAAAAAAAGACAGTTTTATCTCACTTTTGCAAATGCTCGCCCCTCATTTCATCAAGCTCTCCCCCTGTGAAATATATCCCTTTTTACTAAAGCCAAAGCCCACAGGGGACAAAAGCCAGTGAAGCCTCTTATTGAAATTGCCATCTTATCACGACGAAATATCGCCAAGACATCGCTTCACAAATAGAGTGGTAATAAGTCTCGGTCAAGTGAGGTGCCTTTTTATGTCAGCCCCTTTAGCGTACAATGAAGCAGTTTTTCTATTACTCAGATGTTTGTGAGATAAAATGGTATCGCAGCGGTGGGCGACTCTCTGTGCTGCTGCAGGGAACAGCTGTCAGAAACGGCACTCGATGAGGGAGAGAGAACAAACACACTCACACACACACACACATACTGCAACTACAGTCTGTCATAAATTATGCTATTACAGAGTACACTGAATTTTTTTTTTTCCTATTCTCTCAAATTGAATAGGGTGTAACAGTCACAAGAATAGAGGCGGAAATTAGTCCAGATGGAAAATTAGTGTCCATGTGAAGTGAAAAACAAGTCATACTCCTGTCAAAAAATTCATCTAATTTCACAGAGAGCTGAAGAAGAGAAGCATGATGTAACCCATTTTTAGCATAATCTTTATTGAATTCCAGTCAGTTCTCGAGAACATCTCTGCTTCAAGCCCTTGACGTCTGCGCCGATCAATATCTAAACAGGTCTATACACATTTTCTGCTATGTACTTTGAAACAGCTGCATTAATATTTTTTTTGCCTTTACCTTATCTGTTATTCTGTCTATTACCAACATACTTGCAGTTCAGCTCCTCTCAATGCTCCATGATTCGGGATATGCTCTAATCTCAAACCACTATCTTCAAAAGGCCATATGCCATGCCAGTCTTTTGGGGTTGCCTAAGATTGCCTCCCGGTAAGCACTTTCTGGGGAGCTCTGCGGGGATTGCTCTGTTTGATCTATGCTACCTGGACTACAATGGAGCTGCAGAGGAGGATCCCCTCTCTCTGATCTCTTCCACACGCCGGCAGCATACTCCGTCTCCCTGTGGGCTGGGTTAATGCCTTCTGAGAAATACAACCTATTTCATAGCTGCTCAATTCCAACTATTTCAATTCCAATAGCTCAATGTCTCTAATCCAATTGGAGCTTTGAGATATCTGTGGTCACAGCTAAAGCCAAGCAGTGGTTCTCCAGGGTCAGTACACTGACGATAAGAAAAACCACCCCTCATGATGAAATACCGGTCGTATGCTTGCTATTCTTCAGCAAAAACTAGAAACTTTATTTTAATGAGTCAGTGGTGTAAAGTCTAGAAAACTTACTTGTGGCCATTTTATGGTTGGATTTGCCTGTGAAAGCTGCATGTAGCTGAAAATGAGATGATATTAAAGGCTTCAGTCTGTCAGAAGAATAAAAGAATTATTTATCATCTCACCAAAAGTCCAGAGTTGGGTTGGGGCTCAGTCAGGACCAATATAATGTACCTCTCTTTAAAAAAAGTAGTTATGAAGCTCTGACAGACTGTTGACAGAGAGATATGGAGATGACAGATTTGATTATTCTAGTTCTGCTGCTGAGGGAACTTTTGTCAAATGTAGCATATTTTTCACTGATAATAGTGTGAAACAGAACTATTTGGCTTTAGGAAAGGTTTCATCACTTTATTATACACTGGAGGCTTTTTCACTACGGGAACTTTATGACACACAATGTGAAACTTCCCATAACCTGAACTTTAAAGAAATGATTAGAATTTGGTTTTAGGATCAGTCTTGCTAAATAATGTAAATCCTACCTTTGCTCTACATTGTATTATTATGCAAAATACTGGAGAGCAGGGGTGTCAAACATGCGGCCCGTGGGCCAGAACCGGCCCGTCAAGAGGTCGAATCCGGCCCAGTTTCCTTCCTTCCTTCCTTCCTTCCTTCCTTCCTTCCTTCCTTCCTTCCTTCCTTCCAGTCTTCTCTTCTCTACCTTCCATCTTTCTTTCTTTCTTTCTTTCTTTCTTTCTTTCTTTCTTTCTTTCCTTCTTTCCTTCCTTCCTTCCTTCCTTCCTTCCTTCCTTCTCTTCTCTTTCTTCCATCTGTCTTCTCTTCCCTTCCTTCCTTCCTTCCTTCCTTCCGTCCGGTCTCTACCTTCCATCTGTCTTCTCTTCCTTTCTTTCCTTTCTTCTTTCCTTCCTTTCCGGTCTTCCCTTCCTTCCATCTTTCCTTCCTGTATTCTCTTCCTTCTCATCCCTCTTTTCCTTCTGTCCTTCCATCTTTTTAATGATCCGGCCCACATGAGATCAAATTGGTCTGTATGTAGCCCTTGAATGAAAATGAGTTTGACACCCCTGCTGTAGAGTAACATCCTGAATATATGTCATTAACAAATAAACATCAGGACATCATTGTATGCAGTGTTTGATCGGTAAGAGCACTTATGGGACAGAAAACAATGCAATAAGAGAGGCTAACACAGATATTGTATCTGACACCAATCAGCAGTAGGAGTTTAACAGCAGAGTAGACACACCAGACCAGCTCCCACACTACACTGCAGGGTGTATCCCCCCCCGAGAGAGGCCTGGGGGCACTGACCAGTCAGATCACTGGAAATAAAGAGTCATCATTCCTACAGGATGCTGACATGGACAAAAATTCTGACTTTACAATGAAGTGACAATATTATATAAGTATATAAGTATATAAGTAACATTAATATATATGTTTTTATAAGTCAGTCGAAACTATTCAGGACAATTTCCTCTTCTGTCAAACAGGGAGACACTAATCACATACAAATGAGTTTAGTTGCTTTTTAATTGTGCAAAGTTGATTTTATCCCTAGGGTGACAGCTGACAGTGTGGATGATTTTACACCTTTACCTTCACTCAGAATAATGTATGATGATAACTGATGATAATTAGAAATACAAACCAAAGATTGTAGGAAAAAAATGAACAGACTGTTAATTGGCTCTAGTGATTTATAAATGCAACGTTTGGGTTGGATAGACCTCATCATTAGAAGATAGAGAAAATAAAATATATTGATGTGGTGTCATGGAAACCTTTTTTGTAAGCTTTTGGTCATGTCGTCCCACCACTTAGACGAGGATGATACTACTACTACTACTACTACTACTACTACTACTACTACTACTACTACTACTACTACTACTACTACTACTACTACTACTACTACTACTACTACTAATAATAATAATAATAATAATAATAATAATAATATTCACACACAATAATACTAATGTAAAGTATAGATAGAAAGTATAATCTGTTTTTGAAAGTCAAATTGGCTGATATTTTTATTTCCTTCTGAATAAAAATACCCAGAAACATATTGGAGTGACACTGAATTACATGTTGCATATTACGGTGTGATTAATGAGTCCTACACAATTTCAATCCTAGCTGTGATTTTCAATATTAATTTTTCTTTAATAATAAAACTCACCATCATTTGATTACTGTTGACACTCACTGCATCTCTGCTTTTACTGTGGGGCAGTGCACGTGCAATGAATCATACAATACTAAACAGATAGCTGAAAATATTAAATAGGTTTTTTGCCTACAAGTTACTTCTGATAATAGACTTCCAGATTTATGTTAGCAGGACAAAAGTAAAACTACTTGTTACCTCTACTACAATGTCTTGGAAAAGTGCAATATTTAGAGAAGGAATACAATAGCCCTCGACCTATAAGGTAATAAGGCCAGATAAAATTCAATATTCACCACTTCATTGCCCCAGAATCGCAACAAAAACATTCAGCTAAACAAAATTTAGGAACAGAAACTTACAAAAGTAACATAATCAGATTGGATTAGTACTTTCAGTGCCAGATGAAGTGAGACTGCAATAATTAGCTAAGTATAAAATATGCAGAGATGAGCCTCTCATTAACATTTTCTTTCAAAGCTGTGTTATGATTTAAACATCAATGAGAAACTGTCCTTTCAATGCATGGTCCTAATCATCAAATGTTTAAGTACTCTCTTGTTCATCTTTGTTCTTTGATTTGAACTTGAATGCTTTTTGCTTTTAAAACTGGTTTAAGTTACCAAGATGTTTGAGATGTTATAGTTTGGGTGAGATGAAAATAGTGAATACCTTGAGACAAATGTTTTTATACAGAGGAAGCTCTTGATATCTCTGGCTGTTGGCAGATCACTGAGCAGAGCTGCTTTTTGGCAGCATTAGGGAGACAGGATTGCTGCATCAATGTGATAAAAATACCTTAATTTGGCAGGTATTTAATTCATAGGACCAGCCAAAATCCAGACATTACTGTCTGTTAAATGCTTTTTAATATTTCCAAAAATATTCCTGTATCACAGTATATAGTGATAATGTGATCAGACTGTCCTCAAATGACACAAAGGTGGCAGTAGTTTGACAATGTTATCGAGGCTAAAACCTTATTTGGAGAAGGTGTATAGATATCATAATCATCTTTTAAATCTAGATCGACTTAACTTTGCTAACTTTAAAGCTTCTATAACCATAATGTTCATATCAACAGTGGAACAGTGAAAAGGGTCCTGCAGTTCCCCTGGTCCTCATAGATCATTGGTTTACTCTCATCAGCATCACTTCAAGATGAACTTAGCAACTAGTTCATGAACACACAGCTCAGTATTTCAAGAGCTCAGCACGTTCAAACCAGAGAACAGAAATGTGAATATTAGACTTAGTGTGTCCAGATACATGATTCCAAATGAATGCTAATTCTGCTCCTTATCTATTTGATGTCTAAATAGGCAACTGTTTGGAAGCACATTCGCGTAACAACTTTACAGAGTGTTAATATGCCCATATTGAGGTTATAGCTTGTTGTGCTGCCTCCAAGTAGCCAAAAACATACGAGTTCATGCAGCTTTAAAGCTGCAGAAGGTAACTTTGAGGAGAGAGAGGACTTAGCATCAAATTTGAAGAAGTACAACTTTCGGGTCCCGTGGAGGTTGTTGCTGCGCCATTACTTTCTCTACGCTCCTGAAGCTGCTCTTGGAGATATGAGCTTGACCGAGCTGAGGAGGAAGGGGGAGGGGCCTGTTTGCGTGAGCAGTGATCGACAGCTGTCAGACACTCCATCAGACACAATCCTGGCTCTGATTGGGTCTTTTTGTCTTGTCGTGGTGGATTCTGGCAATTAGCAGTAGGAGCAGTAGGCGGGGCTAAATGAGCCTGTGTTTTTTACAGATTACTAGTTTCATGTAATGCTGTCTTTACATGGTGACAGTCTTAGCAAATATGACAAAAAGTTACTTTTATAAGTCTGCAGCAAGCAGTGTTTGTGCCCAATTCTGACAAAACCACAAGTAACATATTTGTAGATGCTGACAAACTGTGTCTTCTGGCCAATAAGGGTGTCAAATCAGAAAATGTGTGTGTCAGTTTGGTGGGTAATGAGAAACCACTTATTTACTTGTTTAGGTTGAAAATGATCTGTAGGCCTAAAGAATGGAGAGAAAAGTGAAGCATATTTTAACTATAGGAAGACAGGGGACAGTGTCTTGTTGTAAGTGTTGGCTCGAACAACAAATCAATGTTGTTTTCTCGCAAAATCAGCAGACAGAGAAGCCGCCGTCTTGACACTTGTGAGAGTTAATTATTCCCTGGTTCTAAAACAGCAGTTGCAACAGCGAGTGTGATGTTTTACTTGGCTTAATAGCAATTATTTGCTAAAATAACAGCAGTGAAATGCTTGGTTTGTCATCTTGGCTGGACTCTTAAATGAAGGCTTTTGCATATAGAAATTAATAAGAAAGTTAGGAACAGTGGTTTCATGTAACTAAAGGGAATCTGGAGTCCCCTGACAAATCTCAAACTAGTACACAACTTCAAGGGAGCATACATTCAGAGCTTCTCTTATTGCTCTGGTTTTACTTTCACAACTGGAAAAACAGGAGCATGTAATAAACCCCAATTTAGACTAATCTACTTTTGGACTCTTTGACCAACTGCTGTATACCACTGACTTAAAAACACTCTCACCCACACACCATAGCACAGGAATAAAAGAAAGTTGGAAATGGAAAGAAATTTACCAGAGCGAAAACTTGCGGCGTAAGTGAGGAGAAGGTCATGGCTGAGGGCAAGCAGTGCCTCAGAGGAGATTGGGAGTTCAGAGACAATGAAAATAAACCCAATAGATCTTATCGCCTATGCATTGTCTTGTCTTCTCCATAGTGATAGGGCAAAAATCACGTCAGGGATAAACACAGTATGAATTTTTAAGAGGCACCTCTCCTTATTTCTATTCCATCTTATTTTGCTTCCTCGTACAATGACCTTCGGTAATCTTCAGAGGTGAAAATCGGCATTTTTCCTGGAACCTGGAATATGAAAAGAGATTGCGGGAGACCTACCAGGGGAGTTTGAAGCACAGGTGTTGAATATTACAGTATGTGTATTTCATTAGTGTTTGGCAGTTTGAATGATGCGGCTAGAAATATTAAAAGCAGTACAGGTCTGTGTGCATTGATCTGAATAGTAAAGGCCACCTTGGCTGTGAACAGAATGCAACAAAGGAAAATGGACATAACACATCTACATATTGTGAAACTGATCAATGAATATTTGATCAGGGAAAAGATAGCACCCTTATGGAGGATTTTCTGCTGAAATCAGCAATTTCTTTCAAGCGAAAAGTGAGGAAACAGCATTTGTATGTGGCCCAAACACATGCACAATGAGTGGAATGTATGAAATTATATTATGTGTATACTGTATGTATAATGAATCTAATATATGCAGGCACGGGCTTTCCTGGGAGTACAATGCTGCACACATTTTCATCGAACAAATGAGAAAGAAAGTTGCATCAGACAACTGTGAAAGATCATAATACAGTATACAGAAACGCTGAAATGGGATTCAGACCAGGCTATACAAGATCTTCATGAAGATAGCTATTGATCTGCATTTAGACATCTAGCTCACACATGCACGGAGCATCTTTCGCTGCGTGTGAAGTAGGTTTCTTATTATCATTCCTCTCAGAAATGAAGATTCTCTACGGTTCCAGTTTTGATCTCAGCCTCCTGCTACATATTTGTTCTGCGTTTTCTACTCGCAGGGAATTAATGATATAAGCAAAAGGGTTAGGTGTTTACTTTTATAAAGCTATTTAATTATTGTTTGATTGTTGTAAGCAGCAATTTCATGTGATGTTATTGCTACATATATTATACTGCCAAAATAACCCATTTTATAACTTTTTCTTCATAAAAATGAAATAATTTACCAATATAATAGGAATACTGTACTTCAAGGTATTTCAGAAATGTGTTCCTGGATAAAAGAAGAAAGAAAGGATGAAGCAGGTGGCTGCACTAGAATCAAAAAGTAAAACTTGATTTTAGAAAATGTTTTATTTAAATGTTTGTTTTGGACACAACATGCAATAATAATGTTACTACACTGGTATAATTCTTAACTTGGTTGAAGTGAAGATAACCTTGTTGCAACATTAAAAAAAAAATCTATCATTGTTATTTTATTTTGAGTCAAATCCATTCAAATGTCTAAATGCTTATTACTGCACACATGTCATGTACAGTATGTCAGTATGATGATGACTTGTACTGATTATTAGTTATTATGAATTATATAATGCTCTAAATGCTGTGGAGACCAGTTCATTCCCATTATATTAAACTGTGTATGAATTATGAGCTGTATAATGTATTAAACCTCAATAACATATAAGGTCAATGAGTTCATTTTACACACTGGAAGAAAAGCTGATCAGCAATATTTACAGCACTCATGCATGTTTTTTTGCTAAATGTGAATAAATAGTACCTAGCATTAGTAGCATTATGGTCACACATCTCTGAGCAGATAATAAACTTCTTGTCAGCTTATAACTTAATGTAAGAACTTACATAAATCATTCCTCAAATGAGAGTTTGTGAAATTCTTTGGCAGTGTTACAGGTCTGTGACCTGGTCTGAGTTTGATGGGACCGACAGGCTTGACAGTTTTGATTTATTAAGCAATTACTCGCTGGTTTATTGTTATGATGGTTTGGGGGTGTGCTCTATCAGTTCTTTGTCAGATTTGTCACTGATCTTTGCTTTTGTCTTGGTGAAATCCTGGAGGTTTGTACCTCTTCAAGAAATGTATTCAGACAAAAAACAATCTCAGAAGTGAAAATCACTCCATGGTTGATCTGCTCACAACTCAGACATATTCATGGGAACAGTGAGGACGGGTTGCAAGTAAATACTGCTTTGTTTTAAGGTACTATCACAAGCCAAAAAGGATATGCTGAATGAATCTCTTTCCCCTCATTCAGACATTTAGCAGGGACCATCAAACAAGATATATTTGACTGAATAGAATGCATTTTTCTAAAGATACCATGCAACATAGTCAAATTATAGAACAAGGAAATGGGGAAAAAATATTAGAAATGATAAAACAGATATCTCTCAATATGGTCGTGGTATAGTAAGTGTATAGTACAACTATGACATTTAACATCATTTTACAGTTCTATTTTTAATTATCACTCTGTGGCTACCAATAAATGTTGCCTGAACACGGTCTCCACAGCATGATGGTGCAAAGGTTTTGAAGGTTTTGCCTTAAAGTAAGAGAGATAACGTCCATATGCACAAATGTGAGAGCTCTCCACAGAATTATCCTCACCACACATTGACCACTTGAGATACTGTTACTCATTGCATTGAACCTTTGCCCAGATATGTGACTGCCTAGTTCGTAATATATGTGCTTAATTGGAAAATCATGCAGAACTGAAGTGAAATCTCACATTCTTTAATCTCCACCTGGTTAAGAAAAAGTGTTTCTCTGAGCTGCCAGGTTTAATGCTTTTCATGCAATTTACACTCCAAGATGCAAGATGGACTTTAAGAGTCTTATCTTGCGACACACTTACTTCTGTAGCACACAGTGGTTTTGTTTGCATTTGGGATTCTGGCATTGAAGACTTTCTTGAGCCTGCTTGTGTCTTCTGTGTTTTTTGGTTGTGTGTTCGCTCTGTTTACCTCCTGGTGTTTCTCTGCTCCTCTTCAGCCTGTTTTTCTTTCACACTTTTCTCCACACCTGCCCTGCATTCAGCATCGTTAGACCTGCCCTTTTCCAAGTGTTTTCCCCAGCTTCTTTCACCTTCTTCTGTTTCATCTCTTCATTTCCTTCACTGGAGTTTCTTGGACTTTGTTACCGTATATTTCAGTTAGTATTTCAGTCCAGGCTTGTAGGATTCTTTATGTGTTAGTCAGTCTTATTCTGTATAGTTACGCTTCTGGATTGTTCTACCAGCTTTGCTTTGCTTGCTCAAGCCTAAAACAAAGAAGTCATTATTCAGACTTTTTTGTCTACTTTCTCCTGCATTTGGGTCCACCTGCTCTGCTGCTCTCTACAGTTGTGGACCCACTGGACCCTTTCCTTGCAGACCTTGATTTGCCAAATGAGCCTTCAAACCTGTTGGTGAGCAGCCCTGCATTTCCATGGGCTGTGTTGCCACTATGCCCACCAGATCCGGAGCATGTCCAGCTGGCTCTTGTTAATCTCCAGTCTTGGCACATGGGCCCCTTGTTTTGGCTCCATCCAGGCCAGCCCAAGCTCTGGGGACCTGCCTCCAGGGCCTTCAGCATCCCTGGCGGTTTTCCTGCTTCCTGCATGCTTCCCACTGCTTAGCTGCAACAATCTCCTGCCCCTTGTTGAGCTGCAGCAATTTCCTGTTCCTGTGGAGGTGCAGCAATCACCTGTTCCTGAATTAATTCCCAGCTCTCACACTGCAGCAGCGGTCATCTGTTTCTGTGCTGCAGCAGTTTCCTGTGGTTCTGTTTTAGTAGCCTCCTGTTTCCCTGGCTCCTCCAGCTCACCTGCTGGTCTCCCAGATGACACAATCTGCTCTGTTGCTGGACACTCAATTATTGACCATAACTGCTGATGCTCTGCTAGACCTCCTGTTGAGTGTCTTCACTGAACTACTGCCAGCCAGATCATCAGTCAGCCTTCTTTGCCAGCACCCAGCCAGACTTCCAGCTCCCCAACTTCTGATCTGCACTCCAGCAGTCCTGCAGCAGTCCTGCACCCTGTTGCAATCTGAAGTTGTATCTTCTGGTGCTGGCTGCTGTTTTTGGCCTCAGACTCCATTGCCAACCTCCAGAGTGGCCCAGTTTTCATCACCAATCTCCAGAGTGAACCAATCATCATCACCGACCACCAGAGTGGTTCCGCATGTCTGGTTGTACACCTGGCTAGCCTTCAGATCCACTCCCCATGTCTGGACTGACTCTGGCCATCTGTCCTGCATTCCGGTTGCCTTTGAGTATGTCACCAGCCATCTTTCCTGCCTCCTGGTTGCTCCCCTTGGCGACTACATCTATCTATCCAGCCCCCAGGCCACCCGCCTGAGGTTTCCTGCTCCACCCTTGTTCTGCCCCCAGGCCATTTCCCCCTGAATGCCAATTTTAATGCTTTTAATACAATTCACAATCCAAGCAATGATGTTCAGATGATCAGTTTTTGGCTAATGAAAGAGTTCTGTGAGTGTGGGCTTTGGACTTGTTTACATTTGGCCTGCTGGCATTTAAGGCTTTCTTGAGCCTACTTGTGTTTTCTGTGTTTTTGTCTGTTTGCACTGTTTCCCTCCTGGTGTTTCTGTGCTCCTCTCCAGTCTGCTTTTCTCTAACATTTTCCCTCCACATCTGCCCTGCATTCAGCCTTGTTAGCCCTGCCCTTTTCCCAGTCTTTTCCCCTGCCTATCAGCCTCTTTCCCATTCTTCTATTTCATCTCCCCTCATTTGATTTTTTTTCCTGCCCATCTCCCCAACTGCACCTCATCTCCTTGTTAGTTCAGGTAGTATTTCAGCACTATATTCAGTCTTGTTGGATATTTTTGCTGTGCTTCATTTAATTTTGTTCTGACAGCTTTGCTTTGCCTATAGTCTCCTACATTTGAGTTCACCTGCTCAGCTCCACACAGCAGGCTCTTGTAATGTAATTGTTATTTTATACAACAGGTTTTATTGGATTACATATATGATTTCTCTATTGTAATATTTGGTAACCATTTTATAAAAGCAATATCTCATTGTGAACATATCACAGCTACCATGGCCAGTCATGAGATATTGCTCAGATCTATATAATTAGTCGTCAGTTGCTAGATTCGGAAATTATATAACCAAAGAAAAAAAAGACAACAATGCTGAGGCATGTACAGTATGTGAGATTGCTTACTTACATGTAAGCCTCAAGATGCCTCACATCTTTAAAGTTGGAAATATTTTGGATCAATTCTTCTATCATTGAAAGGGATCTAGTTAGAACTGTAGCCTTCCGTGAGTAAAATGGCCAGAAAGAAAGTGAAAATGTGGATATTGGCTCAGTTTTAGGGTCAAAGTTAAATGACACTTTGAGAAATGTGTTTTTTTTCAACCTGGTGACATATCCTAACGTCCACATTCGAGATAAATCACTTACGAAAAAACATTTTTACATGATTGATTATCATTTGGCAGATTTGATTCAAAATGACCAAAATGTGAGGCAAGGCAATAAAGCACAGATTCAGTTTTAAGAGTACAGATGAATTTATCTTTTTAAGAATATTCCCTAAACTTTTGTAAAGATGGCCCCTTTCTCTTTGTGTCAGTTACTCTGATTTCTGTGCCTCCTGAAACCCACTGGGGGACAGATCAATCGGTAACTAAAATAAGCGTTCAATATGAAACAGTAGACACTAATTAAAATGACAGTTTGACTCTGTATTGGCTTGCTGTCTTCAGGTGAAGCACCGAAGTGATGACCCCTCCTCACAGTGGAAATGTAATTTCATGGCCTGTTAGACACTGAACTCCAGCAGTAAACAGAGAAGTGTGAGTGCCCACGTCTGATGGGGTCATGCTCGGACCACAACAGCACTCAGGTGGTGGCCCTTCTAGTCCTTCATAGCGAATCCTCTCTGGCTCAATGGCTTTTGGCGTTGAGAGTGTAAACACTGACAGAGTGGATTGAACTTCTCCCAACAAGCACACTTACTATACACTTACTAATAATTATACTCATAATTATACTCATGGAGATACGGAGCATGTGCAAGTTGTTTGTGCATGAGTGTTCATTGGGTGGGATGGGTGAGTTAAGAGGGGAAACTTGAGACCATCGAAGACTATATTTATTCAAGCAACTAATGAGATGTTCCATGCTACTTATTTGTATAATAATAAATGTGGAAATAAATATGTTTACAGCAATCTGAGTCAAGGCAATAAGGACTAACATTAATCCCTTCCAACTAGGGTACCTGCAGATCCCACTGGTATACTTTTTGTCAGATTTAATTTGTGCTTTATTTATCTTTTTCATGACTTGGGCAATTAGTTTTTTCCTAATGACTTCTTATTATTGGGTTCTTCTTTTTGTATTTAAGTGAGTGCATTTAAAATTAAATTAATTGTGCGGGACCCCAGTCAAAAGCACCCAGTATTGCTTTGCCTCCAGTGGGGCGGCTGGAGGTCAGGATAGGACTCTTACTATTAGGGGGACTATTGGGGGGGGGGGGGGGGGGGGGGGGGGGGGGGGGTAGTGGCACTCTGTCGGTCATCTTGAAGGCTTTGTGGAAAGATTGTGTTTGGAATAAAAGCTGCAATTTGTATTATACTTTCATTTTACACTATATGCAAATTAACTGTAACTTTCCTAAAATAATAATATATTTTTCAGAAGACATTAGATATATAATCAATAATGTTTTGAGAAGGAATAAGATGTGATGGTTGTTTCTTACAATAGTTTATTCTTGTGGGCTCCAGGGACCCCAGATGGTAGTCTTTGTTGGTAGGATGAGGGTGAAATAAAAGTCAATAAAAACACAACTACAAAATCTTCTACAAAATTCACTTACTTCACCAAAAGAAGTCAAAAAATATAAGAATGAAATGGCAGTTTGATACAGGATACTACTGCTGCTTTAGGCTACAGCACGTCACTCTCGGTCTCACTCCATTTATTATGTATAGATATACCACAGATACAGACCAATGCATACTCAATGGATTCTAAGACGATGGTGCCACCTGAAGATCTGCTGGCCTTGTTAAAAATTCAGTGAGTCTCTGAAAGCAGAATGTGAGCAAAGACAAATTCAGAGTCTGCAATGAGTCCCTGAAGACATCAGAAGTGAGAGAAAACTGAAAAACATAAAAACGATTGAGTCAGGTTTCGTCCCACTGGCTTTCCATCAAAATTGGCAAATTAATCCTGTAGTAGGTTGCACAACCCTCATCTCTCAAATGATGGACTATGTTACCATGCTGAAATAAAGAGATTAAATAATTCACAGAGTTGACCCCTGATGAACCTTTTTACTCAGTCTCTCAGGAAAGGCCCACTTTCATTCCGTATTCACTCCGACAGAGTTCAAGACAATTTCTATCAGAGCACAAAAAGACAAAACCGTCACAATCAAATGGGTCTGGCAAATAAACTCTGAATGTAACATGCTATCTCCGAAACTCTGATAGGCGACTCATACAGATATGGATTATTGCATTGATTTTTATTCTCTTTTTAAATGGAAAAACAAGGAAAGGAGATTAAAATTGATTTAATAATAATAAAAAAAGAAGAAACTGTTCCTCCAAAACCAAATTTCTTCAACTGTACCTTTCTGACTTAAACATGAAAGGAGAAAAACAAATGTGCTGCAGCATGTACATGTTCCCCCCCTGTGTTGCTTTTTGACAAATAATGCAGCACCCTGAGCACACTGGAGAAAACAGACACAAAAGAAACGAGACTCAGTCATGAAGTCCAGACAGGTAGCCTCATTTTTATTTTATAGCCACAATAGAGGGAATGGAAAAAATAACATCAGCACTGCATGAAAAGGGACTTTGAAATAAATAAATCACTATAACACACAATACTACAAAGCTGGTTACATTGTATTCTGGATTCATATTTGTTTGCTCATTATATCTCTACAGGTAAATTATCAGCAAATAGAGAGTAGACAGGAGTCCAGGATGTCTTGTATTGAAAAGGTTTATTTACTTGTACAAGGAGAAGTGAATGAATGATCAGTACACGTTATGTTCTGATGCTCCCTTCAATTCTGAAGTTTCTCTCCTCCGGGGATAGACTTTAAACCACACAGATAATGCCCAAGGTTGAGCCATGCCCAAATATGGGCAGATCCAACAAATCTACAATATACAGAATTTAGTCTACTGGTCTATAGACAAAGCATTGCTTAGACCTCACTCAGGACCTTTGTCCTACATCCAACATTATATCAAACCTCTGACTTCAGTTGCCTCTACCCCATTCAGGGAAAACAGTCAAAGACATATCTGACCTCGGCTGCTATAGCAACACTATCAGAATACCTTTTGTTTTGCCCAAAAGGAGCAGACTCACTGCTTACCACTATCTCAAGGGGAGACAGTGTCTAAACCTCAAATCATTTGGTGAGCCTAGTTTAACCCGGTGCATATTAAAGATGGAAAATTCCCTAACACCAGGTTATACTTTCTGTTCTTTGCTAAGTTGAGCACACAAACAATCTGAAAATGTCAAACCTAAATCCTAACATAAACACAGCTTGTATTTATGTGACATGGAGCACCACATTTCCTTCATCGATTAGGCCTTTAAATGACAATATGTCTCCAGTGTATAATACTGTCTGCAACAACCCATTATTGAGGTCCATGTCTAGTGCTGGCACCACCTAATGCAGCGCTGTTCCAGCCCACAAATATTTAAAAGGTTACTTTTTATGACCCAAACATCAATCATGACCCTAACCTTGCCTGCAAGAGGGGGGATAATTGGGATAATTCTGGCATGGTTTCTAGTCCGTTACCAATAATGTCTAAAGCCAATTATAGCAGCCATCTGTAAGAGCAACACCAATGTTGTAGAGATTTTTTTTTTTGCCCAGTTCATGCCACAACCCCAACATTCATCCCATGATTTTTAATATAGAAAGTAAAATGGAAATGTGATTGTCGACCAATCGTGTGCACAAAGCCAAACCAACAATGAACTCACCCTACTTCCTGGTATTATGCTTGCATCCAAAATCTGATATATGATATTCCTCTTTGCCACAGACCTCTGTCGTTGTCCAAAAACTATTAAAAACATGTCAGTGAGCAACACCGCTGCACTGGGTGACATGTTCCATCATCCCTGAAGACCATGGTTACCGTAGCTTGTTTAGAAACCGCTCCGAAGAGTAAAAAGTAGCAATAAAATATGAACCCACCACCATGAACCCACCACTGCACACACACACGGAAATGTAGAACTTTATGACACAATACAATTTCTGGAGTTTGTTCTGAAGTTCTTTGAGAAATGTATAATGTAACACAAGGTCAAGAGGTCATGTTATGTAGTACAGCAAGCTAGCAACGCTGTGCAAATGGAAGTACTTTACAATGCATGTGTAGTGGCATCTGGAACCTCACTCCTTAGGTTTGATATCATATCGTTGCTTTTTACTTTTAGAGTAACTGCTGTCTTTTTTAAATAGTTTATTCTTGTTTTGTTGGAAAGAGTCTGTTGTCAAGACAAACTTCTGTGAGCTGCTCTGATTAGAAATAGAAAAACATTGTAAATTAGAGTTTGTTTTTCTGGTTCACATGTATTTACTCTGCTAATCTAATTTTGTGTCATTAAAATAAACCTATGAGGGCATAAATTACTCATGAACATCAACATCTCCCAGCAACAGTCATTTTTGTGGTTTTTAAACCTTGAATATGACAAAAGTCCCTTAACCTTAACAATTTATACATTTTCCCCAAACCATGATATTTCCCTTAACCTTCAATATTAAATTAAACTCAATCAACTCATGGCAAACTTGTTATCCATACTATTGAGACTCATTCATTCAGACATAGTCACAGAGTAGCAGAGCATCAATATGAAGTCCTCTGTTTCAGCACTTAAGTGTAATACTCCTATCACCTCTCATCCTTCTTTAAAAAATGTGGGTCACTTTGGCTCATTAAAGGTTTAACTCTTTTCAAAAGACGCTTTTGTACTTCTATATATTTCTTCCATTTTATGGCAGACATGCCAGCAAACCAATATTTAGCTCTCAGACCACATGAAAAATGAACCCTTTGAGACATGGCATGGGAAGACATCTTGAGGCTTAACAAAATGCTGCTCATGTAGCTGCTGTACATTCAACTGCTATTAATATGTCACAGAGTGGAAACCAGGGGATAATAGAGAGCATGGAGGCTTACTTTTCTTTTCAACGTTCGTATGTGTGCCCCCGTCTCACCCTTCTCCTGCCTCTGGCTCACTGGCCCCATTACCTTTCTCTCTGCCCTTCATATCACTCCTCTGGACACTCAGGCACCCATGACCCCTTGTGTGGGAAGAGGTGGGAGAGATCAGGGAGCACAAAAGGACTGGCTGCTATTAATTTTGCCCAGGCAACCTTCACAATAATCCAATGAGACAGCCGTTTAATTGCACTAACCCCGAGCCTGCGGCAAGCCTGCCTGTCCCAGCGTTCTTCTTTCTCAGAGAATACCAAGGAGCCGTCTCACTTCGCCTTCATTAGAGAAGGAGAAAGAGAGAGTTGGAGGGAGAATACGAACAGCTGGATTGTAATTCTTTCCTTCGCTCATTTTTTACTATTCTTAGCACTGTTATCTCAATCCTCTATTGGAGAATAAAACATGTCAGGGAAGGTTATCGATGGCCATTGTGATGAAGGTTTATGTTTGAAAAGAAACATGTAAGTAATTTTCCACTTTCAACAGTGAGTTACCGCGAGCTGTAGAAAGAAGAGCAGAGAACGAATTGTTGTGTTCTTCAAAGACGGAAATAGCTGCAGAGGTCATAGTCAAGCATGAAGGCTGCTGGGTCAAAAAAACATCTTTATAACCTCAAGGAAAATTAACAGCCTGATTCACTGTTAAAAAGAAAATTGAAAATTATGACCCAGCAGTAGAGGCTGTCTTCATATAATTCAGCAGTGTTTCCTCTAGGAGTTTTTTTTCAGCAGTCGGGGCTTTTTGGTGCCAGGGTGTTGCAGTATGAGAGCAGTCGTAACAGTATTTTAAAAAAAAAAAAGAAATAGAGTGCACTTTCTTACAAAACAAACTTTAGAATATATGTATTTACATTTACATATACATTATATATTACCACAAATTATAATATTTTAGTTTAAAATGTTTAAAAAATGAACTAAAATGACTTTGTAGGCTATAATTGTATAATTCTTTCTCAATGTTAATTAGGCTTGAATATAACACATTGTAATAAATCATTGTAATAATAACACACAGTTAAAGATTGTTTAACTGTTAAATTCATCATCGCTGGCTAGCTAAGTCTACTCTTTCCTCTCTTCTTTTTCCTTTTCTTCTTTTTTCCCTCTCTGTCTGTGTCACCACATACCAGCTGTGCTCTGAAGGTCAGACTGAAGACCTCTCAAGTAAAAGATGGGTGATTACTTTTTTGTACCATTTATAAATGTTTTATATTGTGATGTTTGTAGTTTCTTTACTGGAAAGGATGAGTATGTATAATCAACAGCAGCTTAATCATGAACCTCCAGCTCCCTGGCTATCTCTCTCTATCCAGCTGCTACCTCATTTATGTTTTTGGAGTGAAATGAGGGGATATCTTAGAGACAAACTCTTCATTTGAACTAAATGAATCAGCTCTTTCTCGTCCATGATACACATTCTACGCGAGCAACAGGAGGTAAATAGACAGGGGACGGCCGACTAAAGTCCATCTCGAAACAGCGTGATGCTCAGTTCTGCACACTGCTGCGTGGCTTGTGTCCAGTTAATACTCTCCTATAGAAAACAAAGCAATCAAACTGATTTTGTTGCAGACACTCACTCATGTTGCATACACAGAGCTTCATGGAGCTCTGATGCACCTTACTGCCACTTGTCTACATCTTGTTTCAATTGTTCAAAATAAAAGTACTTCGCAAAGTCGTGTAACTTCACACAAAAAAATCTGAAGCGGCTGCAACCCATCGCTACTGAATTAATGTAGTGGAAACTCTGTATAATCACATTTCTATTGTAATAACTCTATATACTGCATACACCAAAAGTTTAGACAGAGTAAAAGAACTTCTCTCTGGATGGGTTGAACCAGGTCGGAGCATCATGACAGATTGCAAAAAGCTGACAAGGTTAGAGTGGTGATGTCAAAAGAATGTGTAATTTGGGGGCAAAAAAAGGAAGTTACCCAGTAAGGGCCCCTTGACATGTAACTCTTTTCCCATCTTCATATAAATAATCCAAAGGGTCGTAAACCCATATCGGATGAATCAGGCCATTAAGAACTCCTCCTGCAGGTGAGAGTGACAAGTGGTCCTCCATCCCGTCAGTCTTTACTCATTTTCTCTCTATCTGCTCTTTTGCTGGCCCCTCTCTCAATAGCTATCCCTTCACCGCAGGTAATTACAGTGCAGCAGCACCATGGTCAGTAAAAGGTGAGGTCGACCACTCCAGGGGAAGGCACATGATCCATTAGCTGAGCACTGGGCTCGACGGCCCATTCTTCATTCCCATTTGTCTTTCCCCCAAAAACCCCATCGCCACAGCCATCCCGTCTACCTTTTTCTCCTCCTCCATCAAAGATACAGAATTGAGCACAGGCCGAAAAAAAAAAAAAAAAAAACTCTTTAAAAAACGAATTTCAGCTTGAGAGCTCGAGAGTGTTTTTACATAGCTGAATAAAAAACGGCACCCTGATAGCCAGGCAGCCAGCCAGCAAGCCGGTGTGCACTCTAACTGAATCATTCACCATGGGAGAATTTTGACAAAACAGAGCTCAGCTGCCTTGAATTCAATAAAGGCAAATGTAATATATTTTTCATATGCTGATACTGCTTGAGTCCAAATAATATAACTGACCTAGTGAGAGGTGCAGTCTAATGGCTTCAGATAGTTCTCACACTCACGTCTTTTTTCACTTGGCTCGCAATGTCACGATGACAAAAGCAGAGTCAAACACAGTAACAATCAACATTCACAATACTCATCAAAAAGAGCAGACTTACTGGTGTTCACACTGAAATAGATATAAAAAGTCTTTTTGTGCTGACCTCAGCCCCAAATGAGGGCAACAAGCACCAATCACCCATGTAGCGATGTATCACTCCCATAGCAATCGTGGAAACAATTACACTCATTTTTCTCAACTGACTGCTCCTGAGCGACTCGTGCTGCCTTTTGTGCTGACATGAGTCTCGCAGGTCTAATTCATGTAGGCTCCTTTTTTCTTTAAAACAGTGAAGGGGGAAAAAAAGTTAATTCCTGTAATGACCTTCTCCACAACTAATAGGTGAATCCATTATCAGAGCAAAGACACAGAGGAACAAAGCCTGTAGGGCTGCAGATTCCTGTCGCGTCCCAGAGTTAACTCCTCGTGTCTTGTTTAATCAGGTGCAAAGTCTGCACTGATCAATAAACCATCCTGAGGGTAAAGGACCACAGGACCACATGTTAAATCCCTCTCAAACTGCTGTCCCTGATTAGCTGCCTTGTTGTCCTTCTGAAAACTCACTGGGGTTCCAGTTAGAGCTGATCCAACATTTTTGTATATTTATCTGTTATATATACTATTACATCTATATTTCTCTCTTCTCTTCTCTCTGGTCATTTCACACCAGGAGTCTGAAAGGTCCAATATCATAATAATAAGAATACTGTACACGTTGATAGAGAACATGAAATGAAATTAAAATAAACACATGTAGCATTTGTAATGAAGCTAATTGAAAGTATCGTTGTACTGTTGCTTGTGATATTTTTAGCCATGCTAAAAGCATGCCTCTAGAGGTGCCTCTGGTCCAGGCTGAAATCTCTCATTAAGGACAATCCTATTATTATATTATGGATATCCATGATGCCCAAAGGCTGAATTGTAATGACTTTGCTGATCCCCTGACTTTTCCTCCAGAGCCACCATCAGGATTTATGGTTGTGAGTGAAATGTGGTTTTGACATGAAATTTGGTATGTCCCTCACATAATGAATTGTGATAACTTTGACAAAAAAAGCCTTTAGTGATCCCCCTGACTATCCACTCAGTGCCATCATAGCACTGTCAAAATTTAAATGAGTCAAATAAAACATGTATGATTAAATATTTGAAAAAAACCCCCATATGAATCCCCATCAGAGCTTTACTTGGTGTTCAGCACCAATTAGCAAGCATGCTAACATGCTAAACTAAGTTGGTGGGCATGGTAAAGATTTTATTTTTTTGTGCAACATCAACATGTCAGCATTGTTACTGTGAGCCTGCTGACATTAACATTCAGCTCCAAACACTGCGGTGCAGGGTGTAGACTCTAAAGCTTCCCTTTGTGCCACTGTGAATTCAGATCTGCACCTTTTTCATTATATAAAAAGTTATGGAGTAGCTATTATGTGATGACATATGAACCTCGACAATTTATAGCAGCCCTCTGCACTGCAATGTTATAAAGAAAATCCACAAGTGTCTCCACTCATGTGTCTACATGAATTATGGACAAAGGCAAAGGCAGAAACAATTGTATCAAATTCTCTTTTATCCAGAGGACAAAGAACATATGTTAGAAACAGCAGGAAAAATTAGAACCCCGCTGATATGGCTCTCATATAGCCAATAATTGTTTTTCATGTAAGTGATGACCTCATTGCATATATTCATACACTATATGCATAAATGCATGTGTATGAATATATGTATATGTATGATATTCCTACATATGTGACTGTGAGAAATTACGACTCTTGGTTGAGCCAGTGCTTTCATCTTTTCTCTCGCTTTTTTTCTGTTTCTTCTCTCTCTTGCTAACCTGCACAGAAGAAATCAATTCTGCTGACCCTAATCTAAAAGCATGACATGAGGATTAATAACTTGCCTGATATGGAATATGCAAAACCTTCTGTCAACCAGATGAATAGGCTGCAGTCCAATTGAAATAACACACGAGGAGCTTTTTAATCATTTGGTCAAGGAAAAAAAAAAGAGAAAAAAAAGAAAGGCCAATCACACAAGGAAAAAAAAATGGCTTGGCTCATGTTTACAGGTAATATCAGTGTCCACATAAAATGAGAGAATACAAGACAAATATGTCACCATAATTAAACATTTGATGCAATCGTTGTAATGATAAATGAAGGGAAGCTGACTCCAGTTCCTATGATTACAATATAAAGACAGATTCACAAGGCAGACTGGTGTAATTGATTTTTTTGGCAAGCAGAACAATCTGAAAACAAAACACTGACAAATGATTATCTTATGAAGTTGTTGAGCATGTAGACAGGTTCCTACTTACTCTGTTTTCTCTATTTTCTAGCTGGCTGACAAATGTGAGCCCAATATTCATTTTTTAGCTTTATTTTGGTGTGTAATGACTGTTTACCAGTAGAAGTAGAAGTAGTTGGGCAGGGAGTGTGCAGTCTGTTGAAAACATCTACCGTACTGCTGCTGTTAGACATGAATATTTCTCAAATGATCCATTGATTAATTGATTAGTGGATCCTTATAAAATCATTCTTCAGTCTTTTTTTAATCAATTATGCAAAATGTTCACCCCCTCACATGAGGATCTTTCTGGTTTTCTTAGTCTTCTGTCAGAGTAAGATATAACCACACTTCTAACAGTTTATAGACTTAATTAATCAATTAATCAAGAAAATAATCCTCACTTGCAGACACTGAAATGAGGCTGAAATGAGAATGGAGTTGCTGATCAGAATATTAAAACAATGAACCAAAGTAAACCTAAAGGATAGACTTACAATTGTCTATGTCTACCTTTTAAAATAATAGTCAGGTGAACATTGTATAATTGAAACAGATTCATTCTTGCTGTGATCATTCCTCCTGATCTTTCTGACCATTAGAAGATCCCCTCCAAATCCCCCTACAATATAAGTGACAAAATCCAGAGTCTAAAAATGTATTTAAAAGTTAATCTGAGGGCAATGAGCTTCAACTGTCTGAGTTAGTCAAATAAATCCACAGTTAAAGGCTTTTTAGTAAAAATAAATTGGCTCTTTATGTCTCAGTGGACAGTGTTTTCCTGTTCAGCTGCAGTGAAAGCATCCTAACAAAAAGAGGGAATTTAGCACAGTAACTATATTGACTTGATTTGATTAAAATAGATGGCTGAAGACTCATATTAGCTTCAAGTAAACTTTTAAACACAGCTTGGACTGAAGGAGGGCTGTGGATTTTGTCCCCCTACACCAGGGATGTCAAACATGCGGCCCGTGGGCCAGAACCGGCCCACCGAGGGGTCCTTCCTTCCTTCCTTCCTTCCTTCCTTCCTTCCTTCCTTCCTTCCTTCCTTCCTTCCTTCCTTCCATATTTCCTTCCTTCCTTCCTTTCTTTCCTTCCTGTCTTCTTTTCATTCCTTTTATCCTTCCTTCGATCTTTCCTTCCTTCCTTTCTTCTGCCCTTCCTCCCTTTCTTCCTTCCATCATTCTGTCCGTCCATCATATCTTTCTTCCCTCCCTCCCTCCTTCTTTCCATCTTTCTTTCCTGTCTCCTTTTCGTTCCTTCCTTCCTTCCTTTTTTTCTTCCCTCCTTCCTTCCATCTTTTTAATGATCTGGCCCACACAAGATCAAATTGGGCTGTATGTGGCCCTTAAATGAAAATGAGTTTGAGACGCCTGCCCTACACTGTATATGCAAAATGAAGGGATCTCTGGATGGCTAGTATGAACAGGAGGAATGATTACAGCAAAAACAACATATGTCAACGTCTGTCATAGCACTTATATTTATTGATTTAGGACAAACTTGAAAAAATGATGAATCTATCCTTTAAAGGCTCTGATGTGCCAGGTGTGACTGCAGTGGGTTGATTCTAAGAGCAACCCCTGTCATTTTTCCCCACATAGTCATTTGATCTATAGTTAATATAAAAATATGAATGAGTACAACTTTAACTTGCTCAGCTGCCCAATTTTTGATGGTTTGTATTTAAAGTGTATTATTGTACAGGAAGTGACAGAAAAAGCCATTTGCTGCTGCTTTCTCTGTCGCAGTTCAGCACCATCTGTAGCGGACAGCTCCCATTGAACCACAGTCACTGGTGTTCATTCAGATGCTCAGTTCTTTAGAAGGTTGCCGGCTACATTTCTCAAAGACACAACTGTGTCTTACATATAGCTGTCCTTCAGGCACCGCTGGGGACAAAAAAAAGTTAACTTATCCAAAGATTAAAGTTAGGGTTTTACAGCCAGCAAAGCATTTCCATTCAAAATAACTCTACTAGAGAAATTACAATGCCTGAAGGTCAGCCGTCTTAGAGCCCTAATACATTTTCCACCAACTCCATATATCACATCCAAAATGTATTGTTGCTATTACTTTCATTTTGTGGTAAATTGAATGTAATAGAATTTTCAGAAAAATGTACAGAGGCCATTCAGTTGACTTGTATATGCTGTAGTAAGAGCAGCAAGTATTATTGTCATTTAGTAGGAATGCTGCCTAAATGCCAGGTATGAAACTAGCAGGACTAAAGGAAACAATTAAGATTTTTTAACAGCTATCTCAGAAAACTTGTCAAACATTGTATCTTTAAGTGAAATATAAACTTTGAATCAGTTGAAATTATATAAATTGATTTAAAAGAAACAAAACAACAAGGCTATAGACCGGGAGTGTCAAACATACAGCCTGTGGGCCAGAACCGGCCCGCCGAGGGGTCCATTTGGGCCCACTTTCCTTCCTGTCTTTTTTCCTTCCTTCCTTCCTTCCTTCCTTCCATTTGTCCTTCCTCCCTTCCTTCCATCTTTCCTTCCTGTCCTTTTTTCCAACCTTTCCATTCTTTTCTTTCTTCCCTCCTCACTTTTATTCTTTCCTTCCTTCCACCTGTCTTTCCTTTCTTCTCCTTCTCTTTCCTTCCCACCTTCCTTCCATTTGTCCTTCCTCTCTTCCTTCCTTCCTTCTTTTTAATGATCCGACCCACATGTGATCAAATTGCGCTGTATGTGGCCCTTGAATGAAAATGAGTTTGACACCCCTGCTATAGACTATAGCTACTACATTTTTAACACTTTTTATACATGGATTGTAGATCCATGAAGTATTGCAATCATTTTCCACTTGTGTGTCATACTGATATAAGTATAAATCCCTCTTTCACTCTGAAACCTTGAAAGTAATTGTATAATAACAGATACTTTTCTTTATCGCCCACTTCACCATGCAGGTACATGGTGTACATAACTTTCTTATCATTGCAATCTTGATATACTTACAGAGATCTGTGTGCGGACATGAATTTAAAATGCTGATTGAAAGTAAAGACTATTATTTATGAGTTTTGTGAATTTCGATGCAGCTAATAAGTGCTAGGCTTCAGATTGTAAAAGACATAAGATTACCTATAAACTGCTCTGGGGAGGGTTTAGGTTAAGTCTCCAATTGTGGACAAGGTTATGCTAATCTCAGATTTTCATTTCATAATGAAAAGACATAAGGAGTTTTTCTTTATCGACATCCTGTTTTCTCTTAAATGTACTTTGTGTTTGTTAGTGGTTTACTGCTTTCCTTTACTGTATTTGTTGGATTATTCTGAGATGGGTGTGGGCTCCTATTTCACACTGACATTAATGATAATTGGGAGCAAGCATTTTTCCTCTCTCCACTTTTCAAGGAAATGTCAGTCAGCATTAGCATACTCATTTATAGAGTACTACAGCTGTCCCTGGCTGCTACTACCTCGCCGACCCTCGCTCTCCATGCACCCAGCCGCCCCTTTCAAAGAGGGTTATCACAACGATTATGAAAAATGACTTCTAAAAAAACCCGATGTGACACATTATCTCAATATTAAGGGAGTTTGAGTGAATAATAAGTTTGGCTTATTAATCAAGGTATGAAAAGGTAAGGAGCTGCCAAGTGAAGTTAAATGCCACTGTCAATCTTGCCATGAGTCACTGTTGACTTCAAAGGACATTTCACCTGAGTCGTGCCACAGTATTTATAGAAACAGCGGTGTCCCAAAGGGACTTATAACCTTCATGTGAGTCAGGCAGAGATTTTCTTCAGGAAATCGGAAGATAGTGCATGAAAACCTCAACACCTGCTGATCATAATAGACAAATTAAGTCTGGATGAATTAGGTTCTATGTGTGAGTATTCACGTGTGGTACAATTTGCATATTAGATCATAATGGCTTACCTGTGAATCTGAATGTGCGTGTGTGTGTGTGGTGGCATAAGTGCTTATTAATGGTCTTGTGAGCACATGCACACACACATTTCTGTTAGCACATTCTGGTTTTACCTGTCAGCCCATTATGGCTCTCAAATGAGGAGATAGATAAATCACAATCGCCCAGTGAGAAATATATTATTCTATATAAGGCTTCTTTAAAGAAAAGAAAGGAAGCTTTGAATTCCCTCCTCACTTTTCATGAATAAATGATGAGATGTGAATGAATCCATGTCCTTTCTTGGTGTCCTTTCTAAAGTTCGCTAAATGGCAGACACGGTGGTACATTCCTTTTCTACGAGCTAGGTAGTGCTAATCTGATGGTGGGACGTTATCTGGGCAGAGCTATTCACTGTAGCCCCCTTGTTACAAAGGCTTCCTTGGTGGAGGCTGTCGATAGCCTAAAAGGTCCAGTATCACACAGAGCGAGGATGTGTAGCAGTACGTAAAGCCTATAGTGCTAGCTACTGTAGTGGCCATTATTCCTTGTTTTCTGCTTGTTGGGCTTTGATTTGTGGCTATCTTTCTTTTCTGCTGTGAAATAAACTAAAGAAATGCCACCGTACTGTACATCACCACCCCATAATATGAAAGAATGATGCGGCCCTCTCTACAAAACAAAGGTCACCCTCTCACATTTCTCACCAAGTGGTAAATAACTTCATGTTATTGTGAACTAAGTTTTATATTTACATACATTGTACCCGTTTATGGATGTATGACAGGCATGCACTTTATACATCTAATTGAATTGGTCGCTGTCATTAAATACTTAAGCAGCTCAAAGGGAGGGAGGGAGGGGGGAGAATTAGCTTGCAGACGTCTTTCAGAGAAGGAAATGAGGACATATGGGACATGTCTCTGAGCTCTACAGAACACACTCATGGGAAAGGCTACCAAAGGATAGTGCCAGTCACAGCTCACACATCCAAGCCTCGTCCCACAAAGTCAGAGCCACGAGCGAGTAAGAAACAGAGCCGAGGAGAGAAAGGCGACTCACTCAATGAAAGTCTGGGGCAAAGATAAGAGAAGAATTAGCAGTTAATTTGTGGAGAAATTAATCCGTTTTCAGCATGAATCAGAGCCTAACTCTGTGGCATTGTTCGAGGCAGTGAGCGCTCCTATCTCATGTCCCCAGATATTTGCAGGTCACTACAGAGGAGAGGATTTCAATTTGGTCACTGATGTTGGATCAAGAGAGGAAAGACACAAAAGGAGTCTTTGTTCCAGCAAGGAGTTCACTGGAAATGGCACATATCATCTTGGGAGAATTTGGCAACTGCCAATGTGTGCCACCGTGACGTGTGTCTTTATAAGTTGCTTTTCAAAAAAGGGGAAACCGAAGGCCACACAACAGCAAAACTGAACAAATTGTAATTGGAGCAGCCTCTATTTGATATTGAGAATTTAATCGCAGATCATTAATGCAGTGCCATTTAAAAAGCCTCAGCATCCCCAGAATATAGAGAAGGTGACATTTAAAAAGCCCCCAGTTCTCCGCCGACACCAAATATTTTCCCGGTTACTGAAATTAATTCGCTGATGACTCGCCTTTGGATACGAGCTGCACAACATAACAATACAAGAGAACTCTCTGAAATGATTATACACTAGGCAAGGTTATAAGAAAGCACCGTCGGCCTCTGTTTTCCTTTGCTGAGACTAAAGACTTATAAATGGCACTGCAGTAGCCCTGCTTAATTGGAGTGTGTGTGTGTACAGTATGTGTGTGTGTGAGCGAGTGTTTGCCCTTGTGAAGTGGCTCTGCTCCCCCGATTGACATTCTCTATACAGTGTCACATCACTGAGTTTCGACCTCTCACCTACATCAAACAATATATTCAGTAATACCTCATACATTGTAAGCGTGTCTTATGTCTTCATATGGGAAAGAAAGCATATATAGAGATTGCAATTTCATTTGGAGGCATACTCTCACCTGAACTGCTGACCTCTGCTTCTCAGCGTCAACGCTCACAGCTGCTCCTGCTCTGACTCTCACAGACAGAATCAAGAAGACAACACATCTACGTTTTTTTTGTGCCGCAATCGTACACGCCAAGGCACCTTAACAAAAATGGCATGAGCCGTTGTTTTTATGAGTTTTCTACTGTTTGAACATTGCCGTGACTATTTCATTTCTGTGAGTTACAGCGGTGACAGCTGTTGACAGTACAAGGCATCAGGAAGGAGAAAGAGCCATCATTTCCAATAGGGAGGGAAGCGAGCTCTCCCTCTAAACCTTTTCATCATCCTCGCACCGGCGAATGGATTTGAAAGACAAAGTGTTTCTCGCTGTCTGAGGTTGTGGGTATTAGAGACAGCATTTCATTAGGGGGGCTCCACAGACCATGCATTTCGTGGGAGTAAATTGTACAAGAAATATATTAATAGGGATAGAAGATGGGTGATAGTCAGAAAGACTCAAGCAGGGCCATGTGCAGATATTTTGATGGGCAGTGCTAAGTTTAAAAAAATAAATAAAAATGTCTGCATATATACTGTTTTCTTCCCTTGGTTCCTCCTAGTGTTGATACATACAGACACGCACACAGGCTTGTTCGCACAAGGATGAAATTTTTTGATGTACATCGAATATCAGCAGAGTAACCATGTCCAACTTAACTGTTAAAAATTCACCTTTCAATTCATAACTTCCAACTTTAACTTAAAGGTCATCAATCAATCAATCTTTATTTGTATAGCGCCAAACCACAACAAAGTTATCTCAAGGCACTTTACACATAGAGCAGGTTCTAAACCGAACTCTTCAGGTTTTAACTTTAAAGAGACCCAACATTCCCACATGAGCAACAGTGGCAAGAAAAAACAGGAAGAAACCTCAGCGGCCATCTGCCTCGACCGGTTGGGGTTGAGAGAAGAGAAAGGAAGGATAGAAGAGAGAAGCACAATGAAAATCAACAATGAAGCTAGAATGTCCTGGACTGGAATCTGTCATCCGGACGTCTCCAGGCCCAGATTACCTGTGAGACCAGAAAGCACAGACAACTCCGGGGAAGAAGTTTAGGTTATTGAATGCATTAATAGAACATGAATGTTAATGGATATAAATGGATGGATAGAGAGAGAGAGGGAGGAGGAGAGAGGAGCTCAGTGCATCATGGGGGCCCCCCGGCAGTCTAAGTCTATAGCAGCATGGCTATAGACTTAGACTGGTATGGAGACAAACACTGTTTAGTGGAGATAAAATATAGTACATAACTGGATCGTTTCCAAAAAACATTTCCTTTTTGCAACCTTCATTAGCTCTTTCCTCCTCTGTGTCTGTCGTCTCTTTGAAGAAGACATCACTGACTTGATTCCAGGTAAATATCATATAAGCAAGCCTACACTGTAAACATCATAAAACTGTACATAAGAAGGGAAGCAGGAGGAAATGACTGACATTTATAATCCAGTTTATTACACTTGAAGCTATATAGCGCTAGAGATGATTCTTTTTGAGGTACATTTATATGAAGCCATGTGTCTCATCATTACCAGCACTGCAGCTACAAAAAAGCAAAAAGCTGCTGTTTAATTTAATGCCAGTGTCATGATTGCTACTGATGCCACAAGATGAGAACGCACTTTCCTGAAGATGTGTGTGTGTGTGTGTGTGTGTTTTCAGGGTTATAATGAAGGTATAGGATGAAGAAAGGTCCCAGCTGGATAGGTAGTTACAAATAAATCTAGCTTTAACTTAACTTCCATCTCCATTGTCTGCCCTGCCTTTAAAACTTTGGTTCGATGAAGTGTTTATTGGGGGTACTACTCTGTCAAATACATAAGGAGACAGATTGCTTTGATAGTGTGGTGTTAGTGGTGCTCTCTGCATTGAGAGATCTGGGAGAAACATGGGAAAGGAACACATTACACACATAGATGAGAAATCCAGACAATTTGTAAAAAGGGGTCAAGTATAATCACAAGCTCCACTGCAATGTTTTAGCAACAGTATGTCAGCTTAATGAAAATCCTCTATCTAAACACACACACACACACACACACACTAGTAACATTTAATGCTTTAAAAGTTACAATGTGGTATACTAATAAGTAGAATCAGTGCAGCAGCAAGAAGTGATTAACCTCATAATGAGACATTTTAGTCATATGTGTTTATGTCCCTGCTCTCTTTAACCTTTACATACTGTTCAGTGTCAAATGTGATCCATTTTTACATTTGACAGCTGTAAAAACACCCTATACACATTTCTTTTAGCCTGACTTTTCCTAATGTGACCCACAATATACAAAACTGGAAATAAAATGCATCATTTTTTCATTTTTGTGCAGTTGATTCACATTGTTATATATACAAATGTACAAATTTGACCTGTGTTTATTATAAAGATCAACATTCAGACATGTTGTTGTATTAATTATATTCTTTAAATGTTCACCTGGACCATAAAATAATGATTGTGAATGTGTTTTTTCTACAAGGTTAATCAAACATATAGAGAATTTATGACTGTGAATTGGTGTAGAGACTAATTATGAGTCGGTATATGAACAGTATGTAAGGATTAAGTATTTGAGGGATGGGTGCCTTCATTTTTTATTTTTCTTACTGTCATAAAATGAAACATTAATACAATGAATCTGGTTTCAGTTTGGTTCTGTCATGCTTCTGTCCCTGTCTGCCTCTGTCACCTCCATTATTCTACTAGCGAGACCTTTTCTCTGTTTATTTGGACTGGACTGAGTGGGAGAAGGACAGATGAGATATAGTTCAGACTACATTAAAGACCACTTGAGACACTGTTGTACATTACATTGAACTCTAGTCCAGACATTTAATTGCCTTGCTCATAATATAATACATGTGCTCTGTTGGGGAAGTATAACTGAACTGAGGTGAAATCTTAAATGCTTTCACCTTCACCTGATTAAAAATGAGCGTGTTTGTTTTATGACCTGATTGTTTTGAGTATGTGTTTCAGGCTAGTTTCTCTGAGCTGCCAGGTTTAATGCTTTTTCATGCAATCCACGCTCCAAGTGGTGATGTATCCATTTTGGGTAATGGAAGAGACAGACTATAAGAGTTGTGCATTATCTTGAAACCCACTTTGCTCTGTAGCAGAGTGTTTTTTTTTTGTCTGACTCATGCCTGCTGGCATTTAGGCCTTTTTTTTGTTTTTTTTTTAGTCAACTTGTGTTTTTTGTGTTTTTGTCTGTTTGCACTGTTTCCCTCCTGGTGTTGCTGTGTTCCTCTCCAGCCTGCTCTCCTCTTACACTTTCCCCTCCACACCTGCCCTGCATTCAGCCTCATTAGCCCTGCCCTTTTCCTACTGTTTTCCCCTGCCTATCAGCTTCTTTCCCATTCTCTTGTTTCATCACCTCATTCCCTTTTACCTGGGTTTCTCCGCCCATCTTCCCACCTGCACCTCATCTAATTAGTTCAGTTAGTATTTCAGTCCTACGTTTCCATTCAGTCTTGTTGGAGCCTTTGTTCTGTGTTATTCAGTCTTGTTGTGCGTTGTTCAGTCTCGGTCTGTGTACTTCTGTGTCTGGTTTGTTGTGCCAGGTGTGAGCTGTGCTTTGCCTGTAGAAGCCTAGAAAAAAAACTAACTAACTCCCACTGTCTGCATGGCCCACACATGCCACTGATCCTATAACACTGCTAGTATTAAAGCAGAGAACATTTGTTACATTCACAATATTAGTGATGTGCATGGCAGCTACAATGATCTATGTCAGAAAGATATTGGGGAGGAAATCAATAAGCAACACAAAGGATTGGCATAGAATGTACCAAGAGCCATTAACATTAAATTACCTAACAGAAACCACCTAATGGAACCAAAGGCTAAATACAGACCAGAATAAAACAGAAATAAAGCAAAAACAAAACCACTGTATCAACAACAAAATGAAGCAGCAGTAGCTGATTAAATGAATTAACACGCTGCCAAACAAATGCATAATAACAAGAAGTGTTGGCTTTCACTTCACCTGTCTGATTATTGCACAATACCCATATGGCTCAACACGTAGAAGCGGGGAGGAGGGGTTGCTATGCAGCGGGATTAGAGCATGGCATGTAACCATCACAACTCGTTTCACAAAGAACCACACAGGAATAACAGTGTGCTTAGGGTTTATCAAAATAGCTTATATATTAAACCAAACAAATGGGAAACGCGGAAATCGGAGGCCCCAAGGTGGAGTCGTCCCTATGTTCCCATAGCTATATTTTCCCCCATTTCTAAGAATTTCCCATCAAAATTAGGCCCCTTGTTCCCTCAAGGATTTTCCACCAATTTCCCTATCCCATCTATGAAAATGCTTGAAAGATAGGTGAAATTCTTTATCTTATCATTGAACTGAGGGAATATAAGGCTGGGTGAAGATAGTGCTGTGGGAACATAGACACGCTCCCGCTAAGGCTTGTCTAGCTCTATGGAAGCCTAGAGGTGACATTTCATTACTGGCTATAGTTAGGAGAAGGAATAACATTATGGAAAGTCTACATGTATGTGGAAACAAAGCCGCTTCTACAACAAAATAAAGGCTGTGAATCCATTAATTTCTATTATCAGATAACTTTTCCAACCATCAATTCTCCTTCTACGTGGATGTTTGATGAGACTGAGCCGCATTCTCCCTGTTCGCTTCTTCTCATTATGACACAGAACAAAAACAAAACGCACAAAAGCCGTAGCAAGCAAAGGCATTAAATTAATTCATGGCACCTGCTTTCGAAAGACATCGAGTCTCTGTCGGCTCACTGCTGAGGATTAAGGAGAATTGATGGCAGCACATGGAAGAAAAGGGGAAGAAAATACAATGAAACATACATGTAGATACTACTTGCATGCACAGAGTCCACACCAACCCATTTGCTTGATTTACAGAGCCCCGGCAGAAACCCTTTTGACAAGGTTTAATTAGCGTACGTTTTACACCGTTTTTCATGTTTAAAAGGTGATGAATTGTATAATTAAAGGGCTCACAATGTAAATCAATGGGGCAGAAAGAGAGAAGGTAATTAAACAGAGCTCTGTCTGGCATCATAATGTTCCAACCTTCATGGGAGGCAAGACGAGCCCCGCCGTGCCCAAACACTTGTTGACTGTATTAATGAAGGAATGCTGATACAAAAAGACACCTAGTGAAAAATTGAAATCTAATGAAGAGCATTTCATCAGGGTGATACAAAAAGAAAGCTATAGGCCATGCAATCACAGAGCCATTCTGTAAGGTGGTAAAGGGTTTATGGTCTCTGTTGGCAGAAAGGGTGTGAATTAGCCCAGCAACATGGCATAAACTTGTTAATGACAGCATTACATATTTGCTTTCTCTGCAGCCCATAGAGAGAGAGGCGAGGCATTGCTCCAAAACAAGTAAAGGTTAGTATTTTACACAGCACTTTGCTCATTCCTCATCCAGCATGATAAAATGTCAGGATGCTGAACTGTCCTGCTGGGCTTACGTTTCCATCCTTAAACTCCATCTACCGAATCAAGCTTGCATTTTCTTTCCCACAGGATTTATGACATTTTAGAGCTATGAAAAGCTGTGAATGCTGATGTGACAGACCTCATTTGCAGTCTCAGTCCCAGTGCTCAACAGACTCAAAGCCTTAGGCGTTCAGTTACTTGAGCAGCAAAAGATAAAGCTCGTTCTTTTTTTTTTCATTGCTCTCCCTTTTTTTTTTTTTTTTTTTTTTTTTTGGCCAACCATCCCAGAGTTTCCTGGGATTGCCAGGGCTGGCGGCGGGGGTGCAGATGTGTGGTAATTGAGTTTGGAATGGGCTGTTTGAGGTGGAGCTGCCGCTATGCAGCTCAGTCATAGCTATCCTCCCAATTTTCTCTCTCTAAGGAGTTATTGCCCCAGGGAGTGTGCGAGTGGACTATGGCTGACTGTTACTGTTGCATGGAGTTACAGATGACACAGGCTCTACTCTCATTGAGACACTCTCGCCCACATCCTGTTCTCACATACAGTATTGTAGCCTACTGTTCTAACAAGATTAACCACTGACTTAGGCTCAGACATCCTTATAGTTCCCTCTTTCTTAGCTCTTTAATTTACACCATAGTATGAATGATAAGTTCTCCCTTTTGGCTCTTTTAATTTGCAGCAGAGTATGGGTGATAATTTCTCTTGTTGGAATTTAAAAACTAAATGAAAAAAGGAGAACATTCTGTTTTATTAAAACTTGGATCCTGTTTCCGTAGTTTTGGCCAAACTTTTCTGTGTGTGTGTGATTGTATTCACCAACAAAATAAAACTCCGACAGTGCAGGAAAACCATGTTGACATTCTCATTCTGTAAGACTAACCTGATGAAGTGATGTTGCCATTTTCCCAGATCTTAGCAATTGCTTAGTTGTTTTTGATAGTGGTAGAAATGATGGCCAAAGCTACGAAAATCCACTGTAACACTATGGTTAGTCAAAAGCAATGCTACCATCAAAGAAATACCATGGGAAAAATTAACCAGTTGCTGGAAACCCAGTGGAGAGTGCTGGTTGGGAAATTTTGTTTCCACTCTTTTTGCTAAGCTAAGCTAACTGGCTTGTTTTACCCCTTTTATGACTGATTGGACTGTTATGAAAACATATTGCCCAAAAGGTGGAAAACCAGCCAAAAGAGGGTTTTTTTTCCAGCTTTGACCCATAGACTGTATAAAAGAAATAGACGTTACATCTGTGACGTCACCCATTGGTTTGTGGACTGCTGCTCAGAAGCCAATAGTTTCGAAATTAGGCAGGCCATCTTGAAAATTTCATGTGCATTCTGGGAAAAATAAAAACACGGATTCTACTTATATGGGCAGAGCCAACGGCAGAGCGGGGAGGTTGCGATAGGTTGCGAGGGCTGGATCTCGAGGACATCGGTCAATCAACCTGTCAATCAGGACGTAGCCACACCCTAATGCATACCCTGCTTTATCGTCAAATATAAAATCAGGGAGGCCAAAATTTCACAAATGAACATCATACTGCATTGAAGAAGGCTTTAAACTAGCGATTGAGACCATAAACACATTTTGAAAACGTTTACTGAGGTTAGAAATCAAGTGAGAAGTTGGTGAATTCTCCATTGACTTGTATAGAGCCGGAAGTCTTTTTGAACACAAAACGATCGCCCCCTGGTGGCCTTTTGATAGAATGCAGCTCTAAGTTACTTCCGCGTTGCCCTCATTTTAGAGGACTAGAACTCCCCGCCTGCTTTGACCATACAAGTGTCCAGTGGGTGACCTCCATTGTGCCAGATCAGACAAATTCTGGCATGTGATCCAGTTGACACAGTTGTATTCAAAAGTATAAATACTAAGAGATGTAATAGTTAACTGGAAACATATTTCAGTCACACATGACTTATCATGAGTCAACATAAACGCATAAAACATAAATGTGCCATTTTTTGTGGAACTGTGATGTAGATTTAGAGACAATTTATTTCTCTATGATTGTGTTATTTGCTCTTCCTGGTTGAACTTACATGTTCTTGAATGGCTTTAAAGATGCAAGATTCAATCGCACTGCCCACAGAATATTAATCATACAAGAATATAATGTACGTGTCATGCATGCCTTGACTGTAGAGGCACAGAGTGGGTGGCTGTCACCTAATATGCACATTAGGTGGAGCCCATGTGACCACCTGATATGTGACGCACAAAACCATGCATTTATAAATTCAGGACAAAGAGACTGACAAATGCTTATAGTTGCAGCTACTATGTAGGAGAGGACTGTCTTGAAATTACTTGGCTTTTTAAGGTATGACACATCAAGCATTATCAGTCATTTCTCTCTGATTCATGTCAATTTAGCTTTGAGCTGTGTAAATCTTGTTTTTATCTCTTGCTCCTTCATTTCAAAAAGCCATAACTTTGTCTTTGTGAGACACAGGCAGCCAAAAACCAAGTCAATTACCAAGCAATACGAAGACACACAAATTGAAGCTTTTACCCAGCACAAACCTCACATGAGGTTACTTTTTCCTTGTTTAGTATTATTATTGTTACATTGCATGTGTATGAAAGTGTGATTGATAATTACTAGAGATCTTACTAGAGGAGAAGATAAAGCCTTCTTTTTTAGTAAAGATGAGTGTTATGTTACCTGTAAATATCTGCATGATGACTCAGAAAAACACAGAAATCACATTTCCCCAACTCGTGTTTCATGTTCGATGAAAACCTCAGCTTTGAATTTCTTAAACCACCAGGAGCGGCGGGTAATGTAGGCTAGAGAATGCTAAGCCTTCCCTGAATTCACAGTCGGACTTACCATTGGGAACACTGATATCCCCAGTTGCTATGTGGGCCGCTTGAGAAGCCCATTATTATAACACCAAGAGAGGAATGTGCTGCTTGAGCAGCCCATCATGGCCATGGGAACATGATTTCAGTTGGGGGTGCAGGGATGCTGACTGTTACCGACCCCTCCTTACCTCCTAAATTACCTGCAGTGATCCCCCTGCAGCAGAAACGTGTCTCCCTACTAAGAGAGATGCTATATACACATTCACACACGAGGCACAGCAGCATCCTTCTTCTGCATCTAACTTTAGTATTTAAATCTCCAGACACAGTAATTAATGTTTTGTGTTTTTCTACACATCCAAAAGGTCAGCTGTACACATACATATACATACACACACACACACACACACACACACACACACACACACACACACACACACACACACACACACACACAGTCCAGATTCATACAGTGAAAATGTTTGGAGTAAAGCAGCCATCCTCCTGAACCTGAGCTTCATCAGAGCTGTCTAAATTGTTTTATTAAAGTTTAAATTGGTTTCCCCGGGAGCTTTTCTTCTGTCCTGTCAAGTTTATAACTACAGTTTTTAGTTTGCTACTTAAATGTCCCATGATATTTGCTGCAGTGACATGGCGGTGCACATAGAAACATTTACAATTACTGTAAGCAGCCTTTTCTAAGCTTTAAGGTAAATTGTTAAAGAAAACAGTCATACATCAATACAACTCACAATAAAAGAAAAATCACCTGCAAAGCTTGTGTTGCTCGACACAATTTAAAAAGCAATATAGCCTACAGGGACTGGTTGAGGTAAGTGGCTGCGTCGTGTTCTGGCTCGGTTGGGCTGCTAGAGATTCTAACTGACATGTGTCACCCACCACCATGGTAAAATTAGCCTTCTGCAGCCTCACCTGCCGCGTACATACACCACCCACCTTGTTATGTCTTTATACTCCACAAGCCTTTAACCAGACACATACTGTATATCAGCTGGAAAAAAATAGCACATTGCAGACAATGACAGTAAATACAAGGCATCAAATGAGTTTTGAGAAACTGTTGATTGTAACCAAACAAGCAACTATTTTAAATCAGAAAAAGAAAAGTCTCTTTTTTTCCAATCATTCAGAAGCACAAAAAAGTAATTGGGTTCAGAAAAGCAGACACAATTTGTCCTACACTAGAAATCAACAGGGGCAATGCTCAGAACTGTGTGGAATTTGATTTCATGTCCTTCAAGGGGAATTGAATAAGGCTATTGATGGAAGTGGCGCATAATGGGACAAGGATGTGAGAGCAACCAGCCACCATTTCTTGGAGGGGTTACAATTTAAAGGGCGGAGCAGATGGACAGCCAACAATCAAACAGCTGCTGTAATCAATTGAGCAACAGAGTTCATCATGAGTCTGTCTGAGAGGGAGAGTGGAGAGAGCCACACTGAAGGCTGGCTGGATACAGTTCAGCATTTCTGTTATTTAAATTCATGTGTTCAGAATACCGATGCATGAGAATAAAATCACATGTAATCATCCCACTTTGCAGTAAAAAATAATGTTTTTTTTTCATATATTGATAATACTTTGGAATTATTGAAATAAAGAAAATATCAAATGTTCCTTTTTGTCTAAGCTGACTGAAGGTTTGTTTGATAGACATTAGCTGGCAGGCTGCCAAAGTGCTACCACATGGTGCCAGCATCATCATACCCAAGAATTTAAATCATTCATTTCTCCCTTTTTGTTTTCTGTATTTTATTTTTATGATTTTAAGGAGAACACAGGGCAAGAGACGCACAGAGCAGCTGTGTGTGCTCTAGTAGACAAAGAAAGGAATTTAATTTCAGTTGGATATTTATGTTATAAAATATCAAAATGCCATTAGAAAACTATATTGTACATTAAATACATCGGAGAACAGGATGATATATAGTGGTATTATTTATAGCCATGATACGGCCCCAAGGATGGCAGCCTGTTGGTTAGTCTCCCTCTTTCACACTGTAATATGAGGATGGAGACAACTGACTTTGGTGATCCTCTGACATTTCCTCTGGCGCCAACTTTGACATATTTAGTTTTTAGTGACATGTCTTGACAACTTGTTGGATGGTTTGTCATGAAATTTTACACGGACACTCATACCCCCCCCCCCCCTCCCCCCAGACATTTTTTAACATTTTGGTGAGCCCTGATAATGTAATAACTCCCAAAAACCCCTCATACAGTAACTCAATAAAAAATGTCATAACTTCCTGATAATGTAATAAAGTGCATTTCTCAATAATGTGACAATCTCTGTACCAATGATGTATTAATTATTGGGTTAATCTTATTTTGGCAGAATCTAATAATGTAATCATTTCCCAATATTGTTACATTTTGTATTGAGTTATGAGTTGTTTTATTACATTATTGGGATATTATTACATTATACAAGTCCTACAAGCTAGAACTCATCTTGCAAAATCAATCAAAATAAGAAGTATTTTAGCTGAAAGTTCAGAAATGTTAATCTATTGAAATGCCAGTAAAGCTAAAATCATGGCCAGGTTGGTCATCATAGTGTGGATAGTACACTTCATGGTGCCTCTCTTTCTTCCAGTATAACCTCTCCAGCTACAGCCGGCCTGCTGCAAATGTCCTTTGCTGCAGTTTTTAACCTCCACTGTTGTCCAATTGTCACTCATATCAGAAATGTTTCGTTTTTTTATTAGCAGGCTGCATGATCTCGGACTAAGCGTTGAACTTTCTCCCCTTTTATACACACAGTTCTGACATTCTGAAAAAAATAAGGAAAAAACACAGTGAATGTCTCGTACCCTTGACAAACATTCCTGTTTGCAAAGCTCAACTCTCAATAAAAAAGGCACACAGAAGTCCCAAATGAGTTTGCCAAGGAAGATCACTTGGTTAAATAGGCTTGAAGAATCATCTTTACAGGGGCTGTGTAATTTAAATCTTCCATTTACTCTCATATCTCTACCTGATATCTGTTTTACACCCCACTGTAACTTAAACTGAACACCTGATGAGGAATAAAATGCTGGCTGCTGTGTGTTTGGCTAATCCCTCTTTGTAAAGGCTTTGCTCTTTCAGTGTCTTTCCTATCTCTTGCTCTTTATATCTCTTCTGTGGAGTTCACCAAGTCTGTGCTCATGGACGTTTATTCACTGACTAAACCATTGTTCTGCAAGTCGACATTGGCGCTGGAGGCGAGAGCGCTATCACACTTCTATCTGGACAGAATTCTAGTGGCCTTTCTTTGAATGCACTCGAGTGGTGGAGACATAAAATACTGTATGACTATTACTAAGAAAGTTTTTTTTTATATCACTGGTCAGACAAAGAAGTTAGCTGCACAGATTTCACCATGTAACACATTGTTCTGCAGTCTTCAGGGCGCCACTGACCTTTAGGCAGGAAGAGTTAAACAGACCAACAAAACAATTCCATTACTCTGATTAATTGATTTTGAATGCTTTCAGGGAATTGGCTAGAGGGGTAAATGGGGCTTCATGCTAGCAAAAAGCACTCAGATGATTGGAGGTAAAGCTAAGACATAAATGGTTTCTTGTACATTAATGAAACAAATGCCATTTATCCATATCAGAACTCTTGGAAAGCTACATACATATTTTAAAATGTGTTAAATTTGAGTGTAGTAATGAGATAGAAATGAGATATGAATTCCTAATATATAGTGACCAGGAAAAAAAGTGTTTAAATATGACTCATTTATGAATGTTAAACAAGTATCACATGCTAAATATATCTGGGGTGTATAACCCTGTAAATTAGCCCAATCATGCAACTTTTTATTAGGTACACACAAAGCAGTACGGCGGTATGGTATGAGTAGATGTAAAATATAGAGCATGACTTTTTGTGGAGATTGTAAGGGCTCATTAAATCAGACTTCACCCTTTAAGAAAGACATCAGTGCTGCTCATTAAGATGGAGTCTAGCCTGGCCAACTTTAAAGGAGACCCATAAAGAATTGCAAGGCGACAGCAAAGAGAACAAGCAGATTCAACATGATGACAGAGGAGCAAGTGTGAAACAGATAGGAGGGGAGGAAGAGAGAGAGAGAAAAGGAGACTCCACCGGCGCACCAGCAAAGGAATGAACAAATAAGAAGACTGATGTGTTCAGTTAGCATGCTTTATAGATGATATTCAAAGCATGGCCCTGCATTAATCACACCACTGATGCTGTTCTACCGTCACTGCCACACATCAGGTAATGACGGAGGGTTGCATAAGGAGATGTGGGGTGTCAACTGGGAATAGATAAAAAAATAGGGGCGGGGGTGGTAGTGGTGGATGAATGAGCAACGGTGTGTTCATTTGCTGGCAAATGACAAACAATGAATTGTGAAGAAGGAGTGGTGTCTGCAGTAAGAAGAAATGAGTCTCAGGTCTCCTTTACCTCACTCCTCTTCCCATCTCCTGTCCTTTCTTGCAGCAGAGCAGTGGTATACTGGCCGTCGGCATACCAGTATAAATCCCAGGGGGCTTTCTGGTGGGCTGCAATGCATTTCCCAGTACATGCCTGCAGCAGAGAATTATAGGGGCATGCCAACTCACTGATTTATATGAGAATGCATTAATCAACACTTCTGACTACCGTAACTCAGCCTGTTGTTTTTTTTTTCTGGTTGTCGAGAGGATTCGAGCAGGAGCCTTAGAGACAAGACGTCAGAAGAGGGAATTAAATGGGCACCTGTTGGAAAAGGTGAAAAGCAGCTAGGTGACACAGGTGCAACAGCTCTGAACAACTTTGTGTAAATATCACAATGTTGGAATCAGAGCCAGCACCGGTAAAAGTCATGCATAGACGCTCTCATTATGGTATGGCAATGAGTCATGCTGTTCAAATGGGCTGTCACTTGCACTAAAGCTCAGGGACTGGGAGACAACGAACAAACACTGGTGATTAGCATTAAAGATGTAGCTGTTTCAGAACTGTCTAGACTTGCAGTGGAAAGCTAACAGTCTCATGCTGGGCTGGCAGACTTTACTGTCATACAAGTGAAAAGACTGTTGAGCTAATAAACCTGCTGTGTGTTTTTTTTTCTTTCTCATTTTTGAGAAGAAAATAAATAAATAAGTGATAAAGGAAATGTAGATCACTTTGAGATGTGTTACTATGGTATGAATAAAAAATGTTGTAAACCCCCCCTGCTTTTACAGCAGCCAGCTTGCCATACAACTCTCATTAAACAGTCACTTGATTTTATGAGGAGTTTTATCTGTACCTCTGAGGCATAACTGAGGAGCCATTAATGTGGCATATATTGCTGTCCCATAAGATGTTAATGTGCCTTCCAGCTTTAGTTTCCTCCTAGATATACTGTATGTTTGCTTAACTGATCCAATCAACAAGGCAAGCTGCCATCAGAAGACCTCTGCAGGGACTCCTGACAGTTTAGATTTGATTGACTGAACCTCCTTCTTCTATTGACTATAACAGAAGCAAAGGCAGCTCACATGGAAAGTCTCGCTGGATTTACAGCTGCAGTCAGACATGTTCGGCAAACATGAGATCGTCGTATGCTGTCACTCAGCTAAGAACCAATATGCCTCCATGCCATGCTCAAATCAAACAGCAGAGGGGTTCACAGACAAGAAATACTTTCCTCTCTGCTGCTTTGCATTAAGCAGGTTGCAGACCCCATTTGATTATCCTCTCTGTGATGCCATGATTGGCACTAAACTCTACCATACATGACCTACAGCAATTACCATTCGCTACAGCTTTTGCACATTCCTCACGGTTAAGCCCCCCCAAGACACAACATATCATTTTCACACTCAGAACAACACAGCATAAACAGCATACATCAATTTTGCAGAAGCAGCTGCCACATGGTTATTTCAGCTGTGACTGTTTGGATATCCGTGCGGTTTAGTTTGAATAATATTGTCTTATTTAGTGTCTTCCTCCTTTAGTTAATTGATACTTGAAATGGTTTACATACATCCTGCTGATGCTTTATGTCTGATAATGTGTGAACAGTGTGCCCCATCATCTACTGCAGCTGTCCAGACCAGTTATCACAGTGAGGACAGCAGTGGCTTATCATTGCACTGTGGTGTCACTGGTGGCAGCAAGAACGTTAAACAATGATTATTCATTCTCATTCTTAGCTCGCTAGTTTGTTAATGATGGCCAGTCAATAAAGCAGATAACATGAGTTGGACTGTAGCTACTGGGAAACCAACACAAGGTAACTAAGCATAGATGTATTACAGAGAACGTGATACTGCATTGAAAGATGGCATCCTATTCATTCCAATCAATGTTGCTCAGTGCATGAAGCCACATGAAGAATTGGCTTCAAACTGAAAAGTAATTACCTGGATGTTGCTCATGTTTCCTGATTTTTGGGCTCATAAAGCATGTATACTAGTGACTTCTGCTGACCGAGCCAGCTAATTTCCAGTTGGCTCTTTGGTAACTTGAATGGGATAAGATCATTTAATCATGTGATTCTAATGTTGTATTATGCTTTTTTTTTATCAAACCAGCTCTAGCCAACTACATTGTGCATTATGCTCCCTTCTCCTCTCCAGCTGGCACATCTTCTTCGCGTAACGTGAAGCAACACATTATTCTTTGAACATTGAAGTGTGTTGCAATGTGTATTTCTGCTCACACATTTGCATGCTTGTGCTTTGCCTCTTGGATTTATTTGCAAGTTATCGCTTCCTAAACCGCAATTCATAGGTTGTTAATACTTTATTTATTCAATTTTGATATGGTTAATCCCACCCAGTGAAGATCAAGTTTGCAGCCTTTCTAGTGAACAGCCACAGTGTCTAGTCTATTTGCTGTGATGGTTGGTTGTACTCTCCTCTCTGGACATACTTTGGCTCGAGTGGAGCTACCAACAGTACACAAGGTACAATCGATGTACTGTTGCTGTCTTAATGTTATTCATGCTTGGTCAAATAACATTTTGAATGGAGTTTTATAGTAAGCTTGAGCAGATGTTTTGGCGTTTCATAATTATGGTGATGAGTATTACATTTTCCCACTGATTAACATGCTAGTCACATAAAACATAATGTGCCCTCTGAGCCTCAGTCATTTTGGGATTATTGCTACCTCCCCAAATGCCGGTTTCAATTATTGCCATTTAATTTGCCCAGTGACCAGTATTACTCTTTCTTCACCTCACAAAAATCCAATCCCAAAAATGCCTCTGGATGACGATGTCATCAAATCTGTAAAGGAATAACCAGTTGATTACAGAATTTGAATGTATTTTCTTCATCATTCCTCACCAGAAATGGAAGTGAATCTCCTGTGCCTCGCGTTAGACATGCAGCATTCAGTTAATGCATAGAGGGACCAGACCTGCTGGCTGAATTATGAATGTCGAATGTTTCTGAATTCAGCCCGTTTATTCACAGTGCTTACCTTTTGCATAATATGCATTTCTAATGAAGATGTACCAAGGCACAGTTCTGGCTGTGATCAGAGACTATACCCTCAGGGAACAACAGCTGACAGCAAGACAACAGAAATAATGTTTGAGTTTGGAGTCACATTCAGACTCAGTGAAAATGCACATCACAGCTGAGAGATATGAAAAAACATGGGCTTACACACACACATACACACACACACACACACACACACACATACACACACACACGCTTGGACTATTCTCCTTATTCTATCTAATCTGTTCAGTTGTCTGTAGTTACGTTTCACGCTTACGAAGCACAAATACCTGGCCAGCATCCATCTCAATATGGCTGCAGGGTATCTTAAACTGTGACCAAGGGAGCAGGAAGAACGATTGCCATCTCCCTCCCTTTCACAATGCCACCTGTGTATCTTGCGAGCATGCAGGTGGTCTCAGGTGCTCTCGGTGCCTGACGGTGTGGTAACAGACAGATGCAGTGAGTGTGTGAGGGTTACATAAATATGCTCCCTCATCGGACCAGTTGCTGCCACCTCCCCCCTATCCTGACAGCTCCATAGATTAAGCCTCGAGAGGTAGTATTTAGTATTCCACATGACCCATCTTTGCTGCCTGGGCCACATTTAATGGAGACAGTTGCTCAGGTGTTGCCACCAAATGGAGAAAAATGTGTTGAAACTGTAGTAACTTCTGTGGGCAATTAAAGTAATAAAAATGTACCTCGCATCTTCATGACAAATTTAAAGTTTTCTAAGTGGTATGAAAAAGATTTGAAAAAATATTTATTACAGCAGCAGAATGCAAAAATGGAATCGCCCCAAGCAGTGGATTCGGCAATGAGGTTTAGTGGGAATGTTTCACGTTGAGTTCACTTTTGGTGAAGTTAGGTGAAGACGTGCACATTTTTGACTGTTGGCCAATAGCAAGCCATCTTGACAGTGCTGATATCTGTGGGAACAAATTTGTCCCAAATGGAGGAAGCTACTTATAAGCTGTACTGCACCATCCACTTTTATATAACCCTCCATTGTTTGAGTATAAACTTAGCTTTTAAGGAGACATGCAGGCAGTACTGTAAGACACAATGCACACAGATGTCCTCATTGGTTAGCAGCTATATAATGCCTGTTCCTCCATAATGAAGTATCATTGGATATTTTTTTCTGTTGAAATCAAGATAAACTCATCTGTAGACTTTTTTTCTCTTCCAATCTTCTCATTATTAGCCCACATCAGAGGTCTACAACCTCTTAATCACAAGAGCTACTTCAAATGTTTCGAGAGCTGCTCCCTCTTTTCCCTTTTAATTTTAGGGACAGATTTTAATGACATTACATATTCACCCTTTAAAATCACAAATTTATTCTGTGTGAAAGAAAGTCGCAAAGAAAAGGTTCAAAATAAAGCATTTGTTCATGACCAAATTGAATTTTATATATAATATCTCCTGATATGAACATGAGACATGTATATTTAGCTTGTGAATTAGTTCATCCTGTATGCTGCCTACCCACTCTCACCTTGTAAGTGGCAATTGTATTTATGAGATTGTAGCTCAACCTATAAATAACTTTATTATTACTAATAGTTGAAGTAAAGCAATATATTTCAGGCCTATTTAAGAGCTAAATTCAAGCAAAGCTGCAAAGATATCTTTTTGATACAGTACACCAGTACATGAAGAGAAGAGAAAGTTTGAGGATTAAAGGCCATGAGCCTTATGAGCTTGATCTACCTGGTTAGTAAAGTAGTTTAACCACTGTGCTCTTTTTGGTTTGCATTTGAAAGTATATTTATAGCATGCTGATTCTCACTTGAATGGAACTGAACTTTTAGTCTCAATTGTAAATCACAATGTTATAAATGCATGCAGAGGCTGAAAGAGAATTTATGTGATTTGAAGAATGAAATACCACATCCTTTTAATCTCAGGGATTTAGGCTGGAACTGGGATACATTCAGCAGAGGATGTGTTGTTTTCTTGCATAAATACTGTGAAAGAGCGTCAAGGAAAGTTTTATCCATTTAAACTGTTGCCTAGATTTTCAGTGTCTCAATTTGACCACTGATCAGTCCTGACCTGATGTAGTTTTCACCCCACCAGACAGGTTTTGGAGCAGTATAAGATGTTTTTTCTGCCTTTTGATCATCCAGGTCACTATCTGCATGAGATCTGTGTAGTCTGGGGTTTGCGTTATTACTGCTGCTATAGCTGCTGATTGTTCACTGGAATTCCATGTGTCATGATAGTTAGCTAGAGCAGAGGGAATATGAATACTATACTGTAGATAGATTATATTGATTCATCTCTTGTGTTTTGGGGTATTGTAGTGCTTTAAAAAAAAGGTCACCCTGATGTAAAAAATAATCCAGGCAGAATGCATAAAAGTAATCAATTGAAACATTTTGAAATATGGTTTATGATTTTTAAGGTACCTCCATATTTTATATTTCGAGAAATCCTCAGTCCAATACTTTACTAGAGAGACATGGCCAGCTGGCCTAGAATATGTTTTGGCACATTAGTATCTAAGAGTAGAGTCCAGGATGCATGCTGCATCAAATACACTGGTTATTTACTAGTTTGGATTTATGGTGAGGAGGTGTAAGAGAGGATGGACTCCATCATCCCAGAGAGGGTTATGTTTCAAAGCACAGAGAGAGTAAAAAACAAAACAACGTGCCTATATTGAAAATGCCTCGACATGCAACTGCATCACCTTCTTATCTGTTTCCTTTTCTGTCTGTATCTCTTTAAGTTTGGGGTTGAGTGTGGTATACGTTACATATTGCCCACGCCCTCTCCTGTTGCAGAATGTTGGAAAAAAACAAAAAAAAAGTCTGGAGTCTCATCTAGCATGAGCAATGAGGCCTAGGACAAAGAATAGCAATGTAAGCAGGTGGCTTTGTATGTGTGGCTGCATGTGTACAGTAAGTGTGTGTGTGGGGTTGTGTGTGTGTGTGTGTGTGTGTCTGTGTGTGGTTGTGTGCATATAACAATGTGAATGTTCAGGTTCTGTGTAGATGTGCATGCATGTATATGTGAGATGGTAAATTGTAATTCAAGTTTTTTTTTTCTTTTTAGAATGGCAGAGCCACAGCAGCAGCCCTCATCACAGGGTTGTATATATGTGGCAGCGTAATGGGGTCACAGTCGATGTGCAGGACAGGCAGGGGCTCTATTTCACAGGCTGAGAGATGGAATGTGCAAGGTGGTAGCTGGAGCTAGGCCGCAGAAGGGTCTGACTAATGAATTCTCTCTCTCTCTCTCTAGCCTGTCTGCTTTGTCCCAGCCCCCCCCCCCCCTCCCCTCCTTTTACAAAACTCCTCTTGGATATTAAAAGGTGTCATAGGCCCTGCACAGCATAGTGCCTGGTAATGATGCAGGGACAGGATATAGGAGAGGTGTGCAGCAGTGAAAGGGTACAAGCAGAGGAAGAGTGACAGAATGATACGATATAAGTCAAGTATTACAGTTTGCCAAACACAGCGAGTTCTGATTTGTGCAATTATGGTAGGTTTTTTTTTCCCCCGGACAAGGAATGACAGGATGGGCTTTGTTTGTAGAGGACTTGAGGGAAGAGACTCCTGAGAGGAGGCTGGGCTGAGAGAGAGGGCGAATGGCCTATTGTGTCTACCAGCTGAGTCTACAAGATGACAAATTCTGCTCTCCTCCTTTCAGGTGACAACTGAGGAGTATTACTAAGCAGATTAGACACAGAAACACTGTTCGCCAACCTTGAGTTTTACCTGAGGGGGATCTGTTCAACAGTTTTCCCTACATAAGCACAAAAATAACACTACTCAGTGTTTTGCCTAAAATGTGAGTGCTGGATTTGTGTTAGGAGGTGACATTGCCATGACAAATGTATTTGTTGTTAAGTGGGCATGAATTAATAATTCCACACCAGCTTTGGAGCATAACAACAAATTAGGTCTTGAAAGCAAACATACAGAGGCACATTATTTTAATTAAAGTGTTTGCCTAACAATGATAAGAACATCCACAGTTATTTTAGCCTGAAGGTTCTGCAGAGTCTGAGAAGAAGATATGAAGGTCCGTTTGCGCTTTCTGTTTCATAATCCTATTTCATTAGAATTTAGATAATTGCTGTGAGTGTGTGAGTGAGTACAAGTGTGTATCAGGTTTGTGTCTGTGTGATAAGGAGAGGGGCAAGGTGGATGGGGACATGCAGGAAAGTGACTTTAAGGCATGCGCCACATCATTAGTCTAGCAGCTTCACTAGGTAGTGCATGCCTGGCATCCTACATTATTTACTGACACACTGAGACACTAGTTGAGATTTGGTGTTTGCAGGACAGACACTACATCGCTTTCTATCACAGTGCTACAAGGTGAGTAGAGGCAACACAGTCTGATTACCTATTCAAAGCATCACCAACTCAGCCAATCAACCGAGACGCTGCAGAGACTCGACTGATACAGACATGGTGGCTTGTGAGTACACAGTGGCCCTCAGTTCAGCTAGCTGTCGTGTTTGGACTTTTTTTTTTTCTTCTCCTTGTTTTTCTTTAGCAGTTTTGATATAGCAGCAGTCCCTGTAGATGGCACACAGCCATGGTATGAGTACTCCTCTTCTCTGACAGAGAGAATTAAGCTGAAATGACAGACGAAAGGCCAAATGGCTCCAGAACGGCAGAATGGAAAGTGCTGTTAATGAAAGTCCCTTGTTGTGAAAATGGGGTTTCACAGGAACCTCAGTGGCAATGAAACCTGTCATGAATATGCAGTGCCTCAGTCAGCTGAGCTTATTTAGCATACTAACAGGATGAAAGCTTTTTGGAAGCACTCGCTGCCATGCTCGATAAGGGCAAATGTTTTGTGGAAGTTGCGAACTGTACAAATATGCCGTGGTCTCGTAAGTTAGAAAGACGAGGTGTAATATGGATTTGCTGCTTCATCCATGAACTGATGGTGAGAGTATAGTTTTCTATGGAGTATATTAACCAGGCACTTAAAATGAGTGGTAATTAAAAGGATGACAGCTTTATTAACACATGCAGAGAAGTGGTGTACTTGATTATTAGAGAGCAGCTGATTTACACTCTTGTATACACGTGTACTGTATGTAGCCCACCCTGCTCTTTACAATGTCACACACTGTAACTACTGTCAACAACTGTTTTCTGCCTGTCCTCAAAAAAAAAAAAAAAAAAAAAAGATTCCTACAGATTTGCAGTGAGTGGATGGCCAGAATGATTATTACACCGGTGCTTGAAAAATGTGTGAGAGGGAGCGTTTATAAGACCTTGTTTACACCTTCCTAGACGTTTCCTGTATGGAGCTATCTGCCTACTGAGAAATGCTCTATTTTCCCTTTTTTTTCAGCATCCCATAACAAGGCAGACAGCATCTGGCACAAAGAAAAACTCAAAACCTAGTTTTCCCTTCAACAGCGATGGGTTTAAACCATGTAATTCCCTGTGAAATCTGATTTGTGGTGACAATACCAAACTGAGATAAGATGGTTTTGTAATTGTCTTGTGCTGCCAGTCAGGGCAGGTGGAGACTGAAACATACAACATAACACAACACACACACACACACACACACACACACACACACACACACACACACACACACACCTAAAGAAAAGTATAGTCGTTGCATGCAAGTGACATTAGATTGATTTTGGGGTATTGACCATTTTGTCATCAAAGCAACAGTGAACTGATTTTTTTATGTGTGTAAGAATGCAGTAACAGCTGCTTTTACACATCAAAAAATGATGAAACTTTATTTGCTCTAGGAGTGAGTAACAAAGAGAAACAAAGCACTCAAAAGCACTGAGACATTAAGTGCTCTTGTAGAACACTGCAAGGATCAATACATGCAAATAAACATTGTTACTCTGAGTTTTCCAGGGTAGGGTTTTATTCTGGCTTGCCAGCCTCCATCAACACGTCTTTGTAAGATTTGAAGATGCAGAACCGAACACGCAAAGGAGTCCGACAGCTACTTTGAATTCCCTCCTCTCATTAATGTCTAAATTGTCTAGCTGATGGGCTGGTGTGTGCAGAGCTTGGCAGGGCCCTGCTCTCTGAGACTCACCAGCATCACTTGGACAGATGGCGGGAGGAAGCAGCTGTGACTAAGGGATATACAGAGGAGCCAGAGAGCCAAATATACTGTGGCAATGACACAACCTCACGGTTGAGGTTGAGAGCAAAGGAAGTTACATGGAAAACAATTGAGAGTAAGCCCTGGAACTCCATCGTGTTACGTACGCCACTGAGGGACAAGCCTCCATTCCTCACATGGAGCGAAACTCACATGCTCCTACATCCCACACTAGCAGCACAGAGCTTCAGTCGCTCATCCCCCCTTTCTTCCCATTTCATTTAGTCCTTCAGAGGGCCAGAACCAATCCAATAACTTTCTCTGAAAAACTACCTTAACTAGCTGCCTCTGATATCTTCCAGCACCAAAAAATACAGTCCAGGCAAACTTCAGGCTCTTTCCTCATCCCAGTTGATGTGCTATTTGGCAAGAGGGATGCATAAGAATGAGCAGTTAGAAGCGTTTGGAGTCCAACTGGGGGGGCCTAGCACAAGAAATGAGCTGGCATTTGCAGATAGGCAGGCACAGACTGATGGAGTCACTCTGAGGGGTTCTGAGGGAAATTTTCATTGCTTTTCTTGGGGGGTAAATCATGCTGTATGGTAAAGGGACGAGAACATTGAGGCTCTGTGGGCTGATGCACAACACAGCTGTCTGAGTCTGGGACTTCTGTGCCAAGATATCTGCACTGGCATGTGATTTTGTTATCTGCTGCCCTCACTTTACCTCTCACTTGACTGTGGAGCATATTGAGGCTAAAGAGTTTTTTTTTTTGTCTGTAAATGCTGTGAATTTTACTCAGCTCCTTGGAGAAGAAAAACACATATTGCATATGTCTGTTTATCTTCAGGTATTCTGTTTGGTTCAAAGATAAGATGCATTTCCTGCTATTACTGCCTAAACAGAAGGATAAACAGAATTGAACCACATGTCCTCCAATGTTTTCCCATCTCCCCCAACAACTCCTTTTTATTGTATTCCATTTTCTTTTTCAGGAGCATAGCAGATGTTCCCGACCAAACTATTTGAAGTTCTTCAGGGGCCTGTTAGGACGACAGCATGAGTTGTTCTGCTTGAAAAACAGCCATTTCTAATTAAGCATGATTTCCAAATGAAGGGGCAAAGAGAAAAGGCTCCAAATGGTTGTCATTAGAGGCTTGTGTCAGAGCACACAGGTTAGGCCCCCACTCTCATTAAACAGGGTCTGTTCTTCACACACACACACATGCACAAAAAGAACCTGCCTGTGTGCATATGCCTGAGCATTTATGTATGCATGCATGTGTTTTTTGTGTTTGTATGTGGCTGCCTGAGAGAACAGGCTGAATCTCATTTACAGTCCAAGGGGTCACTTATTGACTGAATCAAACCCCCCTGACAGGGCCCAGACAGAATGGAAGCTTAACAAGATTACTGTTATATATAGCAGCGGTAATGGGAACCTCTCTGGAGATTCTGGTGCTGCTGATTTGTGCCCTGCTGCCCAGATTTGAACAGAAATGCCTAACATTCTCCACACAGCAGCCTTTCTCCACCGGGAAACTCCTGATGCATTACAGCTGCAACGGATCAATCAATCTACCTACTCCCATCTCTCCACCTGCTGCCTGCCTGGACACTGATTCCTCAAAGGACTGTGACGGGGGCTACACTCTGAGTCTAGACTGCCCAAGCATGTCTCTCCACCACCATCACTAGTTAGGGAAATAACTGGCTGAATGGACACTTCTCCACCACAGTCTTGTGTCCCTTCTGTGCATACATAAATCCAATTGTGCAAGAGATTGTTGCTATCAAGCTCAGGCCTAGTCAAGTCAGTTTAAGGCGAAGGAGCTAAGTATCGAAGGAGGTAGTAGAATGCAGGTTTGTATTAGAAAATGTGGCGCCGCCACACTTGTTTTGATTAATGGACCTCTCTCTGCCTGTGAGTGACAAATTATCAGAAGGCTGGATGGCTCGTTCATCACTGTCAGCCAAGGCCTGTTAGTGTGGCGTCTCCAGTCCACCAGCCAGTCGCGCTACCATCTCGTCCTTATCGCTTCCACCTGGTCCTGGAGATTTGCAGCATCGCTGCAGGAGAAGAAGAGGCTGGAAGAGGAGGGGAAAGGCCCGAGGTAGTGCAGCTGTGACTTCGAGGTATGGTGGCGACAGTGTTCAGTCACCGTCCTGGCAGCCATTGCAGGAATTGACGCCACACTTCTCCTGAAATTTACTGCATGCTTACTCAGATAACCTGACTGGTAAATGCCTACAAACACGCATGATCATCCACCAAACCATTATCACATGATTGAAGTTAATTTGGAGAAAGGAAAGGCGGGGGACGATAAGAGTCTTCGTGTTGAACAACTGAATCGCAGATAATGGAATTTTGTTTGGTATCTCAGCCCAAGGCTCTGCCTGGCCTCTAATTAAGCAGGTAGAGAGAGCTTTAGTGACGGGAATCTTATCTTTGCTTTTGCCAGGCGACAGAGATAGTGTTCAGCAGCATAAACACTAATTAATTACCAAGAGTGTACTTTATTGTGAGAAGGCCTCTCTGCTGGTGTCTGTTGTGATGGACATGACAGAGATACAGATGGAGACAGAAGCTACACACACACACACACACACACACACACACACACACACACACACACACACACACACTCACACACTCACACTCACACTCACACCATGAAATAAGCAAAAATCTCATTTCCATTTTTACGGTCTGTCTCTTTTTTCATGTTCGCTCTTTCTCTTTCTGGCTCATGCACCCACTCCCACACAGGAGGGAAGGTAAAGTAGTTGTTTTTCAAGAGAGGTACTATCCTTTGACACAGACAACAGACCAAGCTGAGCCGGTGATGGATGGGAAGTGGACAGCTGTCGACAGGCAGGAGGACGGCAGGGCCACAAGCACCCGATGGGGACACGCCTAATTCCCAGGTCTTATTTTGTCAATAAACAGCAGCCAGTGGCACTCAATTAGAGGGCTTTATTGACTATGCTGCCTGGCCTGTGTCAGATGTCAGCTGGCGACACAGCGTGATGTCCGACACTGACACTTTCTCTGAGATTACAGAAAATAGAAAAATCAAAAGAAGATTGCAGAAGCAGAGAAAATAAATAAAGGAAGGAAAGCAAGGGGAAGGATTTGGTGGAAAAATACATGAGGGATAGAGAGACAGGGTGCGATTAGGAGAGATAAAAAAGTGGGCGGGTGAGGGCTACCCTCGTCCTCCAAAGCATTTTTCTAAAGTGCTCAGGTTATTATGTCTAGTTGGACCCACTGAATGTAAGCTTAAGCCAAATGTAAAAAAATCTGATATGACAAATGGTGGCAGTAATTGGCAGGTTTCACTTTGTTGTCTCTCATGTTTATTCTTGCCTCTAGACAAGTCAGCATAAGAAAATTATCCTCTTCCCCATCTATTTCTTGAGAGTGAACAAATCCTCTCACCAAAGTTTGTTTTCAGTTCTCTCTCTCCTTGCAGTATGTTGTCTTTTGTTTCACTTCAAACACCATTGCATCATCTGTTTTTTCTCCTGGAGAGGAGGAAACAAACAGAACCACCAGCTTAGCCTGCTTTCCAAATTAATTGGTTTGGAGTCATTCCTTGAAGTGGTTTCTTTTTTTTTTTTTTTGAAACTATGATACCTTTTTTCCAGCTGTCTATTTACAGTATTTTAAATATTCTTAAGGACACCTGCAGATTAACGTATTGGTGGCACTGGGAAGTGAATCCAAACAAGAACGCCCGTTAAAGACACTGACATGGTTGTTTAGAATAGTTTGGATTTCGAAAAACTTTTTTACATTTTGGTACATTAATTGCCATCCACAATAATAAAATGGGCTAAATACATTACATGTGCTAAGGACAATAAAATACCTTTTGTAATTGGTTCATCATTGCAAGTGGGTCTTTCTGTGAACTCAGTATCTACATGACACTGCACAATGTCTAAAGTATTTAGGTGTAAGATGGTTGGTTAGGGTTGGAGGAGGGGAGGTGGGAGTGTTGTGTAGCATGACGTTACAGTGTGTGTCGTGTAGTAAAGTGGGTGTCTTGTAAACCCTTCCCCATCATTCTCTACTGTACTTATCCACATTATTTTAATTTTATGACAATATTAGCACTTACAGTAAGAGCATGTTCCTATACCTTTAACAGTATAGGAATTAGAGAGCTGAGTCTGTCTTTTATTTTTCAAGTGGAAAGGGAAAGCTGTGGGTAAACACATATCTGTAGCACTAAGAGGTGCCAGTGTTAGATATAGCCAATGAAAAAAGAACATGTTTTATATAACCAAAGTGAACCTGAAACTTTTCTCTGTATGGCAGCCTTGTGACTTTACAAAAGATAACAAGACATCAGACATGATGCTAATGAAGTTGACATTTCAAACTTACTTCTCATGTAAAAAACAACAACAACGCAGATATACACAGAAACTCTCACAAGAACACGTGTTATGTATAGGGTGAAACTTTAGATTGATGATGATGATGATGATGATATATATAGATTGTTTTCATTACTTTATGTTAAAGCATACTAAATGGGTACAGGATGCTAGAACAAAGCAGTCCTCATCAACTTTCTTGTTCTCCTCTCAGTTTAGAAATACGTAACATACAAGAGTGTGATGAAGTTTAGATTTATGTTTAATGTCTAATAACGCTGCATATTCCCAAACAAATATCATGAAATTACCTCAAACTAGTTCACACCAGAGCATTTTGGGCCATTTTGCCCAGTAATCGAGGTCTGACTTTAAAAGTACCAAAGAGATAAATAAACTGACAATACCAGTAAAAAAGTATCATTATTATATTGCACTATGTGGTTTAAAGAGGCCACATGACACACTCCAATGATCTATGACAATGATGCCACAAAACTTAAGCGAGTCCCATACTTTGCATTCTTTCTTTAAAGTAACAATTGTATTGTTTTATTAATTATTGGAATTAAAAATGCATCAATCATGATGAATGATGTGTGAGGGATACATAATGCTGTGGAGGTGGAGCAACTCCACTTAATCATCCCCTCTACTGAGTTTATTATATCTCAGTGTCAGGACTTGGGACATTGTACGTCTTGTGTGGTACCACTTAAATATCTACAGACTGGTACAGGAAGCACTGTTCTTGAACTAAGATTAAACTGTTGTCTGAAACTTGCTGCTTTTAAAGTACATCTGTTAGAAATAAGCATGTTCTGTTAAGGCTTGTCTAACACCGCTGGAAAACACTTTACACAAATACCACTACGGTGCTGCATGTCAAGAGAACTTAAACTTCTCCCGTTTGACCTTTGTATACAGCCAAAGGACTATCCAGTGAAAGTCCAGCGCATCCCTTTATACCATCATCATCTTGTTAAACCATTTCCAGAAAGTTATTGCGGGGATTGTTCTCATATCAGATGAGTCTATAAAAACTGTGACCGTAGCAGAGGAGAATAAAACTCTGTAACAATCTGACCCTGTATTTTGCAGGCCAGCTGAATTGATGGATAAATTGATTGATGCAAAAAATGTATCACTGGATTTTTTTTTTTTAAAAGGGTGAGATTGTTCATTGTCCTCATGATAGTCATTAATTAAGGCATCAATCCACACCTTAGAGAGCAAAAAACCCTTATCATTACATTATTAATTCACTACTTTTACTTTCCCTCTCTTTGCCAACTGTTGCTCTTTCTGTAAACATGCTGTCGTTTATGAGTTAAGCCATACAGAACATTAATGTTGAAGACACCTATGTCTAAATACGGCAATGGTGTTAACGAATTGATTGAAACCAGCATTATCATGTTTACCATGAAAAGAGCTTTACATAGACCTTGACACCCATCCGTTTTTCCTTCTTTTTTTAACCTACAATAATCACTCACAAGTGATCAGATGTTCTTCAGGGAACACTACAGGGATCTAGTTTCTTCCACAATCTAATTATGATCATTAGCACACAGTGTGATACTAAGCTGCACCTATCTTGACACCCAACAGATGGTTGTGCTCTGGATGCCAAACCTGGCAAGTGGTTCTTCATCCCCATAGGTGGCCTCTCAACCTCAGTGTACAAACTCTGACTCACCTGTCTGATACATGAAACACACAATACAATAACATGTAATAACTGCCCTCCATACACATTCTTTTGAAATCTCAAACCAAGTAAAGTTTTTACACTTTGACTTCCCTTGTGGCTATTCTCTCAAATCGTCATCTGTGTTGTGATGTAAAAATTACAGTATGGTTTTTAAGCCGATATATTTGGCCTGAAACCATGAGAAGATTCTGTTTAAGTTTAATGACAAGTATCTCTGGAAATCCATAACTCCTGGGTTTTATAGAATATTGTTAAGTATTAAAGCTGCATTAAAGGATTTTGGCCATTTCCACAACGAGCTGAAAAACATTAATTCTGTGCAACCAAATCAATGAGCTAAAAGAGGCCAAAATGCTCTGTAGAGTTTTAGGAACCTTTTCACATTACCTGCAATCATTTAATCAACTGTTTGCATGCTGATAATAGAGCTCCAAACCTTGAGGTAAATGTATGGCCACCTTCGCGCCAGAAACGAGGTCTTCATCCTGCTTTTAATGCTCTGTTTCTTCTGTAGCCTTTGTTGTTAGAGTTCACAAGACTGTTCATGTGATCCACTCTCCTATTTCAGATTGGATTCAGGTTCGAACATATGCAAGTATAAGAATTTGAGAAATGTGTATTTTGTGTTAAGAATGGGGAAAAATAAGTGAAATTCAAATACTATTGTTTGCTTAAGTAGCCTCTGGGGTCTGGAAAGTGGCACCTTCTGTGACTAAACCATTCAGCACAGAGTAGGCTCATTGGGATAGGGGACAGGAGCTTCAATGGCTTATTTCAGGTAGAGGCTACTAAAAGTATAAAATAAATGGTGACTTTTTAGAATGGTAATCCTGCCAGTGCCCCAGAATAAAAATAGTCTTTCAAGGAAAAAAACGACTGAAGTGGCCCTAGTCTTGAAAAATATATGCTACCCCAGTGTAGACCCGAATTAAATAATTAAAAATACATCTGTAAGACATAAGTATGTGATGATGCACACAGTTAAAAGTGTTAAGTAGATTGGAGATTGTCTCACACTAGCAAAGGAAAGATATGCTATTTATATTAGGGCTAGGGTTTGAAGTTTTTTTTATAGCTGCCGATAGTCTGACATTTTATTCATTTTATTGGGGATCGAATTTATGATCATATTGAGGTAGTAATTACAGTCACTGGACTTTCTCTGGAAACACTGATGCTCACAGAAGGCTTGACAGCCAATATTTTATGCCCAAACATTGTCACTGCATCTAAGCAAAGTTAGAACAAAGCCTTCTGGCTTTCAGACTGGGTTCCAAGTTGGGAACAGTCCAGACGTACAGGTTGCACTTACATGGGGAGTAATTCTTTGAGAGTATTAGGCAAACAATTTAACTGCGAGCCATGTGCCAGAGTCACAAATGAGCATCCTCTTCAGCCAAGTGGACATTCGCTTGCCAACCACAACTAATTATAGGGTGGGTTTAGCCAACATGTTCAAATGATTTATGATAATGAGAATGACAATAAACCTGCTACTGTCAAACGGTGGGTCTGACCATGGCATGTCAATTTCATCTGCCCTTTCTGTAACACAGTTGAAGAGAGAGGAGTGGATATGGGAGGGTACAGGTAAATTTGCTCTGGCCCTAAAATTCCCACCATGAACACATGCTAACAACAATACAACAGTATGTGAGTCATGAGTGGTCATGTAGTCTTTTCAAGAGTTTGCTCATATTCTTCAATAACCCTCTGCTAATGCCTGGCTGCCATTCACACTAGAGGCACTGACAAAATACGTGCCATGTTACTGTTGCCAATTAACCATCAGCTGAATAGCAAATGCCTGTTATTAACCATTTAACACTGGACCCCAGGAAGAATAGCCTGTTTTATGAAGCTTATAGGTATCCTTAGAAACAAAACAAAATACAGTACATCTCCTATCAGTATCCTTTATGAAAGCAACTGATCATCATCATGTAGGTAACATTCAAATAATAGTTTAGCATCAGTATATTATTGCAGGTTTCTATAAAATGTACTCACTTATAATAATAATAATAATGAACTGTATTAGTGTCACTTTAACATAGAACCGGCAGTGTAACATGACATTGTGGCCAAACAATAGTTCTGCAAAATCAATCAAGTAGGAAATGAGAGTGAGGGAAACAGAAGAAAAGGCTTTCAAAAGAATTTCTTACATAACCCATGCAGTCATAATGTTTATTTTAAAGCTATTTACTCTTAAGCATAATGGGTTTGGATTTATACATGTTGCCACTGTTTCTTGCCATACTTTCTTCGACAATTATTTGCCATTGAGTTGCTGTGAGCACATTGTCCCTTAACCAGCATACTCTACTGTATGTGGACTGTTATACAACATGTGTACAGCACTTAAGATTTCTTTGTTGTGTGCTTGTGAGATATGCTGGAGAGTGGACAGTACTCCTGCCTCTGTTGATTAACCTATATGCTCAATAAATACAAGTGGTTTGAGAACCATAAATGAGCAATGAAAGCTTTCATCAACCCCCAGCTGTTATGTTATGTGTGGTACATTGTGCTCATTATAGTTATGCTTTCTTTAGTTTCATTATTTTAGGAGTCTTGTTTAGACATAATTTGAATGCGATAACATTTTATTGTGCTATGCTGGTCATTTGAGTCATTGAGAGGCTGCTTTTATTAGGAGGCTACTTCTTTCTGGGAATCTGGGGCTTTCTCAAAGTAACACAAGAAAAGGACATGAAACTACAAGGGGATGACATTTTTATTTTTGTATAACCATCAAACCTCTAACCTTTGAGGCACATTCATTCTAAGGGTGCGACATCCCAGAAATAATTTTCAGTGTTTCCCCATGTGGCTGTTAGTGCACCAAGCTGGAACAAAGAAGGCACAAGAGAGAGAGACACAGAGCATCTGTATTTGGATATAATGGCTCTGGGTCATTTGAGGTAGCTATTTTGGATTTAAGGATCACATTTGATTCATTGACTGTTATTAATTTTCATTGCAGTTCACACATTCTGCATCTTTTTTAAATCTTTTATCTATCATCTTTTACCTTATCTTACAAATAGACAATTAATTACTCTCCCATTTGTCTCTCGTGACTGCAATGTTATTGCCTTGGTGTCTAGAAGTAGTTTACTCAGCTTTAACCTTGTGACATGGCCGCTTGTCTCACTGCACAGCAATTGAAGCACATTTGCCATGCTTTTCATTCAGCTGGTGCTGCTTGTTTCCACTTCATTGTCAAGCCAATGGGTCAAAGCTGTGTTGCAGATTAACTGTGCAAATAAATAAGAAAAGACGAGTGAGCAGGAGCTTGACTTGGGGCAAATCAATAGGGTCAAATGAGAATGGAAACCAATGAGAGTGGGAGAGAGTGGAAGGAAACAGCAAGGCGGAAGTGGAGAGAGCTATGGGTAATCAAGTGAGCCATCAGCTGCATGTTAAACCCACAGGAACCTTTTTCCCTTGAGGAAATGATTGTTCAGGAGCACAGTGAGCGCTCATCTCCTCCGACTGAAGTCTGCATTAGGAGTCCCCACTGGCCCTGCACACAAGGCCTGAGGGGAGAAGAAGAAGCTTGGAAGTTGTGGTGATTGATTCAGCTGCTCTGATTATTAGGGCCCGAGTGCTAACAGCGCGAAGGCCCTGTTGAGTCTGTAGGAAAAGCTCTGCATTATTGTTCTCCGAAAACAACAATATTTTTGGCGGCCTAAAGATGCACGAAAATTCATGAAAATGTGCACATGCATCAGAGCTCATGACCATAACCAAACACTGTTGCCATGGCAACACATTCTACATCATTAAATATGATGCTGTTTTTGACAGGCAAAGGGTACTTTTACAGTAACAAAACTCAAAACTTGACAACTTTTTTAATATCCTATATGGGTGTGGCAAAATGACTCTACAACCACCTTGAAAATTGCAAATTTAAGGCCCTGCCTTCCAGATTAATGTAGACAAATGAAATTCGGTATGCATATCTCACATGTCCAGACACACAAAAAATCGTCTTGGAGCCATGCTGTAAGTCCAACAGGAAGTCAGCCATTTTGATTCAAAGTTCCGATTTGGACGCCATTTTTCCCATTTCCATGCCTCGTATTGAATGAACTCCTCCTACAGATTTGACTCCACATACATCAGATTCACTTTGTATCATCCTGAGACCTAGAAGATGAAAAGTTATCAAAATCTTTTGCCTCTGTTACGCCTGGTGGGGCAAATTTTGATGTTTTGTCATAAAACAAGAAGTCTTTATAACTCCAACATTCATTGGGACAGAGGCAAACCTGAAGGCCAAAGGAACTGCCCACCAGAACAGCAGCCCAATGCCGGCTGGGGGGGGCCCACCGATGGTGGGTCACGGATGCCAGATGATCAGTGGGACGAAAGTGGAAGAAAACCCTAGTTTGAAAGGCCAAACTCCTGCTTATGCAACCCAGAGAGAACCCCACGAAGGTCAGCCCCAAGTCCGGTGAGTTGTCGGGGGCTGCTGTTACAGAGAAATGAATCCTTTCCAAATGAGATTAAAATTAAATTAAATGAAAACAAATTGCATGAAATAAATTCCTCATGTTTTCTTCTGAAGCCCCAGTTGTTGTCTTCATCTCTGTTTATTTGTTTTTGCTTGAAGTACCACACACATAAGACAAACTATGCCATGAGAAGAGCGATAGAACAAGAAGGTTGCCGTTTCTGCAAAGCCCATAGCAGTGTCATAAATTCAATTGAGGCTGAATTTTGTTTGTGGCCTAAAACAATGAGATGGGGTTTATTAAGTGAAAATGGGGAAACAGTGAGAGTGGAAAAGCTCTTCCAATTGCATTAGGACCGGATCTGGGAGAGCTGGTGCAATAATGGCATAGAGGACCAGGTCAGATTACAAGAGAATGGTAAAGGGTTTAGTGGACAAGGAGGGCCCAGAGAGAGGAAGGCAGACTGACTGATAGGCTAAACAAAAATAATGGAGGATATTGGAAGTATAGAAAATGGAGTGAATGAGAAATGGAGGAAGAAACACAGAAAATTAGAAAAGTTGTGCCAATGTGAGAAACAGTCATGTGGAAAAGGGGCTTTCTGGTGGCCTAGTGATTTATGTTGCACACCATAGTACAACAGCACTGCTTTGATTCCAACCAGCGACCAATTTTTGCATACCATCCTCCTTTCTTTCTACCCAAAGCAAAAAACCCAAGTACCCCCCAAAAATGACTAAATGTACAGTTGCTATAATGATATGAAAAGCCTCAGACAGTAAAATATTCTAAATTTGATATTGGGGACAGTTTGCATCGTAATTGCTCTCTGACCCTCTAAATATGTACTAATTAGTGAAAGTTAATGACAGGAGTGACATAGGAATGGTCATCAGGATCCTTTTGGAAGGTGCTGACAAATGTCCTATTTTGTGGTTTTGGTCTGAGGATTTGTTTTATGAAAGCTGACATTTAACACCTGCAGATGACAGACTTAAAGGTCTCAATAAATGGCATATTACGGCCTGAATGCATTTAAATTTTTGTTGAAATGGTAATCGTGTATGGAGAGAAAGGTTGTTTAAATTGTGACAACACTGTTAAATGTTACTGGTGCAACAGAACATACTTCTGACTATATAACCACACCAATTTGTGATGCTGGGTGTTGATAGTTGTGCAGCAATCATGAAACTTTAAACTAGGGAGAGGTAGTGAAAAACTGCTTATCTGCCTTGAATGAGTTTACACTTTAAATGTCATTTAATGTGGTCTTTTAAGCCAAAAATAAACGGTATGATGCAAAGTGTTTGGACCCTAATCACTGGTTTTTCAGGGACTGAGGAAATGTGATACTTCCAGCAAAAGGTTCAAAGAAAAGCCATCACAAGGTTAACATAATTCAATGAACTGTATTTATTTAATCTTAAAGATACTGACAGGTAGAGAAAGTTTGAAGCAGCTGCTCCAGGCTGATCCAAGGAGAGTGCAGTCTCATTAAGCTGTACTGTACAAGGACCTTGAAAGCACAAAATGGCTCTGACAATGAAGTGAATCAGCCTCAACGATGTATCCCTCTAGGATGACTCTGCCTTCTCAGTGGCATTCTGATATCTGGCCTTGCTGCCTGGCTGTCTGCTCTCTGACCGTCTCTGACAGTGGAAGTGTCTGACACTCAGTCAGTGTCCTTGCATCTACCGGGGCGTGATACACACTCATCGATACGTGGAAAGATACACTCTGTAACGGTGGGGGATAAAATTGAACTGATTTAATCAAGGCGTTCGATACTCACCTCACCTTCTGCCAAATGACAATGTGATTGAGGACATTAAATAGCAATAAGAGAGTACCACAGTGTGAAGATGAACTCCCAGGCTGCTATTTTCAAATTGCCATGCTCATCTCTTAGGATTTTTACTTTGTTGTTGATCTAAAGAGAGGAAATATTTCCATAGTGTATGTACAAAGCTGAAAGAATAATGATCTGTTTGTATGTCTTGCTTTCTTAAAACATCCTGTCCTTACAGTTCCTGCTTTGGGAGTTGGTTGTTTTTTTCCAGACATGACAAATTCAATTGTCCTTCAGGAAAGCAATCTTTATAATTAGACTGTCATTGCAATTAATGACAATGTTTACCATCACAGCTATCGAGACAGTTCTCTCAAGGTTGTTGGTGTTTTGTTTCTATTGTTGGTGATAGAAAAGTTCCCAAATGAGAACCATCTCAAAATATTTCCAGCCTGTTTACTTGTTCCACCTTACCCACCTAGGCCTTTACCCACTTTGAGGATCTAGACATAATTCTGTTCTCAACAACACTGATGCAGCAACAACTTCCTCTCACACAGGATGTTGTTTTCTGGGTGGCGACTATTATAGGTTGTTTGTTGCTGACCCACAGGGTTGTGTGGTCTCTTATACTCCCAGCTCTTAGCTAAAGTGATTCCGACAGGCACATTAAAATGCAAATTCTTGCCCGTGCACTCCTTGCCATTTTGTCACTTCCTTTCTCCTTGTGTGGCATGTTGAGGGGAAAGGAATTAGAGCGCTGGCCCTGGGGTTGAATATTCAAATGGCCACCTGATTTCCCAACAGAGCAGCACCAGCCAGGTTTCCATTTACATAGTTCTCTTTCCCCATTTACTGCCCATCAATGCAGACTGACTGAACCACAACTATCCACCACTAGACCATTCATAGTCATAACTTTCAGCCTGGGCTATGTGATGAACAGTCAAACACTGAACTACTAACTTCCATCAACCACACCTTTGATTCATGAAAAAGAACCATCAAGAACGTTTTAGAAAGCCAAAAGGGCATAAAGAAGTAATCATTAGAATAATACTGTGGACAGTTCATTACCACTACTGTGTCTATATGCTGGTTGGTAAAGTCAGTGTTTTCATGTAGCACTTGAATTTGAATGTCCAATTGGACATAATTAGTATATAATGCAGTATTTGAGTTTATAATAATACAGGTAATCAAGCCTATAACAAAGTGGAGTTGACTGTGTTCATTAGGAGAAATAATGTAATTGTATTAGGTACAAAAAGCATGATTTGCAGAACAGGAAAATTGTCTTATACTGTGTATATATATCTGACATTATGTTATAAAAGCAGTTGTAGAAATAATACTTTGGTCGGGGAAATAGTAGTTGCAAAGGGATTGACAGAGAGAAAAGACAAAGCAAAAATAGCACAATCACCTTTAGTTTTCAGTCTTGACCCTGCTCTGTGCACTTAAGGCGGTAGTAAAGGGCATGACAACTCTTTTAAGAAATATCTGACCATGTATGACCCCATATGTCAAAAGTACAATTTTGAAATCAATCAGGTGATGTACAGCCAGACTAGAGAAAGCTTGCTGCAGAGTTCAGGAGATGAACAAAGTGTTACAGTAGTTGAAAGGTGGTAAAAAAGATGACCTCTTCTTTTGGGTTGAAAGAAAAGTCTGATGTTTAGCTGAATATAATTGGACTGAAACTGTCATATGGAGCTCAAAAATTTCATTGGAGCCAAACATATTGCAATTTTGAGAAAAACATACAGTAAGCTACACAATTAACTTGTCTGTAATCTAAGTGAAGCCAGCATCAATATGGAATTCAGATTTTCACACCAACATACTGCCACCATGAAACAGTCTACTCTACTAAGACATACTCAGAAATCTAACAATAAGAAGTGTACAAAAATAATGTGTCCACAGCAAGCCTGTCTTCATTATACCTGTCTCTGTCAATGACTGCCCTCCGCTCCAGCGTGCCCAAGCTGAATGGCTAATTACCTGGATAAGGTGCATGGGGAGCAGTCGACCAAAGCAGCCACCTGTCGGCTGGAGTGCCTCCAAATGACAAACGCCCGCGGGGCTGTGCAGCCTAGGTTCAGTCTATGTTTTCCACTCTGTCGCCTTGCACCACACCTCAGCATGGCAGCATCAACCTGGGGAGCAACTGTTGTCTTTACTAATTTACCCAAAATAGCTACCTGCCTCAGGCTCTTCGATGCTGCCAGTGCTGGTGAAGAGCATCTGTTTTGAACTGCAGGGGCAAGCGTAATCACACTGCGTGGTGGCTCTGGGCGTTTGTCGGGCTCCCAGCTAATAATGCCCCACGTCTGGCTGATCCTGACATGTAACACTTCCCGAGCAGACTCCTCATAACACGTAGGGAACCAGGAGGTAAAAAGCCTAAATGGACAAAATATGTTTTTACTGAGTGCCTCCCTACAAAAAAACCCCAACAACTTCAGCCTCTCAATTTTTACAGTGGCCAGGGTATTTATGGTCATTCATAAATAATGATGTGGTTAAGGTATTGATTTCCCAGAGGTCAGGAAATATGAAACATCATGAAACATTTTTAAAGCCCTGAATTAAACTTTAGTTGGAGTACAACTGCTCTAAATGTGAGGCGGTCTATTACATGTATGAATGTGCAGTGAGCATAAGTATCAAAGTGCATTTATTTTTGTTTTGTTGGTGTGCTTGTGTGTACCTGTCAGGCAAAATAAACTATACAAAGGATTGGGAGAGCATCTGAGACATCGAACAGGGAGTAAATAAAAACTTCTGGAGCAACTGTTCAGGTTGATGTGTGACTGTCTGGCAAACCGGAGGCAATCAATATCATTCCTCAGTTTGTGTGAGGTTTTTCTCATGCCTATTGCTTGAGGCAGTCAAGAGTATGACTCAAATACAATAATTAGCATCCTCAGAGAAAAAATCTTCTCTTATCTTATTTCAGTTTTCAGCAGCTCTCCTTTCTTCTTCATTTCTAAGGGAGAAGTATAGAGCTGTCCAAGAATACTCCTGTCTCTACAGGTTCAGCTCCAAAGCTTGCAGGCTCAGTGCTGGATGTTTTCAGAGTATTTGGTCAGGTGTCACAGCTATGGTTGCAAACAAAGTATATTCCCTTCTCTACTTAAATAACCTAATGGTTACAAGCATGGCAATTATGGAATGTGTATGAAAGTATTGCACAGAAAATTCAGCTTTAGTCAGCCAAGAGAGGGAAAAAAAAGGTTTAAATATGTCTCTTGAACATTCTATGATGCTCCAAAAATATGGCTTTATTGTTTTGCAATAAAACTTAATTGTATAATGTGAGGTAGCTCTCAGATGAAACGTAACAGCACTGAAACAAAATTACCCCACCACTATTTCTAAAGCGAGCATGGATAATTTCAGTCTATATCGTATGAGGAAAAACACATCAGTGGGAGAGAATTGTTGGGAGAGTCGTTGCAAGTGTTTAAGTGTAAACATGAGCACACACGTCCAATATAACTCTGACGGCCTCAGCCTTTGAAATTCCTACCTCACTGGTTAATGCACACACACACACGCACAGACACACATAGACACAAAAACGGTCCAGTAGGTGTCCAGCTGAGAGGCCATTGCGAAGTGACAGTGGGGGGATTTTGGAAGCAGGTTGATGGCAGGGGGAGTGTTGCTTAATGTGGCATCTGTCGCACAACAGTGTGTTCCAGCTGGAACAGAGGGCTCCGGGCCACTGGGGTCTGATGTGAAATATACTGTGGAGAAGGTCACTTTCCACAGCTCCGCTGAAACAAACCACAATCCAGACTGCTGTGAGTGCTTGCTTCTAGCAATGTGCCTACAAACACAAATAACAACATGCTAAGTCTCAGAGGTAATAAACCACACCAGGCAACAAGAGGAACGATGCCACAAATGATAGAGAGATGTTTATGAAGACATAAAAACACACTGAGAGGTAACGTACAGTGTATAATCTTAAATAAAATTAAATTAGTCAGACTGCAGGCAAAGAATGCTTTAAGGTGTGTTCACACTGGACACACATTTTGGTGGCTTTCAAAGTCAATGGGCCATGTCAAAGTAGGAAAAGCACAGGTGTTAATTTCATTTAAATGTGTCAGTTCAAGGGTGCAGGTGTTGTGCATGCTCACTCACTGGCCTGACTTACTGGAGTACTTAAATGGAAAACAGCCATCGTTAACAGCATTAGTTCCACCTGAGTTTCTCCTGCTATGACAGGTGAAAACGTCTGTTGTGAAAAGATGTGACATGAATATGGACCTGAACAAATTAGTAATGGATGGTTGAAGTGAACTTGTGTGAGATTGTCTCAACATGGACAGAAATGTGTGCTGTCCTGAGGTGACAGAACTTCACTTTATAAACACAGACAGAGATAAAAAGGAGAGAGACTGGCATAAAAAAGAGAAGAAAGTGTTGTTCAGTCTTTGAGATTGGGTTGTGACAAATACAGACACACATACACATATATAGTGCATACATTTCAAATAGGCTACAGCCAACAACAGCTAACATTTGCCTTGTCAATAAATAATCTGATTACTGGTTTAAAAAAAAATTCACATCACAGGCTACCGTAGCACAGTTTGTGACCTAAACACTCCAAATATTTCTCCATGATTTGGTCAAATAGCATTGCCTATGCAAACCTAAAATCACTTTCCTGTTATCAAGCACTGTGTTGCATTTTTTAAAGTATTTTCATTTATAGCAGATGTCTGCTGTCTGTCTAGAGGGATAAAATGTTTCCACTGTCTGTCTCTCTTTGTACAGTGGCGAAGTCTGTAGACATACTGGATCAAACCACTGATTTTCACATCAGGCAAACATTTTTCTCGTGCTGGGCAGACAGTAGATATCTCTGGGATCACAAAAATACCTTTGAAGATGCTACCTGCTGTTGTACTACAGGTCAAAAAAGTTACTTTTTTTTCTTTTCTGTGCAGGGAACACTATGGGTCTGTTCCAAACCGCATACTTTCCTACTACTCGTACTAACTCTAACATCATTGGAAGTATATAGTGTGTTTCAACTGCGTAGTATGTGATTTAGAGAGTATGTTAGAAGTTCCCGGATAACATACTAGATTCGCCAGAAATGCAGAGTATGCATCAAGAGCTGACTACTCACACTCAAATTACCCAAGATGCAACGTAGCTACAGCGAGGGTATGTTCGCTTCCTGTTTTCAAAATAAAAGCACCAATTCTATCGTTATGGTTTTCTTAATAATAAAAGGCAACAGGTGTTTTATTTTGTGAAAATGACCGGAAGTGCGTTACTCGCTACGGCTAACTTGAATGGCTCCGAATTCGCAGGAACAAAAGACAGTGTAAAGTGAATTCAGACTTTTTCTTCTAAACACATTAAATAGGTCATAAATGGATTTTCTGAAAAAGGTGTAAAAAGCATTTCAACCATTTAGATTTGAATTGTGGAGCTAGGCTTCACAAACTGTGTTTCAAGATTTGTGTGTTCAGGATTTAGTGGGCGGGTCTGAAAAATCACTGCTGCGTTACCCGCCCCTGCTGCTGTAGAGGTATAAATACATTCAGCACATACTACTACTACTACAGTCTACAGTTAGCCAGTTAGCTGAGTTAGCCGCCGAACTAACAGCCGAGTTAGCCACCGAGCTAGCAGCTGAGTTAGCAGCAGAAAGCTCTCAGACATAGCGTCCATGTTTCTGTTAGAAGTGGTGACTTTGATTGACAGGTGACACTTGGTAGGGGGCGGGGTTTCAGCGAACTCGGAGGGCACTCCCACAGCGTTTGGGAGTAGAGAAAGAGGCTGAGTTTTACACAACTTTGATGCCTAATTTCATATATTTGGCGATTTTTTTTTAATCATTCAAATTTGGCAGGGTGGTTAACAACACACTTTTCTGTGTTATGTCAAATTCAGAAGACATATTTATTCTTACTTTACACAGACTTTAAACAGGTGTTATTTGGACAAATTAGCATCACATTGTGGATCTAAAGGGCTACTCTTTTGCCTAAAAAAGGTTAGAAATGTCGCTAAAGTGGTATATTTACAGAGCTAGAGCTAAAATAAAATCAGCTTCAGGCTGCTGATTTCAGCTCAGGTAGGAATGAAATGCATTGTGGGTTATCGTGTAGTTTACTACAGTGTATACGGTCTGCTTACTATCTGGTGTGTAGGATGGAAGTATGTAGTATTGGCATTTTATTGATATTCAAATTACATGATCATCATCATCATCACACAGAGCAGGCACCTAACAGCTCAGGGCCATATCTCCACAGAGAATTAGTTGCTCAAAAGTAATTTTCTTCATATTTTGAGAAGTGCTCAGTTGCTGGCATCCCATCTTTCTTTATCAGTGATTTTATAACCGCAGCACTGTTTTACTTTTCTGTGTTTTGGCAGAATATACACACCCCTTGATCTCTCATATTTAATACATCTTCCCTATTGGATTCATCTGCTTATTACTACTTCCATGTGTATAATATCAGCTGTGAACACATTTTTGAGTAGCTTGACTAATGCTAAGAGGATGTCTATTCTTCCACTATTAAAGGGGATCTATTATGGTTTCCTTATTTTCAGTCATACATATAATGTTACAATATTGGATGTTAATATTATACATGGCCAAAGTGTCAAATAATGAGGTAAATGTGTGTTAAAGTAATCCCTGCGAGCAAACATCATTGGTTTCAGACTGCTCTGAACGTACCATTCCAAATGTTTTCAACTAGCCCAAGCATATGTTGGCTCTATTACACTGACACAGCACTACAAAATAAAAGCACACGGTTTAAATATCCCGTTGTCTAGTCATTTAAAAGCTTTTTCATATGGAGCACAAAAGCACAAAATGTCAGGCTTTCACCAGCATCTGTCTCTTAACAGGCAATCTGAACTCTTAAAGTGGCAGAAGCTCAGACTGCCTGTTAAGAGACAGAGGCTGAACTGAAGGACTGCTTAAAGGGTCATTATAAGATATATATGGATTTAAAAAAAAAATGAATATGCAAAGCTACTCTAGTTGAGTCCCAAAATAAAGTTTAGAGCTGGAAATGAGCACCAAAGGTTAATGTACCAGCAACTGAATTTGTGTTCGCTATCTTCCTACCCTTGTCATTGTAGAGCACTGTTGTCTCTCTCTCTGTGTATTTCTAAGTTGACGATATATCATCGCTTAGTTACTGGTCTGATTTTTTTATTTTTTGTATCATAAAATCCTTGGCAGCAACATATATTCACAACATATTTCAACTATTACAGAAAAAGAGCTGATGACTGATTATTGAATCAATGGCATCAAGACCATATTACAGCTCAATTACAACATTTTTATCGAAACATTCATCCATCCATCTTCTAAACCACTTATCCTGTTCAGGGTCGCAGCAAGAATATAGAGAAAAAAAAACATTAAATACTGTATGAGACCATCACAAAATCATAGAATCATATGTTTTCATACAGCATTCAGAAATGAACTAACGAGGAACGTTGTGTGGTAGCTCCATAAAAGCTATTAAATGGGCCTTGAACTGAGACTGTTTTATCCATTTACATTACATACCTCTGTACTACTCTTAAAACCTAAGTTAATCATTTATAGATGTGATGCATTCAAGGTTCATATTTTTTTCCCCCCAGTCGTTTCAAAGTTCTGACACTTTAGTCACAAATAATCTAAGTAGCTTCTAAAGTGACAATAAAAAGGTGTTTGAAGAACATGGAAGTCTTGTAATTGGTATAAAGCTTTTAGTGTGTCATGACATGTAATTTAATGGACCATAATGGTTCCACATAATTGAGGAATTTCCCTCCCCCCCTCACTATTAGATAATGCTATTATATTGTCATACAAGGCATTTCACAATACCAAATAACAAATGATGCTCTTATGAAGGCAATAACCTTGACTGCCATTATAATTATTCCCCAATAATGTCATTCTGCTAACAGACTGGGACCATCAAGGAAATGGGGAAACAGAGAACACTTCATAATCACTTTTACCGTTTTTAAGATCCTTTTCTCCGAACATATTAAAGAACATGCTGTGTTAAATATCAGGTACTTCTTCTCATGTTTCATGTCAAAGAGAAACCATCTTGCACTGAAAAATGCATGACAGAAACTGCATTTGCAATTACAATTTCTCATCTCATGTTTGCTTTGAATTAGAAGAGACATCAAACAGCCAAAGAGCTTGGATGGTGCAAATATTTCTGTTTTTGACTAACTGGATGCATAAATGTTGGGCTTCACAGGCAAACCAATTTAAAAGGAGAAAAAAAAAATACAAATAAGCAATATTTAGTATGTTCTTATGGCCTGAGCCTCTCACTGAAGCTGAATTTAATCAGATTTTACCTCAAGTGGAATTCATTTTCAATTCAAAGGGTGTTGGACACACATACATACAGACTTCTGATGGGAATCACTGTGATTTTACTTGGCAATTTCATCTGGAACAGCCAGCCTTTATATCAAAAGAACAAGTGATCTTGGAAGGGGAGGTTGTGCAACCACCATGTTGGTGCAATCTAAATAGCTTTTTGATTTACTCAATATTTATAAGACATGGTTTGCTTTTGATGCTTCCTGTAGTCTTTTAAAGGTGATAAATTCCATAGCCCGGTGAAAGCTTGTTGGCTCATCCCAGAAGATACTGACTGAATACAGAAAGGACCTGGATCTGTGGTCTTCAGTGAGTTATATTGTTTTCTATGTAACCTGGTCTGTGTCATGATCTAACTTGAGCATTGACAGTGATATCTATTGTTTTGGCTCTGTACTTATGCACATTGTGTTTAAAATTTTAAAAAATCCAGGAGGAAATGTCTACAGTGTAAAACAAAGAAGGTTATTTGAGACTTTGTGGTTTTTCCTCTTCTCTTAAGGAAAAATATTTGGTTAAAAGCACTTCTTGTCCTCAAGAATTATCCCCAGGTGAATCATCCCCCTGATTTCTAGGTGCCCTTTTATACCACCTGCTCTAATGGCAGTGAATTATACTGTCAAAGAAAGTGGTATAAAGGCCGTCAGCCAAGAGACAAGACTTGTTGAATTTCTCATAAAATTTCAGGACAACAGAAGAGAGTACATTGAATTCTCGTTTCACATCCCTTGGTTGAGGAGGAAAGCTGGGTGTTAAAGTTGGTCTTGGCTGTGAAAATGCAGTGAAAGCATCCTGACTAATCCTGCAGAGAGCCATTGTGACCCTAATGATACGCCATGTGTATTCCTTCCGTCTGGTCCTACTGACCCTGGCTTGCTCTGATCAGGCTTTAAGGAAGCTGAGGATTACATCAGCCCTTGTTTGTTTGCTGGAAAGGGAGAATGTGAGACACTGAGACCTTGTTCTTGGAGAGAAGCAGCCAAGGTCATCTTTTAGAGCTACCTGCCAAACAGAGCGCTAGCTATTCTCCCCTTCTTTAGCAGCCAGTACAGATCTTTTTTTAATCATTAGTCCATGTTGTTGGTGTTCCCATATTGAAGCAACATTTGAATCTACACGCCGAACTTTAACATAATTCAAGATAATTAAACACAATTGTACTGATGCTATATTGTGTCATTCCTCTTACTTATAGGGTTACACACTCTCATATTATTACCATTATAATTCCTATACTCAGCTACAAATTATAAATGTATTATCCAGCAGGAAATGTAATTTGTTTAGAACCATTATGGACTAATTTTTACTTTTTTAAGACCTAACTGATATGGCATGATGAAATAATATTTGCCCTACTTTTCACAGTGAGTCCACTCAACCATTTTCATTTCAATCTTCTCATTTAATCTAATTAGAAAGTGAATTCATGCTGCCGTTTTATAAAATCTCACAGTGCACAAGCTTTGAATTACAGGACATTAAGTTGGGACATTCTTTTCATTCCTATTAGCTCACACGGTGTGTGTAAAGAGATATGCTGGATATGATGGTTTTAATCATCTGTGCACTTGGCATGAATTGAAACTAAAAATGTGTCTAGTCAAATTATTATTGTGGGGTTTTTTTTAGGGGTAAAACGTTTTTTTATAGTTTGATCTGATATCAGAAGAATCTACACAATAAATCTGGCTCTTTCACTGCGTTTCATGGTTTATTAAACAGATATGATTTTATTTGTGCTAATGAGATTAAGATTGAGATAATACACTTATTACTGTGATCTTAGAAGGCAGAACAAGACATGATGCACATTCCTCTCACGCGCTCATGCTGCTGTTGTTTATGTTAATCCGGGATTCATTTCAGATTTGTGTTGTGTTGAAAATGTCTTATCAAAATCTTGTTGGGTCCAATTTAGTAGGAATGCAGATGTGATTTATATTTAAAGGAAAAAAAAAAGGAATTTGGGTGCTCATTCAGACATGAGACCAATATAATAAGATTAATATAAAGCAGTGCATGACTGAAAGAAAAAAATGGTGGTTTTTTACAGCAGTTTATTTGCCCAGCCAATAAATAATCTGGCACATAATCCACTTTAAAATAGAATTCCTTTACTTGCCTACCATGTTGCAGGGGAGATAAACCCAATGTTAGAAAACAAATAAGTGCATTCTCCTAAATGTTCAAGTATTCCTTTAATGTAAAACCTGCGATTCAGCCCTTACTTGTAATCAAACAGGCTCAGTTTATGTTAAAGGATACCTTGATACTGGGGTACTGTACAATAGCCCAAGAAATGAGTGAATTAAAGACATAAACACAACAGTACAGTGATAATGTGCAGATTGAGGATAAATGCATAAGCAGCCACAATGTTTTCAATGGATTATGTTCACTTGCATTACCGCCTGCTCAGACCAACTGCTTGGCAGAGGCCCACACTCAGACCACTGTGAAATTGTGCATTCTTTACTGAGAGCTTGCAGTGTACGAGTGTGAATACCTTCAGTAATTATTTAAAATCTCACGACACAGCTGCATGATTTACTGCCAGACAATTTTTTTCCTCACTGACGCCGAGGATTGAAAAAAATGACTCTGTTGAGGATTAATATAAAAACACTGCACGTTAATTTAATTTCTTTTTCTCTTTTCTCTGGTTTATTCCCTGAAGGCCCATTCATATTGAATACATTTTTACATCTTCTTGTAAATTATGAGTTCAGGTGTGGCGCTTTTTCCAATATTGCTTACAATGGTTTGATTTTGCAATAACTGGTTAGGATAGGTTCTGTTACCTTGGAACTGTAATCAAACTTGACAAGGTGCATGGCGTCCATCCACAATCTTGCTCTAAGTGTATTTACAGGCATGTTTGAAATGCATCAGAGCTTCCCATCTATCTGAGTTTTAAGATGTCTCCATGGAGATGATTGACGACAGTAAAAGGCCGCTCTTGAGAGAGACCCAGGGTGAGCAGATGAGATCACAAATCTCATCTCTTTTTCTGTCCCAGTCTTTCTCATCTCTCCCTCTCACTTTCTCGCTACAAAATACACATAAGCACTGCATCTGTGCAACTCACACAAACAGTGTGTCTGAACTTTTTTTGATCACTGTCACTCCCATTTCATCTACATGGGGATGGTGTAGAGGGGGAAAAAGTCCCAGACAGAGTCAGAGCAAGTTTTTAAAGTCCTAAGGAAGATGTGAATTGTGACTCTGTGGGCAGTCAGAGTGGACAACCAGGATCCTGTGGCCTTTGCTTTACTCTCCCTCTTATGACGGACCTTTTATTTCCTATAATGTGTATTCGATCCCTGAGAGCTGGACCTAATCGATAAGTACTAAGTGATTTGGTATTTCTCAACTGTGAAAGCTGATGTAAATACGGGTTTTAATGGGATGGTGAATTAGGAAACAGTCCAAAAACAGTTGGGTTGGTTGTTGTGTTGAAGTGAGGAGAGACATACACACATCATTAGACAGAGGAATTGTCATGGGCTGGATTCAAGGCCATTTCAGCATCAATTTTAAGGAATTTAAGGAATTTAACATTTCTACATCATTTCAGAATCTTGGCACCCAACCATAGCCAGAAGATATGAAGAAGCTTGATTTTACTATCATGTCCCTCCTTCATGTCATTTCATTAGTGTAATGACCCACTGATTCAGCATTTATGCAACAAATTGCATGGAAGCTGGTTGTGGGCCAAGTCAATCACAGGCAGGGCCGGCTGTGCATCTTGGCAAAAGAAGGTGATTAAACTGACTTGGAAGAGTGAGGAGCATTTCTGTTTCCCCACCCTGACAAACAGGATGCAGCCTGCTAGCAGCACACTTGACTAGGTTTACTCCATTCTTACTTTTCTCCCTCAGGTGGGGGAGAGAAGGCAGGTTGGTGCGCTTCAACCGGATTTGGCACGGTTAGCCCTACAAGCTATGTGGCGGATAGATGTGGATGGCTGAAAGCGGGGGCAACAGATGGACTTGGCAACATGGGTGACGACCGGGATGTGTACAAAACGAATCACTATTTGACAGGAACAGCTTGAAATCCTGCTCGACCTCAACGTGTGTTTGCTTTTGTTGAAGTTGGTTTGGTTCTCCTTTGACATCGTCCATGCTCCCCCACAGAGGGTCACCTATGGACAAAATCATCCCAATATGCCCACAAAGACCAAACTTCCTTTGCCTCTTTCCTTTCCTCCTCTCCCTCAACACATGTACAGCTTGCTTTCTCTTGCCAATGTGATATTTATATTTAGCAAATTGGCAGGGCCAACTGATTTGCATATTTGAGCATGTCTGTCACTGTTTACCCTTCAAACACATACTGCTGGCCATTTGACCTGCAGCAATTTGAGAAAATTAGTTTGCACTGAACTGGGCAGTAATGATTTACTGAATAAAGCCTCACAGTAATGTGATGGGCAAGGAATATTTTCTTATTTAAATGAATCCAGTAATGCTTTATTATTGTGATATTTAGAAGTGGCGTGGAGTGGAGTGGAGTGGTTTATTTGTTGTCTTAACAAAAGATGGATGGGAGGTTTTTTTTTTTCCTTTATTAGACGTTAGTTTAATTGGAAGACAGAAAATAATGGGAGAGAGTTGTGTAAGGCATGCAACAATAATCCGGAGACATTATGTGGCATGCACACTAACCATTCGGCTACCACTTCACCCCAGATCTGAGGCTTTGCATCAATTTTGACATGTTAATTGTTAGTGACATGTGTGCTGATGATGTGGAAAAGCGGCTAGTGTTCCAGTAACTCCATCTTATTTACATGCTTTATATTTACATGCTTTCTTTGTTACACCACAGTGTCTAATGTTCTTGTTTTTTGACAAGTGGGTGTCATGGAAATTGTCTGAAAACACTAAACATAAAGACAAAATAATACACAAACCACTGCTATGTTGAAGATTAAATAAATCTAACATCAACTCATTTCAACAAGCAAAACACAAACCTAAGCAATTATTGTTTCTGAAGGAACACATAAATCATATGTGATTGTCAACCTAAATGACTACAGCCAATTGCAAAGGGCCACAAAGACGTACATTTGCATTAATGCATATTTATTACCCATGTCATACAAAGGTCACATATCCTTAAACATGTCCTGCCATTTCCAAGACCCTAAACCTTTACCTTATTAACACAGGTCAGGCATCTGATGACCACCAGATCTTAATGAGCATTCCCCAGGACACACAGATCTATAGACAGTGGGCATACATCCCCTCAGAACTTGTATCTTATATTGATATGGACCAAGGCAAGGAAGTAGCAATACCTTCTTCTCACAACAGCAAAGATCGAATTCCATAAGAGAGCATAGTTATGAGGCCAAAACAGTGCACAATCATGAATTGAAATGATGAACTCAACACTTTCACATGGGTGGTTTTTGGAAGGAGCTGGATAGAGTTACAGAAAATGCCACAAGGAGTAACTGCTGTTAAGAGATCAGTGCTTATATTGTTGAAGTAAAAAATCTATTTCATTATAAAACATTATTTCTCTTCCTTTACCTTCCTGCAATATTATGAGTTAAAGATGATAATATGAGGTTTATTGGATATAATCTATCCAATATCCTTACCCTTGAAGGACATTTGACCTTTCCTTCAATGTGTTGTGTGTGTCATTACATTTGATTACAATAGCGCAAACCACAGACATCCTCGTTTCAGTGCCGCTGCAGCAAGACTCCTCAAAGATCGCCGTTTGTCCCCATTCATCTCACACACTGCTCCCACTTTAACATATTGGCATTTCTGAGGTGCTTGGCGGTAATTGTCAGCCACATGGCGACTCCTTGTTTGTTTCACTGACATTTTGCCTTTGGTTGATTGTGTATTTAGCAGGGGAAGGGAAGCAAAATTAATTGGAGTGAAGCCCTAATCTGTCTGCTCGAAATGTCACCCCTGTATTGTGATGCCTGCACTGACACAGCGGGACACAAGAGGCAGTGACAGAAGGGGAGAGAATTAGAGAAATGAAAAAGGAAGAGAGAAAGAGAAAAGAAAAGGAAGTAATGAAACACAAATAAAGCATGAGATGAAGATAGACAACCTACACATCATTATCTAAAATCACTGCTGCTTAAAGACTCTGTACTTGTCCCCTCTGGTTTTTGACCTCAACATAACCTTCAGTAATTGCAAATTACATCCATGGTGTGCACTCTCAGTTGTGTCCCTGAGCTCTGATATCTATTGCAGAGGATTTTGAAGCTTCACCGCAATTTCAAACATAGGAAGGGTAACAAGGGATTTATCGTTCTACTCTGGTTGGTCGGTAATACTGTATGTCTAGAACAGAGTGTAAGTTTGCATGAGCTGATCAAAGGGTGATTATCCGGCGTTCTGGAGGCTCTATCTACCAAGTCAGGTTTGAAATGTCACTGCTACCCCCAGGGAGTCCCTGAAGAACACAGACAGCGACCGAGACAGGCCTAGAAAGCTACCCACTAATGTCATTGACATAATATTTTTTTTTTCGCTCTCACTTTCCTGTTTGCCAGTCAGTGACCATTTTTTGTAAGATTCTGACTGGTTCAACTGTCAACTGGAAACGGTAAGCACAGCTAACCTAAAAGTCAAAGTTTCTACAAATATGCAAAACAGTTTGACATGTATTAAACAAAATGCTATAGCCTACAGTATACATTTTTCAGGGTGCTAGCTTGAGTGTGGTAGCTTTAAACAACATATTACATTTGCATGTCCAACAAGTGACCTAAAAACCATGCAAAACTACTTTGTTAGCCTCTACAACCTTGGCACTACTTTGTTAGCCTCTACAACCTTAGCACTGCTTTGTTAGCCTCTACAACCTTAGCACTGCTTTGTTAGCCTCTACAACCTTAGCACTGCTTTGTTAGCCTCTACAACCTTAGCACCACTTTGTTAGCCTCTACAACGTTAGCACTATTTTGTTAGCCTCTTCACAATATTACTTATGGTCACATGTTATAATAAAGCCAGTGTTTTAGAGTGTAACTTCGTCATTTCATCATTTACCATGTCATTTCCTAGAACTTTCTTGTATGAATCAGTACAAAATACTTGCATGTTTGTACTGGTTCTTAGATGTAAGTACAGCAGAAGAAAACAAGGCAATGAGAAACACAGGAGTAACAATTGAAGATTTAGACTGTAACTTCCTAACATTTAGGCCTACTGTGTATTGTCCTGGAACTTATGGTGTAAATTCCTCCATTGAATCAATATATATGTATATGGATGAAGTGCAATAAAAACAAATGCTTTTGCCCTTTGCTCATGGCAGTTGTGATAATCATTTTTCATCCATGAGAGTTCAGCAGAGCTTCATCCACACCTCAGGGATTTATTATGCTTATGTCTTTATGGGACCTTTTTCCTATCTTTATTCAGTAGCACGGTCTTTCAATTTCAGAGAATGATTCATTGATTTCATGTTCAGATTTTGTAATTCTTTGCCTCAAATCCCTGCCCTCATACTCAAATAGCTCTTGTTTGCACTTAGATTTGCTCTGCTTCTGCTCAAGCAGTATTCTGCCTCGCATATATAGTTGTCCAGCACTCAGGCTGCTTCTATGAAACACACACACACACACACACACACACACATATATATATATATATATAGATTAACTGACCTTATATTACAAAAGTAGTTAACAAGTGGAGCACATTTATTAAAGCTCTGGAGATTGGGAGTAGATGAACCCAGTTAAAGAGTAACTGTGCATGCGGGATGCTCCAAAAAAATTTAAGCGAAACTGCCCGCAAGGAGGCAGGGATCATTTCACTGGTCACTACAATACTACAATAGGTATTCCATTTGTTGGGGAATTTTGACGGAGTTGTTACACAAACAACCCAACAGCAGCACAGAAATCTGAGAGCAGAAGTTTCACAAGTGTACAGAAGCAGCCTGGGTGCATGGGAAAAAAGCTGTTGCATGAAGTCTGTGCAAGCCACAATATATCTGAGTGCAGGCGTACATTCTGAGCAGAAGCAAAGCAAATCTAAGTGCAAGCAAGGGCTATTTGAGTGTGACGGCAGGGTTTTGAGGGCAAGAATTACAAAATTTGAATATGAAATCAATAAATCATGCTTTCAAATTGAAAAACCATGCTCTTGAATAAAGATAGGAGAAAGACCCCAAAGTTCCTTTACTTCACTGTATGAATTTGAATAAGGAAAAGTGGAGAAATGGGTCCATAACTTTGAAAATGAGCTCCTAGCAGGAATGTTTGTCCAGGTCTGCAGCAAATTATAATGGGCAGTGTGGAGTAGAAAGCAAACTTACCTCTCTCAAGTGCACAGCTAAGGAAGGCTTGTATCGTTTGCCCGAGGACGAAAAACTAACAATACAGTAATGTAATAATATACACATGCACATTTTTAATTATGCAATAAGGAATGCAAGGAGTTAGAAATGTTTTTCTTCCATTCATTACAGAGAGACAACAAGGTGTATGCTCCTCTCCTCTTCTTAAAGTATAATTACTTAGTAGAAACAAATGAAGGGACCCAAAGAGTAACTGTTGGCTTCTGTTACCTTTAACGTCACAAACTAATATCATATCACTAACAACAGATCGAAACCACATTTTGAACAGACAATGAGAAAACATTATTGGGGCGGCTGTGGTTCAGGAGGTAGAGCGAGTCGAGATTAGTTTGATATGTTTTCAGGACCAAATGTACCTGTGTATCACCTGCTCAGGTATAGTCACTGCACAACAAATACCAATTCATATTTTATATCTCTCCCATATTTGCTAGAAGGCTTCAGCAATGTAGCAACAGTATGTCAAAATTGATTTTTAGTAGAGGCTTACCTTGGCATAATATTAAACATTGCTACAGGCCACTATTCTGTACGTGTTTCAAGCCAACGCGTCTTTAGAAATCGAATGAGAAGTCTAGGAGTGCATTGATTGCAGAATAATTTTAAAGTTGACATGTAAATATACACAAGTGAAACTATCAAAAGGACAACATTTTCTAATTACCACAGCATGTCTATTATTCACAACATTTTAATTGAATATGTCAGGTTAAATAGCATTGCTGTTACGGTACAAGGAAATTCTTCAGTGTTTCCTTCTTCTTCTTCTTCCTCTTGCTTAAGTTCCAAGTGCTCCCCTGCCTCTCTCTGTGTTTATTCACAGTTTACTTTAGCATTTCATTTAGTTTATGTTTTGTTTTTATTTGTGTTGGGTGTAGTTCCCTTTCCTCGTTCTCCTGGCTCCCAGTTTGCACACTTGCCTCTCATCACTTCATCAGCTTGCATATCTAACGTGTCTCTTCACTAGATTATTGTTTCAACCACAGTGGTAGCTACCATTCAAGGCCAACTTACTTTATATTCCTAGTGATGCAGTTTCCTTGTGTCTGGCATGCTAACTTGTTTCTCGTGTCCCAGGATCGTTACTCGCCTGCCTGTCCTCCTGCTTGTCCGTCTGCCTGTCAACAACTTCCAAGCCTCCAAGATATCCCTGCCGGCTTCGCTGCCCCTCATTCCCTCCCGCTCATGCCAGCCACACTCCTCCATTTACTTCATTTAATCCTGTTGTCGCCAGATCCCAATTCTCTGCCATCAGCCTCTCATCCAGATGCTCCCCTACAATTAAACTCTTTTCTTACCACACGTCCCTCTCTGTGTCCTGCATTTGGGTCCCACCTCTGTGTTTATAACAGAACTATCTGGCCAACATGAACCCAGCAGACACTGACAATCTCCATTGTGTGCCAGAAAAGCTCTGCCATGCTCATGCCAGCCAAGAAGGCGCCCTTGCGGGCCAACATGATCAGCTCTTCTGTGAAGTTGTAGAAACCCTCGGGAACCTTTCAGCCAGTGTTCACCGAATCAGAACCCAGGCTGACCTCATCTCTACTCAGTCCTCCCCTCCGCTGCCTTGAGCTCAGCCCAACCTCCCCATTTCAGCATCTTCTCCAGCTCTGTTCATCCTGCACACCTGTCTGTAATCGGCTCATCGCCTCTCCCGGTCAGCTCAGCTGCCTCTCATCACTTCATCAGCTTGCAGTATATCTACTCCGGCTCTTCACCCACTATTTGCCAGATTGTTGTTTCAACCACAGTGGTAGTTACGATTCAAGGCTGACTTATTTTATATTCCTAGTGATGCAGTTTCCTCGTGTCTCGCATGCTAACTTGTGTCCCAGGATCATTACTCGCCTGCCTGTCCTCCTGCTTGTCCGTCTGCCTGTCAACAACTTCCAAGCCTCTAAGATATCCCTGCCTGCAATACTGCCCCTCATTCCCTTCCACTCATGCCAACTACACTCCTTTATGTAACCCTGCTTTCACCTGATCCCCATCCTCTGCC